>NC_060130.1:574862918-575173252 GCF_021461395.2 Schistocerca americana | reverse complement strand
TGGATCGGAGATTATTACAGGCGCCACGATCTTTGCCCCTGTAATCTGAATGGTGCGTCATGTTTGTAAACTGAATAAACAGAACCAGCTGACGGAAGGCATCGCGCGGCACTTTGTTAGACAGAAGTGCTACAGGCAGTCGAGCAAGAAAAAATTTCAAGACTTATATTCATGACTAAAAATGAATTCTGTGACGTCTCGGCGTTACCTTGAACTATGTTTTGAACCTATTTCCACCTTCTTTTTTTTCTTTTAACATCGAGTAAATGAAACCAGCCAGTGAAGAAAACAACAATAAATTTCAAGGGAGCTCAAATCAATGTAAAAAGAATGCGATACCAGTGTTAAAATGCCTAGTCGCAATTTAACTTGACGAAAGGATGACTACATTTCCGTAGTAGAGCGAATAACTCCGTTACTGTATAATTCGGATTGTTGTTGTGGACTTCATTCCGAAGATTGGTTTGATGCGGCTCCCCATGTTACTCTACCCTGTGCAAACCTCATCATATGCGAATAAGTTTTTCAACCTACATCCTTGTGAATCTGCTTACTGTATTAATTTGTTGGTCTCTCACTGCGATTTTTACCCTATCTCACCTCCGCCCACACACTTCCCTCTAGTACTAAACTGGTGATCCCTCGATTTTTCACAATGTGTCCCACCAAACGATCCCTACTTCTAGTCAGGTTGGGCCACAAATTTCTTTGCTCACCAACTCAATTTAGTATCTCCTCAGTAGTTACGTCATCTACCCATCTAATCTTCAGTATTTTTCTGTAGCACCACATTGCAAAAGCTTCTATTCCCTTCTTGTCTAAACTGTTTGTCGTCCATGTTTCACTTCTATACATGGTTATGCTCCGTACAAATACTTTCAGAAAATTTCTAACACTTAAATCTGTATTCGATGTTAACAAATTTCTCTTCTTCAGAAACACTTTTCTTCCAGTTGACAGTTTACATTTTGTATCCTCTCTACTTCGGCCATCAACAGTTATTTTGCTGCCGAAATAGCAAAACTCATCTACTGCTTTATCTGTCTCGTTTCCTAATCTAATTCCCTCAGTATCATCTGATTTAATTCGACTACGTTCCATTATCATAGTTTTGCTTTTGTTGATGTTCAACTTATAACCTTCTTTCAAGAAAATGTCAACTCCGTTCAACTGCTCTTCCAAGTACTTTACTGTCTCTGACAGAATTACAATGCATCGATAGACCTCAAAGTTTTTATTTCTTCTCCCTGGACTTTAATTCCTGCTCCAAATTTTTCTTTGGTTTCCTTTACTTCTTGTTCAATGTATAGATTGAACAACATAGGGGATAGGCTACAACCCTATCTGACTCCCTTCTCAGTCACTCCTTTCCTTTCACCCCCTTGAAATGGTTCAAATGGCTCTTAGCACTATGGGACTTAACATCTATGGTCATCAGTCCCCTAGAACTTAGAACTACTTAAACCTAACTAACCTAAGGACAGCACACAACACCCAACCATCACGAGGCAGAGAAAATCCCTGACCCCGCCGGGAATCGAACCCGGGAACCCGGGCGTGGGAAGCGAGAACGCTACCGCACGACCACGAGATGCGGGCGACCCCCTTGACTCTTATAACAGACAGTGTTGTAAAAGATAAGAATAATCCAAAAATACAAACATTCAACTAAAGTGTATTACTGAGTAGCATGGCTGGAGCACGTATGTGTGAATGGTGTCAATCGCAGTGTACAAAAAGTGAGGGATGACCTAATCAGTATAAAAAGTAAGTGTATTTAAAATGTTAATAATTTATTATCACTGACAAACAGAGGTGGGAATAAAGAGAGTTGTTACTTATGTTGAAACGTGAACTGATTACGTATAGAGTTGGTAAGATAGAGATTGTGGACAAGATTTACGCCTCACGGAGGCAATATAAAAATTCTTAAGAACAGTACGCGGCGAGATGTTATTGCATCCATGTCCCCATGTCCAGCTAGGCACCTCGCTTTCCAACATTCCCATTATGGTGAGGAAGGCAGTCACTATTTTCTTCTTGGCCGAGCGGTGTTTCCTTACTATAAAAAGTGAATCTTTTTTCAGATACCGAGCGAGGTGGCGCAGTGGTTAGCACACTGGACTCGCATTCGGGAGGACGACGGTTCAATCCCGTCTCCGGCCATCCTGATTTAGGTTTTCCGTGATTTCCCTAAATCGTTTCAGGCAAATGCCGGGATGGTTCCTTTGAAAGGGCACGGCCGATTTCCTTCCCAATCCTTCCCTAACCCGAGCTTGCGCTCCGTCTCTAATGACCTCGTTGTCGACGGGACGTTAAACACTAACCACCACCACCTTTTTTCAGATATTCACATTTGTGTCACGATTTAAATGGTACAAGATGTAATAAAATCAAGTTTTCCTCGCTGGTTTCAACATCGTTAATGTATATAATGGATGGAAGTAAAATGAACCACAATTGTTTATATTTTTATTGTCACAACCGATTTTGCGGAATTAAAACAGCATCCTCATGTGAACTACATAAGAAGGAAAGGACGCCATGTAATACTTATGATCAAAATGCTTTAAGAATCTTTTTAAATAATTTTTAAAAAAATTTAAATTTGAAGTTTTTTCGAGAATTAAAAAAAAACATTTTTAATTTTTTGCACATCCTGTGTGAGGAATTTAACCAGACACAAAAAATCAAAATTAAAACGTACTGACAACAGTATCACTTTAGCAAACCAAGACGCCCCCAACATTCGAGTCAGAAATCAAATCGCTGAAGAGGGGAAACCGTCAAAATAATTAACACAGGACATCGGAGCGAAAAGCCCGGTGGTGCACTTCACGAAAAAAAAGAACAACAAAAAAACACGTATATAAGTACAATGAGTGAGAACGAAAGGCACAATAAGGAAAGTTCATAATTTGGGCCTCCAGCGAGCTACATAACCAACACCGTAAGGCTGTTTGAGCAACAAGTCGATAAGCTTACCCGTGTGGAATCCATGAAATGGAGGACACTAAATTAAAACAGCAACATTCTGACATAGTTATTGATATGTTAAAATTTTTTTGTCAGGCAGATTGTATCAAGTGAAAGGACACATAACTATGACGGAAATTTAAGATGACAAGATAGCGCTACAATAACTTGAAGTAACATAAAACGAGAATCCATACGTACCGTGTCGTGGTTGCAATAGCGTGTCAATAACAATGTTAGTATGTTGCGGTTTTAACTTAGTGTCCTTCAGTTCACAGATTCCACGCGGATACGCTTATTGGCATGTTGCTCAATCAGCCTTATAGTCTTGACATTTATTCATAATGGTATGAGAGTGAGTGAAGAGCGATGGTTGTGAGAAAGCATCGGGAAGGTGGGGGGGGTTCTGTCATTTAGCTCGTTGGAGACCCCAATTTTGGTCTTCCCTTATTTATGTCTTTCATTTCCGCTCTTGCACTTACATGTAAGTTTTTCTTCGTAGAGCGCCAACTCACTATATGCCCCGATGTCCTGTTTTATTTATTTTGACGACTTCCTCTGTTCAGGGGTTTGATTTTTGACTATGAACGTTGGGGGCGCCTTGGTGCGCTAATGTGACACTGTTGTAAGTATGTTTTATTTTTAATTTTTTCTGTCTGTTTAAATCTTTTACATGGGGTCTATAAAAACATTTTTAAAAATTTCTTAAAAATTCTTGAAAATATTAAATTTAAATTTTTTCAAATATTTTTTGAAAAAATCTTAGAGAATTTTGTTCACATACATTACATGAAATTCTTTCCTTCTTGTGTTCACTTGTGGATGCAGCGAAACAGTTTGTAACAATAAAGAAATCAACAATTACAGCTGTTTTATGGTTTATTTTACTTCCATTCATTATGAAGTTAACAGATGTTGGTGAGCACTACAAAGTTACACTGCTTATGCACCGAGGTGAGACACTTCTGCCGGCCGCAGTGGCCGAGCGGTTCTAGGCGCTGCAGTCTGGAACCGTGCGACCGCTACGGTCGCAGGTTCGAATCCTGCCTCGGGCATGGATGTGTGTGTTGTCCTTAGCTTAGTTAGGTTTAAGTAGTTCTAAGTTCTAGGGGACTGATGACCTCAGAAGTTAAGTCCCATTGTGCTCAGAGCCATTTGAACCATTTTTGTGACACTTCTGATCTTCTGGAGCATTTCTTTGCCCATAGAAGTCAAATCAGTAGGTCAAAGAAATGAAAGAACTAGAATAAAACTCTACTGCATTCATTACCATGTTCATGGTATGAAAACATTAAAACAAGATTAAAATAGACTTTCGTATGTGAACAAATTTTATGAGTAGATAATGTTTTAAGAAACATAAATACAGATATATTTTAGCTAAACACGTCAGTAAAACGCTGTATGGTTAGTAAGTTGGTGCATACGTGACCACAACAGGACTTCTAGAAGAAAAACTAATTAGAGAAGTATGCTTCGTTGTTAAGGTATTAGATATGGAATAAGACTTATTTGGCATCTGCATCGTGAGAATAATTTGATAATGAGTTTAATAAATATTACAGAACATGCAAAACATAGTATCGTATGGAACACTATAATCATCAATTTCTGGAATTATGCTCGTTTAGTAACGACCAGCAACGATTGTTTAGATGACAGTGCTAACGATAGTAACTACTTCTCACAAACGTTTCATTTTGTTTCTAGACTTTCTGTCAACAATGCAGTTGTACATCAGATTTAATGTTTCATTGCTGATATTAGACTTCAGATCTCAGTAGACAGAAGCCTCAGCCTGATGATTGTTGTGAGGATAGGGCCAGTGGCACACCAGACGGCGGAGGAGCGGCACTCACTGTCAGCCATCTTGTAACTGAAAATTAGCTGCGCCCCGAATACAATGGTGTACAGAACTTAATGACGAAAGTAACTCTCTGATTATGTGTGACTACCAAGTAACAGCTCGATGAAACCAGAACCACCTATAGAAAGAACTGCTGCAGTCTAGCACAGAAAGTAACTGAAGGAAATTCACATTGGGACGAACGGAAATAGCGCTTTTATTCCATGAAAATAAGTACACTGAAGTCACCGCGGTTTATTATGTTCCTCTGAACACTAAAAAAGTGGGACATGATTCATCACCACGGATGGTATTGCATTCTCTGGAATGTGTTAACGTGCTGCCCACAATATTGGTAAGGAGCTGTTGTGGCAGAGCGTTCCATTCGTCCACCAGCGCGGTTGAAAAGTGCTAGATGGTCGTTGGTGCATGTGAATGTGCTGCAGTAGGTCTCCCCAACGCATCGGACACGTCTTCTATGAGATTACAGTCGGCGAACAGACAGGCCAGACAACTTGCCGCACATTGTCTCAATCCAACAGTTGCCCCACCTGCTCGATTCGATACAGTCACGCACTGTCATCCTAAAAAATGAAGTGATGGCAGAATACACCCCTCAAAAGCATACACGGAAAAGAAGCACAGGGTCACAAAAACGTCGACCGGTGAGTGTACCGTCTTTAAAGATTTTGTGGTCAGTACTCCTATACAATATTATATTTCCCCAGACCGTAACATCTCGACCACCAAAACGATCATGTCCGGCAATGTTCCTACGTGCATTAAGTGTTCCCATCTCTCGCTGTAAGAGGGTGTGCCCTGAATCTTTTCTCATACTGAATCTGCTCTCATCTGAGAATGGCACGTGACCCCACTCTTCGTTGGTCCAGTCCCCATGCTGGTGGCACTATCGCAAACGGTGCCGCCGATATGCTGGCGTCAACAGAACTCGACATACTGCTCGTCGGACAAAGAGACCGTCCCCATGCAGTCACCGTGCCACTGTTGAGTGTGAGATCACGTGCGTTGCAGTCCTGTTAAGCGTGGTTGCAATTGCACCCGCTGTTTGACGTGGTCCCTTCTTGCCTTTTGCACAATGTTGCGGTTATCTGCTGTTGTAGCTGACTGTGATCGACCACCTCCAATGCATTAGGCAGCAGTGCCTGTGGTTCGGAACGCTCCCATGCACGTGAAACAATGCTGTGGGCAACAATAAACTCCTGGACTACACTGGTCACACCACGTCCTTCTTTCGGTTTCCCAATGAATCTTCTCCATGTGAAGCTATCCAAATGTTGTCTCTCGGCCATGTTGTAATGAAGAGCACCACCACAGTGCACCGTAACTGCTCGCTAATTGACACACACACACCGTCTTTTCCCATTTCTTCAACTGTCTCGTGTTGAGGGGCCATCCCCATTTGGCGCTGTTGTCACGCTGACCTCACGCCAGGTGACGTCCAGCTTTCTGTGCACGACTGGGAGAGCTCTGGCAATATGTTCCCACATTTTCATTCATTTTCACTGAGTAGTTGATATGTTATTGTACTTTAATCCATTGCTTCCTTCAGTAAATGTACTAAATGTAAATATAAGTGTCGTGTGACTAGGGCCTCCCGTCGGGTAGATCGTTCGCCGGGTGCAAGTCTTTCGATTTGACGCCACTTCGGCGACTTGCGCGTCGATGGGGATGAGATGATGATAATTAGGACAACACAACACCTAGTCTCTGAGCGAAGAAAATTTCTGACCGAGCTGGGAATCGAACACGGACCCTTAGGATTGACGTTCTGTCCACTTTTTTTTATCTAATTTTGTTCTATATTGTTCGTTGAATTTGTTCGTGGCGGACGTCCGATGACACTCGTTCAGGTTCTTTGTTGATCCGTTCACTCAGTTTTTTTTATTACAGAGGGTAGGTAAACCCTCTCACCGAACACGCTGAGCTACCGTGCCGGTGTCACTCAGCTACCGGGGGCGCACAGCATTGTACTTACAATGGTAGTTTCTGCATGTAGACAGTGCTTGCGAGATTATAAGATCGTGATCGAGTCCTGTGTAAACCGGCAATTGTAAGTAGCAATTAAGACGCTTTTTAGTGTCTTTTCACACTTACATACACACACACACACACATACACACACACACACAAACACACACGCACACACAATGCGGAATTCCAGACAAAATGAATGCAGCTATAGAAACGTTTTCAGCATGTTTTGAGCCGGTCGGTGTGGCCGTGCGGTTCTAAGCGCTTCAGTTTGGAACCGCGTGTCCGCTAGGGTCGCAGGTTCGAATCCTGCCTCGGGCATGGACGTGTATGATGTCCTTAGGTTAGTTAGGTTTAAGTAGTTCTAAGTTCTAGGGGACTGATGACCTCAGAAGATAAGTCCCATAGTGCTCAGAGCCATCTGAATCATTTTCAGCATGTTTTGAGTGCTTTGAATGAGCACTCCTCTGAATTGTTTCGATGTCTTCCTTTAACCCGACCTGGTGCAGATCACAAACATTCTAACAGTGCTCAAGAATGGGTTTCACTAGAGTCATGTAGTCCATGACTTTAGGCTATTGAAGCAATGCTACAGCTTGATATGTTGCTGTTTGTGGAGGACCAGAGCGAGCATAAAAGATAAAACAAATACATTATAAATACCAAGGAAATAAAAAAAGACTGAAATGAAGAGCAGAATGGCTAAACAGGAATGGCTAGAGCACAAAGGTAAGGATGTAGAAGCGTTTGGGGAAAGACTGATACCACCAACAGAAAGATTAAAGAGGTCTTTGGAGAAAATAGAAGCACCTGTACGAATATCAAGAACTCAGATGGAAAACCAGCACTAAGAAAATAAGGGAAAGCTGAAAGTTGGAAGGAGAATATAGCGGTTCTATACAAGGGACATGAAGTTGGAGGCAATATTATAGGAAGTGATGAAAATGTAAACGAGAATGAGATGGAGATATGATAATGAGAGAAGTATTTGACAGAGCTCTGAAAGACGCAAGCCGAAACAAGACCCCTGGAGCAGACGACTTTCCATCAGAACTAACAATGACGAAACTATTCTATCGGTTGTGCTAAATGTATGAGACAGACAAAATACCTGCAGAAGAATGCTATAATTCCAATTCCAAAGAAAGCAGGTGCTGACAGGTCTGTATATTACCGAACTATCAGTTGAATAAGTGATGGTTGCAAAACACTAACAGTAATTCTTTACAGAAAAATGGAAAAAACTGGTAGAAACCGATCTCGGGGAAGTTCAGTTTTGAGGTTACCGATGACACCGTAGTTCTGTCAGAGACAGTAAAGGACCAAAAGGAGCAGTAAAACGAAATGCATTATGTCTTGAAAGGAGAATATGAGATGAACATCAATAAAAACAAAAGAAGGATAATGGAATGTAGTCGAATTCAATTAGGTGGTACTGAGGGAATTAGCTCAGGTAACGAGATAGTTAAAACAGTAGATGAGATTTGCTATTAGGGCAGCAAAATAATTGATGATGGTCGAAGAAGAGAGGATATAAGATGTAGACTGGCAATGGCAATAAAGACGTTTCTGAATAACAGAAATTTGTGTACATCCAATGTAGACTTTCATGTTGGAATGTCTTTTCTGAACGTATTTGTACGGACCATAGCCATGTATGGACGTGGAACATGGACGACAAACAGTTTAGACAGGAAGGGAGTAGAAGCTTTTGAAATGTGGCCTACTGCAGATGAGTAGATCATGTAACTAATGAGGAGGTACTGAACAGAATTGTGGAGTAAAGAAATTTATGGTACAATCTGAGTAAAAGGAGGGATCGATTGATGGCACTCATTCTGAGACATAAAGGAATCACCAATTTATTATTGGAGGGAAGCTTGTGCGGTAAAAATCGTAGAAGGAGATCAAGTGATGAACACAGTAAGCAGATTCAGAAGCATGTAGGCTGCAGTAGTTATTCTGAGATCGACAGACTTGCACAGGATATAGTAGTACGAAGGGCTGCATCCAATCACTCTTCCGACTGAAGACCACAAAACAACTACCAATTTACGTATCAAAAAATTGGTTGTACAACGTACCTCGTATCCTAGGACCATCTACATCTACATACAAACTCCGCAATCCACCGTCTGGTGCATATCGGAGGGTATTCTGCACCACTACTAGTTATTTCCTTTTCTGTTCCACTCACAAGCAGAGGGAGGGAAAAATTACTTTCTGCATGTCTCCATACGAGCCCTAATCTCTCTAATCTTATCTTCATGGTCTTTACTCAAAATGTACGCTGGCGGCAGTAGAGTCACTCTGCAGTCAGCTTCAAACGCCGGTTCTCTCAAGTTTTTCAGAAGTGCTCCTCAAAAACAATGTCTCCTCCCCACCAGTGATTCCAATTTGGGTCCCTGAAACACCAACATAATACTTGCGTGTTGTTCGAATCTACCGGTAGCAAATCTAGCAGCCCACCTCTGAATTGTTTCGATGTCTTTCTTTAATCCGACCCGGTGCGGATCCCAAACTTTCTAAGAGTGCTCAAGAATGGGTCTCACTAGTGTTCTGTATGGGCTCTCCTTTACAGGTGAACCAAACTTTCCTAAAATTCTCACAATAACCCGAAGACGAACATTTGCCTTCCCTTCTACAGCTCTTACGTGCTCATTGTGTTTCATATCGCCTTGCAACGTTACGCCTAGATATGTAATCAACGTGACTGTGTCAAGGAGCACGCTATTACATTCTTCATTTGTGTGGCCATAGTGTCCGTAGTTGCTTTATAGTTCTTGAGGATATTCTTGTTTTGTCGTTGCAACTACAAAAATGCGTGATTAGTATTGTATTCGAACATTATGGGTTTGGTTTTTCTACTCATATGCATTAACTTCATTCTTCTTAGTTTAGAGCTAGCTGCCATTTATCACACCAACTAGAAATCTGGCCTAAGTTATTTTGTATCCTCCTACAATCACTCACCGGCGACACCTTCCCATACAGCACAGCATCATCAGCAAACAGCCGTAGACTGCTGCTTACCCTGTCTGCCAGATCATTTACATATGTAGAAAATAACAGCGTCCTATCACACTTCCCTTAGGCACTCCTAACGGTATCCTTGTCTCTGATAATGTAAAAGTCATATGTGGAGACCAGTGGGTATAAAGAATGGGATCTGTTATGTGGCTTATGAAATTATCCGACTTAACACCTCATGATTTCTTTTTGTGGGAGCATGCAGATCACCTTATAATACACGCTGCTTTCGATCTAATTCAGTTCTTCGATAAAGACCCAAATATCGAGCTCCCAGTCACATTTATCAAGTTACATTTCTTAAAAGAATTAAATATCGCTGTCGAAATGGGAAAAGGCTATAAAGGTACATTCCTGGTGCGGGGGATAAAATTCGACTGTTAATAACAACACCTGACCGGCGCATCATATCCTTGGCTAAGATTCTCTCGGTTTTTTTGCCGTGTTAGCTACAAATGTTGACTCAAGGTTTCGACGTCATTATTCATCGTCGTAATCGGGAGATGCTGTGGTGATGCGTATAGCACATTTCCAAAGCGTCAGTTACGACAGTCACTTCACAACGGTAGAAACGGAGACGTAGAAATCTAGAGCCGTAATAAGATCGAGAAAATTTCATCCAAGTCGCTAAAAACTACATTTCCGGCTTTCATTCTTACTTAAGTTAGGATAGCGACCACATCGCTTCGAAAGTCTGAAGAATAATATCAGGGCAGCTGTCGAAATATTGCGCGAAAAGTGGCATCCAATACTCGACTGGACCATTACAAGTATGTCTCGAAATAATTATTCCTGGTTAAACGCAGAAAACAGAAACAACACGAAACGCAGATAAACTGATTTTAGTTGTACTAGTTATGCTTATGACTAACATAACCTAATCTAACAACGTATAAAGTAATCTACCCTGCGCACTACTCTTCTAACAGGAATGCATGGCACCAAATTGCAGTCAGAAAACACAGGTTGTTCGATTAAGAATGATTCCCTTCACAAATACGAGTATATATTTCTAATGCCTAAACTTGGTGAATCGAAGAATTTCTTGTCGCTAAACACAGAAGTGTTGCTAAGATGGGTTATGCCTTGTTTCTAATTCTGCATGAAACAGCAAGGGCGTCGTATTGTTGGTAACTGCTAGTTAACAACATACTTCAAGACAATGGAAAACCATCTAATATGCGAGATTGAGTAGCGAAGTCCTGTGGTACTTATCGTCTTGTAAATCAATTTATGAACTAAGTAGTTGTTGGTTATTTCCGCAACTGTCTCATCAGATACTGGTTTAGTATACCTCTGCTTTCTTGATAAACCTATCAGATACGCAATAATAATAGAAACGCCATCTCAGAGTTTGAATGTGCACCATCTATTTTGCCACAACAAGTCAGATTAAAGGAAGATAATTTCGGCTATATAATGCAACTGGGCTACTTAAACCACAGACGCTAACACAGATGTAGTCATTTTCCTCTCACTCGTATCCTGGACTGGAACAGAAATCTCGCAAATGATGCTGTATCTAGACCCTCTCCATTACACACTGTACCACGAATTATGAAAGTGAGCTCTTGATGTAAGTGTGTAGGAAACTAAAAAAAAAAAAAAAAAAAAAAGTCAGTCTGATACCGGCCAGCCTCAGCGGAATACAAAACCGACTCAACTAACTCTCTTGCAAGCTATTAGTCTTCTAGGACCTCACACGAAACAGTTATTGAGAACAAAGACAAATATAAAAACATATAAGTCACCGATTTCTTAAGCTGAAACCCTATAGTCGGGAAAGTACTACTGTCCCATATAAAATATCCCGTCGTGTTAAAAGCTCGCAGTGTTCTTTTTTCTCAAAGTTAAATCTTTTTCACTTGACTTTGCTGTGCTCCAGTAGGGCTACTTTGTGACCGAGCTGATCGCTCGTGATACGCAGTAGAAATGCCGCAATACGTAAAATTTCAGTATGTCATTCGTGTCACCAGACGTGCTGTAATTTCGCAAACAGTTGCTAAATGGTTTGTTCCAGCACTATATCTTGTCAATTGTTACTAACTGTAGTTCACAAATATGTTTCTCTGGCTGCGACAGAAGAAAATTAGGCTTTCTCTATGACGTAAGTGTGTAATCATTCTTGAGTATTAGATATAACGAAGCAACTGATCTACTCTTCTGTTAGGTGAGATCTCTTTAGAGTGCCAAAAAATGAGATTCCTACAAGATTTCGTGTTTCCTACGAAAGCACTGAAACACAATTATGGATTTTATATCATCGGCAGAGCACGAACGAGTCGTCCTTCTCAATTTCCGCCAAGGAGGATAGGGAAATCGTAGGGCCAATATAACGCCCACACACAGAGTTTCCGATACGCCGCCCTTTTTACGTAACTGCATCTGGAGTCGGCGGTTATTATATGTATACTTCGATATCGAGGACTGCTATTATTATCAAATTCAAGTACACTAAACTCGGTCAAAAGACGTGATACACAGTTTCTGTTTCAAGAGGAAACGTCTTCGAACATAAAAAATTCCAGTCTCTACAAAACAGTTTGATGCAGAACAATGAATCAGTTATTATAGAGAATTACTTACAAATCAAAAAATCAGTTAATGTTTTCTGTGAGTGTTGTTAAGAGACAAACATTTGGTAACAACGCAAATAGTTCTGGTGAAGAATGCTACGTTTCTATTTTCGCAATGTAGTACTGTGCACAGTATTTGAGTGCTATATATGTACAGTGTCCATTGGGATGTTGTGATTGTAGTAGCATGCCACACATATTTATTCTGATGTTTTGACTCTACGAATGAAACTACACTGTGCTACACAATTAAAGGGCCACTTTTCCAAAATCTTGTAATTGTCTCCCACTGCGACGTAGAAATTTGAAATACGTCTCAAGGATCCCTACAACCTTCCTCTGTAATGGTGAAAAGCGTGGCGTCCTCCGACGTCGCCCTCGGGCTGGGCGAATCTTCAGACAAGAAGGTATCGATACATGTGAAAAACACGCCAGACCTCAGAAGTTCATGGGACGTGTAGGGTGAGGTAATGATGCTACATTGGCACCAAATTTCACAACAAATCCGCCTAACGCACCATGGACGTTTCAATAGATGGGAAGGTCGTTACATCCCTTTTTACCCAGATTTCACTCCTTCTTTTGATGGATCTGCGATGGTGGTCAGAACCGCAACACCCAGCGTTGAAATCATGCGGTTATCTTGTGGGTAACCAAGGAAAACATTTCACACACACCGCCGCTCAGTGTAGATACGGCCGGCCGGTGTGACCGAGCGGTTCTAGGCACTTCAGTCTAGAATCGCGCAACCGCTACGGTCGCAGGTTCGAATCCTGCCTCGGACATGGATGTGTGTGATGTCCTTAGGTTAGTTAGGTTTAAGTAGTTCTAAGTTCTAGGGGACTGATGACCTCAGATGTAAAGTCCCATAGTGCTCAGAGCCATCTTTTTTTAGTGTCAATACGAAAAGACGTAAAGGATGGCATCGAGAACGTCAATGAAACCATCCCTTCCATAAGGGCGTTGAATCCCACTCGTTTTGCGGTCGAAAACTACAGTTCGCTGTGCGATAAGCAACAGGATGACGTTCTTGACAATCTTTGACAGTGCTGACAACCAGTGGGCCGGCCGCGGTGGCCGTGCGGTTCTGGCGCTGCAGTCCGGAACCGAAAGGCTGCTACGGTCGCAGGTTCGAATCCTGCCTCGGGCATGGGTGTGAGTGATGTCCTTAGGTTAGTTAGGTTTAAGTAGTTCTAAGTTCTAGGGGACTTATGACCTAAGATATTGAGTCCCATAGTGCTCAGAGCCATTTGAACCATTTTTGAACAACCGCCGGACTATTCAACACTTATGTAAGGACATTGCGGGGAAGGGGGGGGGGGGTGTCGGGGAGGGGGTACAACCCTACTGGACGTGATCGCACGCCAGTGGAGTGTAGTTGACCGTAATTTTGCTCCGGCATACAGGGTGGATCCACTAGGGGCCATTCAAAAACATTCGACGAAATTAGGACGTGATCTGTAGCACCAAAGGCTATTTAGGTTTTTTCAGCCCTCCGGTTTCGCGCCCTCCTGTGTCGTGATAATGGAGGGGTGCGACATTGGCACATGGGTGAATAAAAAAGGCAAAGGGTCCCTCTGATACCCCCCCCTTCCCCCTCTCCCCCCTCAGTTTGGCAACGCCCTCGGTGCCACCCGTATACCTATGTTGAGCACGTCTTGAGTTGAGTGGTATTATTTCGCTGCAATAGCGCCTGCTGGCCGCATGCGAAAGGATGTCTGTCGCGACGGCGGTAGGGTCTCAGTGACTGAATGATTCTGTACAGTTCCATTTTTAAAGACCTCAAAGGTGCCTGGAGAGCACCGAAGGATTTGCCGAACTAGGGGTCTAAGAGGGACCTACCACCGTTTAATTTATGGACGTGTCAATGTCGTGCCCCATCGTGACAACACCACAGGAGAACTAAATAAGCATAAACCCTTTTTGCTGCTTAGTATCACTTTCACATTTCTTAGAACGGTTCTCAACGGTCCGTATTGGTTTCACCCAGTATACCAGACCAAAACTTGCGTTCACGCTGCAATCCAAAGGAATCACTTAACGTTCAGTGGTGTCATACTGCCACGAAGTCCTTAGAGAAGAGTTGAAGCGACTGGGGGAGGAGGGGGGATAGGATTGGGGGGGGGGTGTCAATGCCACAGCACAGGTGGTCAAGAACGTCGTCCTGTTGCTCACCACACTGGAAACTGTCATTTTCTATCGCAAAATGTGTGGCTATCAATGCCCCACGGGTAGGTATGTTTTCATTGACGCCATTTATGGCGCCCCTGATGCCTTTACGTTTCGATACTGAGCGGTCGTGTGTGTGAAACGTATTCCCCGGTCATCTATAAAAAAGCCTCGCAATTATTACCACTACCAGATGCATCAAAAGGAGAAATGAAGTGTGGGTAAGGGGCGATATGAAGACCTTCTCATCGTCTGATACGTCCACGGTGGCAATGGACAGGTTTGTGGTGAAATTTGGTGCAAATGTGACATCATTAACCCACTTTACACATCACGTGAACTTTTGAGTTCTGGCGCTCTTTTCGCACATGTCATTACCTTGATGTCTGAAGCTTCGCCGGTTCCGAGATTGAGAGTACAGGCGCCACACTTTTCCACTGTTACAAATGGTTCAAATGGCTCTGAGCACTGTGGGACTTCACTTCTGAGGCCATCAGTCCCCTAGAACTCAGAACTACTTAAACCTAACTAACCTAAGGACATCACACACATCCATGCCCGAGGCAGGATTCGAACCTGCGACCGTAGCGGTCAGGTGGTTCCAGACTGTAGCGATTAGAACCGCTCGGCCGCCCCGGACGGCCCACTGTCACAGAGAGGTTGTTGTCAGCTTTGAGCGATATTTCATTCTTCTGCGTCACAGTGGTATACAGTTATGGGGATTCGAAAACGTGATCCTTTAACTGTGTTGCGCGATGTGGCCCCGCTTTTATTGTTTATCATTTAAAACCGGATTTTACTCTTTGGCACCAAGGGACGACAAAATCTGCAGCAGATGATAAATAATTTGCAAAACCGATAACAACAGTAGAAAACAAATTGGTGAAGGTATTTACTCAATTTTGAGTTAAGCAGTTGTTTTGCAGTCACATACCTCGATATTCATCTATTCAGGATAGTGACGTGTAGAAATCAATGATCTTCCGGATGACGTGAACATGCTCCCAGTTGTGACCACTAAGAGATTTCGCACCGTTAAAATTTGTAGCAGAATCCTTTTCATTTGTTAGGAGACACTTGACCACGTGAAATGCTTGTACAGCGCAATAAACGAGCGTTCTCGCTCTTTTAATCTGAGAGATGCGCATTTTACACTGCGCGGTAGCGGCTGGTCGTATCACTTCGTAGCCTTTGACCTTGACCTCTCATGTTGGACTAGTGATTCCGGGAAAGACCATCCACTGTAAGTTGAAACACAGACACCTAGCATCTCCTTTCACCATGAGGGCAACGGTAGCACTTTTTAACACGGACTCCATGAGACACCGAAAGCGTAGAAGAGCACACGCTCGTCTCACAGAGACTGATCGGAATAGGGTCCATTGGGTGTACAAGTCATTCGACGGCGTCTCAAATGTGCTCAATATGATTGACATCAGGTGACCTGGAGACCCAAACAAACATCTTCACATACATAAACCACTCTGATATAATTTGTGAGCGACGGAATGGTGAACTGTCCTTCTGTTGTGCCACAGACAGACAAATGGATCCGGGTGATAAGGCAATAGTTTTCTGTGTAGTTTACCCATTACGGATGAGATTCGGCTCACGAACACCATTTCATCTAGTATAATCCTCCCTCACACGAGAACACCTCTACCACCCGCCCGAACGTTACCGTATTGACATCGCGGCATGCAGTATTCGACTTTGACTTATGAGTCCAGGTAATTTTTCCCCACGCTACGAGCATCTAACGGCTGTAGTCTTGTACCCATCACAGTCTTTTGGCCATTTGCACTGGAATCACGTACGTATGTGAGGTGGTAGTTTCTGTGTCCCATAAAGGGGGTGAAGTTCTTGCTGGGTCAGCTGTTGATCTGTTGTTGTTGTTGTTGTTGTTGTTGTGCAGCATTGAATCGGTGGAAGTTCTGGTGCACTATGGTCCCTCTATCAGTTGTTACTATCATTGAACCCCCTGCACGTGCGGGGGTTAGAATAGGACTGAGGTATTCCTACCTGTCGTAAGTGCCGGCTAAAAGGAGTGCCACACGTTTCGGCCTTTATGTGTACCCTGTAGGGTTTGACCTCCATTTTTCTAAATTTTCCCGAAGAGCGGGCCAATTGGGGAAGGGCGCCTTACATAGTGCATAGTGTCCATCATGTGCTGATACCTCTCGCATCCTTCGTCGACGTGGATCTGCACTTCGGCTCATTCTCCAGCTGTTCGGAGAGATCACCCTTCTGGGTGCGTTTTCCTCCATTCTCTGTGCGGTATCGCTTTCTACACTGAGACGATATTGCACTTCTTAGTTTGTTTGCGCCTGATATCCAGCACAGTAGCCAGTCCGTTGTGGTGGGGCCACCATGTGCCCTGTTGGTTGTAGCCCCCTGACCAAACATGGATCGCTCAGCTGATGCCTGCACCATTAACCCCACATATGCCAAGGAGTAGATGCCCGTCATCCTGGGGCATCGGGATTCCATCCTGCCACGTGGCCTTTCTGCCAGGTGGCTTTTGCTGTGGCTGGGTGGCGCCCGTGGGGAGGGCCCCTGGTCAGAGTGGGTGGCATCAGGGCAGATCACACGCCATGAAGCGTAGTACGTCATCTCTTGCTGGTGGTCAAACACCAGCAGTCTCTAAACGATCAAGGTCTAACTTCGATACTAAGAAATACGACCCCAAATCGTTCACCCCACTGGCCGCGACATGGGAGGAATGCCAGACTAAGGATGGCAGCGAAGTTTATTCACCCCACTACCTCGTATGTTTGAGAGTTGATGGGGGATCTTCCTTGTCAAAGAAACCTCAGTTTCTTGTGGAGTATTTAGAGGACAAGTTTGGGGACGTGAAGGGCTTGTCCAAAATGCGGTCAGGGTCGGTCGTGATCAAATCAGCATCCTCTGCCCAATCACGGGCACTACTCGCCTGTGACAAGCTAGGGGATGTTTCTGTTTCCATCAAGCCCCGTAAGATCTTAAGTATGGTCCAGGGAATCATATTTCACAGGGACCTCTTTTGCAGTCTGACGATGAGAAGAGCAATGAGGTGTCCATTTCGTCCACCAGGGTCTGAGGAATATCTCTCCCCCGTTGCGGTGCTGGAAGTTCGGCCATATGTCTTCCCGCTATACTTCCAGCGTCACCTGTCGTGATTTTGGACGTTCTTCACATCCCAATACTCCCTATGCCCCGCCTCATATCTGTGTCAGCTTCAGAGAACACCATTAGCCTTGGTCGCCAGACTGCAGGATTCTCCAGAAAGAAATAAAAATAATGAAATACAAGACCTTGGACCGTCTGACCTACACTGAGGCTGAGAGAAAATATAAGAGGCTACATCCTATGCGTATGACGTCAACCTACGCCGCTGCTACGACAATGGTTCTACCATTTTCCGTTCCGCTGCGTGCAGTTGGCTCTCGGAGCTGTCAGACTCCACCTGCCACCTTGATAGTGGGCGGCACTTCCCTCCCTGTTGCTCCTGCGCAACCTACTTCAGGACCAACACTCCCCCCACCCTCCCTCAACCATCATGGGTGTCAGTCCCCATTTCTCAGCTGGAGAAGCGGAAGTCTTCTTTGGCTCCTCTCGCCAGGAAGGGATTCCTTGGGTCACTCCCTTCCTAGGTTCCTACCAGTGACCAAGCTGACACCTGCCAGTGGCTCAAGCAACCACAGGTAGTTGGTTGTAGGGCTTCACCTGCCAGTGACTCAAGCAACCACAGGTAGTTGGTTGTAGGGCTTCACGGTCCTCCTCAGTCCCTGATACTGAATCAGTGAAGCCCTCCCAGCTGGACAATCCTAAGGAGCAGTGAGAGAAACCTAAAAAGAAAAAGACCCCCAAGAACCAAGGCACTGCGGTGGCACTCACACCACCACTACCTACAAGCTCTGTGTCTGAGGATCAGGTGGACATTCTGGCATCTGCTGAGGACCTAGATCTCGCTGAGCTCTCAGACACAATGGATGTCGATCACACAGGTACTCAACTGGTGGCAGCAGGTGACCCTGAGGCGCAGATTGCCTCATTGAGTGTTTCATGTCTTCCCAGTCCCACAATCATGGAATCCTCCAGTGCAATTGCGGCGGTTTTTTTCAACCGCCTGGCTGAGTTAAAGCAACTTTTAAGCTTCGCACCTGCTTTCTGCATTTCCCTCCGGGAAACCTGGTTCCCGGCAATGTGGGCTCCTGCCCTCTGCAGGTATAAGGGATATTACAGGAACTGTAGCGACAATAATAGTGTCAGGTGGAGTTTACATCTGTGTCCTGAACTCAGTATGTAATGAACCTGTGCCCCTTGAAACCGCTCTTGAAGCTGTGGCTGTCAGGATAAGGATGACACAGGAATGTATACCTGCAATGTATATCTTCCTCCAGATGGTGCAGTACTTCTGAACGTATTGGCTGCACTGTTTGATCAACTCCCTAAACCTTTCCTACTTTTGGAAGATTTTAACGTGCATAACCCCTTGTGGGGTGGCGCCATGCTTACTGTCCGACGTAGGGAGGTTGAAAAGTTACTGTCACAACTCGACCTCTGCCTCTTAAATACAGGTGCCCCCCCCCCCCCCCCACACACACACACACACCCACACATTTCAGTGTGGCTTATGGCACATATTCGGCCATTGATTTGCAGTCCAGGCCTTCTCCCATCCATCCACTGGAGAGCACATGACGACCTGTGTGGTAGTGACGACTTCCCCATCGTCCTGTCACTCCCCCGGCGTCATGCCCAAGGACGCCCACCCAGATGGTCTTTAAACAAGGCAGACTGGGAGCCTTCACCTCTGCTGTCACCACTGAATACCTCCCACATGGTGTCATCGATGTTGTTGTTGAGGAGGTCACTACAACGATCGTTTCTGCATCGGAAAACGCGATCGCTCGTTCTTTGGGGCGCCCCCAGAGAAAGACAGTCCCGTAGTGGTCGCCGGAAGTCGCTGAGGATATTAAAGAGCGTTGGCGAACTCTAGAACTCTACAGCGACATAAGCGGCACCCTTCCCTAGAGCACCTAATAGCCTTTAAGCGGCTCTGTGCCCGCGTTCGCTATCTTATAAAATGACGGAAACAGTAGCGTTGGGAGAGGTACGTGTCGACCATACAAGCGACATCCCCTCGTCACCTTTATCCTGATCTGGTACGATGGCATCTTTCTATCGCAATGCCGGGAGAGCACCATCATTCCGGTGCTCAAACCCAGTCAAAGCCCACTTGATGCGGATAGCTACCGGCCCATCAACCTCACCAACTTTCTTTGTAATTTGCTGGAACATATGGTATGTCGGCGGTTAGGTTGGGTCCTAGAGTCACGTGGCCTACTGGCTGCATGTCAGGGTGGCTTCCGCCAGGGTCGCGCTACCACTGATAATCTTGTGTCCTTCGAATCTACCATCAGAGCAGCCTTTTCCAGACGCCAACATCTGGTTGCCGTCTTATTTGACTTACGTAAACCATACGACATGACCTGGTGACATCATATCCTTGCCACACTGTACGAGTGGGTTCTCCGGGGCCTGCTCCCGATTTGTATCCAAAACTTCCTGTCGCTCCGTACTTTCCATGTCCAAGTCGATGCTTCCCATAGTTCCGACCATATTCAGAAGAATGGCGTTTGGCAGTGATCCGTATTGAGGGTCTCTCTATTTTTAATGTCTGTTAACGGTCTAGCAGAACTCTAGGTCCATCGGTCTCATCTTCTCTGTATTCGGATGACTTCTGCATTTCGTACTGCTCCTCCAGTACTGGTGTTGCTGAGCGGCGCCTACAGGGAGCCATTCACAAGGCGCAGTCATGGGCTCTAGCTCACGGCTTTCAAATTTCAGCCGCGAAGTCGTGTGTCATGCATTTCTGTCGGCGTCGCGCCATTCATCCAGAACTAGAACTTTACCTTAATGACGGTCCACTCACTGTAGCGGAGACATATCGATTCTCAGGACTGGTTTTCGACGCCCGATTGACTTGGCTACCTCACCTTCGTCAGCTTAAGCGGAAGTGCTGGCAGCACCTCAATGCCCTCCGCTGCCTGAGCAACACCAACTAGAGCGCAGATCGCTCTGCGCTGCTGCAGCTCTACAGAGCCCTTGTTCAATCCAAAAAAAATGTTCGAATGTGTGTGAAATCTTATGGGACTTAACTGCTAAGGTCATCAGTCCCTAAGCTTACGCACTACTTAACTTAAACTATCCTAAGGACAAACACACACACCCATGCCTGAGAGAGGACGCGAATCTCCGCCGGGACCAGCCGCACAGTCCATGACTGCAGCGCCTTAGACCGCTCGGCTAATCCCGCACGGCCCCTTGTTCAATCCCGCCTTGACTATGGGAGTGTGGTTTACGGTTCGGCGGCGCTCTCAGCGTTGCGTTTACTCGACCCAGTACACCACTGTGGCGTTCGCCTACCGACGGGAGCCTTTAGAATGAGTTTGTTTACCAGTGTCCTGGTGGAGGCCGGAGTCCCTACATTGAAGGTTGGGCGTGCACAACTGCTCGCCAGTTACTAGTAGTTCTCCTGCGCATCCGAATACCGTCTCTTTTTCCCAACCACGGCGGTTCACCTCCCGCATCAGCGCCCCAGGTCAGGGCTTACGATTGCGGTTCGCGCCCGGTCCCTTCTGTCTGAACTGGAGTCCTCCCCGTTACCTCTCCCCGAGGTCCATTCCCGTACGCCTCCATAGTGTACACTTAGGCAGCAGATTCTTCTGGACCTTTCGCATGGCCCTAAGGACTCCGTTAACCCTGTGGCTGTCCGCTACCACTTCCTCTCGATTCTCGACAGGTACCAGGGCCATGAAGTGGCTTACACCGATGGCTCGATGGCTGATGGTCACGTAGGCTTTGCGTATGTTCATGGAGGACATATTGAACAGCACTCCTTGCCAGATGGCTGCAGTGTTTTCACTGCAGAACTGGCGGCCATATCTCGTGCTCTTGAGCACATCCGCTCATGCCCTGGCGAATCGTTTCTCCTGTGTACTGGCTCCTTGAGCAGCCTACAAACTATCGATCAGTGCTACCCTCGCCATCCTTTGGTAGAGTCCATTCAGGAGTCCATCAATGCTCTGAAATGGCCCCGTCGTTCAGTGGTGTTTGTGTGGACCCGCGGACACGTCGGAATTCCAAGCAACGAACTTACCGACAGGCTGGCCAAAAAGGTTACGCGGAAACCGCTTCTGGTGATGGGCATCTCAGAAACTGATCTGCGTTCTGTCTTATGCTGCAGGGTTTTTCGGCTTTGGAAGACGGAATGGCATAACAGTACGCACAACAAATTGCGCCTCATTACGGAAATTACGAATGTGTGGAAGTCTTCCATGCAGTCCTCTCGCAGGGAATCAGTTGTCCGCTACCGACTCCGCATTGGCCGTACGTGGCTAACGCACGGTTACCTCATTCGTCGCGATGACCCACATCGGTGTCGCTGTGGCTAACAAATGACGGTCGTCCACCTCTTGCTGGACTGCCCACTTTAAGCAGCAGAGCGGCTGACTTTTAACTTTCCCAGCGCCCTACCTTCGGTGTTGGGCGGCAATGCCTCAACAGCAGACTTAATTTTACGTCTTATTCGTGAGGGTGGGTTTTGGCATTTGATCTCAGTATTAGCGCATGTCCTTTGTCCCTCTGTCTCCTCCACCCTAGTGCTTGTAGAGTGGAGGTTCTACTGTGTTGCAATGTGTCTGGCTTCTCCTTTTTATTCTCATGGTCAGCCAGCCATGGTAATCTGCTCTCTTGTTTTGATCTCTTCTACATGTTTCTTGCGTCTCTCTGTGGTTTTCTTGTCCGATTTTGTCCATTTTAGTGTTTGTTGCCCTTCTGCCATTCTTTTGGTTTTCTCCTTTCTTCCAGCTGTGTTTTATAAGTCTCGATTATTTTACTCCCACTCTTGTGGAATTATTTTAATCAGAACGAGGGACCGGTGACCTAGCAGTTCGGTCCCTCCCCCCTGTTTTAAATCAACCAGTCAACAATTATTGATAGTCGATGGTTCCCTCCCAGATAGCCGAACTCAGTAATGGGCCGCTTCTGGGACACGGGGAGGAAAGCCTAACACGGATCGACTCCGGCTCGCGGATTAACGAGAGCCAGTGAGCCGCCAGCCTGTATGTGGTTCTAGGTGGTTTCTCACATTCCACTAGGTAAATACCAGGCTGATGCCCACGTCCCATCTCTCAAATACACGTCTATGTAACTATTTAGAGAACTTTTTCACACTTAGACATAGACATCATCTCGTTTTACTAGCGACACGTTTTGCTCTTTCAGAAGGTCGACTGTTATGCTGACGAAAATTGCAAGACTTGATGCTATCCCATTCACGCGACAGGCCAAACTATTCCGGTTGACGAGTTGACAGAAACGTTCTCCCGTACACGGCAGCTGTCACTAATTTAGCTTTGATGTTAGGAAGAACTCCCCAAACAGCTGTTAGCGGAGATCTTCCTAACATCATGCCTATCAACAGCTGCAGTTGGCCGAAATATAAAATAGTTTGTGACTAATTTAGTTGCTCATTAGCACAGAGACACGCGGAGCCTCGGCACAGCCCGTCCACAACAGCCTTGTCCGTCGAGGATCTGAAAAGCGGAACGAAATGGATTTCAGGGCTCACAGGCACAGAAAGGTATTCCACCTGTCTCATCGTATCCATAGAACTGTGTTTGGTAGCCGCGCGGGATTAGCCGAACGGTCTAAGGCGCTGCAGTCATGGACTGTGCGGCTGGTCCCGGGGGAGGTTCGAGTCCTCCCTCGGGCATGGGTGTGTGTGTTTGTCCTTAGGATAATTTAGGTTAAGTAGTGTGTGAGCTTAGGGACTGATGACCTTAGCAGTTAAGTCCCATAAGATTTCACACACATTTGAACATTTGATGTTTGATATGTTGACGATTACGTACATGCTGCCATTGGAAACCATCAGCCATGTCCTCCGTCCACACTGGTACCTTGACAGGACATAATAGCCAGTGACGGACTCGCACCAAATTTTCTTTATTGGAACAAAGATCTTTTTTGTCTCTGACCACTGGAGTGTACAGTTCTGGAGGCCTCGTCATGTGCCATTAAAGTGTGCTTTTGTTGTTGCGTGACAAAAGACCCTCTATATTATAAAAGTCAATCGGGGAAATCATCGTACACCCCAACGGCGAGAAGCCCGTGGTTAGGTAACTTTAAGAGGAGAGAATATTCAGTGAAATAATGCAGATATACTCGTTGTGCTCGACAACAAAACACTTAAACTCTCTGTGATCACTTAAAGCCCCATGCCGGTTTTAGACTAACGTTGGTTCTTAAATACAATATGTAAATCTCATTTTGTTCTTTGCATTTGTTCGATGTGGATATCCCATGACACGCGTTCAGTATCAGTGTTGAGCCGTTGACTCAGTTTTTTATTAAAGAGGGTAGCTAATCCTGTGACCGAACACGGTGCCGGCGCCATCCGGGACACAACGTTATCGCAACTGTGCGGACTATCTCGGCACGCCTCACGGCCGATCCACATTAAAACCGAGCGCCACCTATCCGCAGTCCCTGTCCATTTTACTTACTGTTCACTGCTCTGAGATTCCCACAGCAGGTCAGACGTATTTGTGCATCAGCACTGGAGAAAGTGGCTCCACTGCCCAGCTAGGCATATCAATTATATGACACCACGCATTCATATAATCTTAATCTTAAATACAAGCTTCTTTAGTTTGCTGCCGTATTAGTTTGGCATCAGGCTCTTGATGTTGACAGCACTGACTGTTAGCTCACTCCCAAGGTGCATGAATCACAATACTAAAGTTCCTAACTGTGTGCATAGGTGACACGTGCCCTATTAGACTCCTAGTCTCACTGCTGCATACAAATAAATCAGCAACACATACAAGATGACGATAAAGATCTCTTGAAAATCAGAATAGTTTGTACTATACTGTAGTTTATTATACTTTAAGTTCATAGAAAACGTCCTTACGACGTCTAAGTATTATTCACAGTTTGTTACAATTCAAACGATTCCATAATTCCATTCGAGTTACCCACTGCTTTTCAGATTAGTTTCAGTCGCCGTAAAATATTATATGATATCTCGTTTCATGCAAAACTAACATGGATCAACAGTTATTAATATTCGCGCTGACTTTCCACACTGACTGCACACTCAGTGGTCGCCTGTGACTGTCAGACCAACTGACGAGCGCTAAATCTGCAGACGTCAAACCGCCCCTATACTCAGCTGATGAGACATCCCCGAACCATATACGGCCTGCGGTCCGGTAGAGATCAGTAAGGAGAAAATTAGAATCCAGGTACTGTCTCAATATGTATATCTTTACACACACAACGCTATTTCTTATCCAAGATAAAAAGGTGTGAGAAGCCAAATCACTTAACTTTAAGAAAGGTTATAACACATCGTAAGATTTGAGAAGAAAAAATTTACTTAATGGCACACTCGTTATTACAGTAGCTGTATTATTAAGTATCCTGCCTCGGAAGAATACTTACAGTTCTCTGAAATACATCATTCAAAAAATTCGTCGCAGCTGCAGACTCCATTAGTATGAAAATTGTAAAACTTTCGAAATTTCTCGCCTTTCCTCTAAACAGACAGACAGATGTAATAGTTCACTTTAGGTGATGAGTGAATCGCTTCTGAATCTATAACGTCAAGCGGTTCTAGGCGCTACAGTCTGGAACCGTGCGACCGCTACGATCGCAGGTTCGAGTCCTGCCTCGGGCATGGATGTGTGTAATGTCCTTAGGTTAGTTAGGTTTAAGTAGTTCTAAGTTCTAGGGGACTGATGACCTCAGAAGTTAAGTCCCATAGTGCTTCGATCCATTTTTTATAACGTCGAACATATTAAATTATTGGTTATGATGAGTAAAGTTCAGCTGCTATATTTCCAGCAATTTCGAAACTTATATGACAGCATTTCTGGTATTATCGATGAGTATTTTAGGTGTCATGGAGGTCAAGTTCGCTAATAAAGTCTTACGGAACTCAACAAAGTATCATATGCTCTCTAACGGGATTAGGGGATTGAGCATACAATAATCCAATACGCACACTGCATTAGAAATTGATGAGCCTGGATTTTCTTTATTTTCTTTTTCTTGTGCAAATAAATGCGCGCTCCCTCGCATACACACGCGCGTGCACAAGCACCCACCCACCTACCCACCCACCCACCCACACACACACACACACACACACACACACACACAAGGAGGGATAGGGGTGAGGGGGGAGGGGGAAGAGTCAGAAAGAGAGAGAGAGAGAAATTGGCTTTCTCACAGAGGTCAGGGAAATGCCAGGTGCGATGCGAAAGCTGCGTGCTTGGGATTCACGGCGTGTCTAACAATCCGCGAAGGTTAAAACTTGAGAAATAGAGAGAATAAGAAATTACAATTGAAATTACAGCTTGCGATGTGTATATGTAATGGGACAAGTGGGACTAACTAATAAATGCCGTGAAGAAAGGTAGGTTAGAGTTAAACTTCCAATCAACATATGGGTCATTAGAGGCAGAGCACTAGTTAGCTAGTTACATGTTCCACAGGTAATTTTAACGTTTCTTTTATCGAAATGATATGGAACGAGTCAGTTTACAGGATTTGTATACACTATTAACGTTAACATTAATGAACACATTATTATTTTATTCCTACTCACGCAACTACATTTAGAAACAATATTTTTACTGGCTACGAGTTTTTAAGTAGAAATTCGTCAATGAATTTGAAGGAGCTTTCCAGAAGAAATGATTCTTAAATTAGAATTAAAACTTGCTTCGTATTTTATGTTATTGGGAACACGATCAAGAATTTTTATTGCTGCATATTGAACGCCTGTCTCAGCCACTGTCAACTTTAGCAATGGATAGTAAAGGTTATTTTTCCCCTCTAGCGTTCTAGATATTTACATCGCTGTTCTTCTCAAACTGTAATGGATTATTTATTATGAATTTCATTAGCGAAAATATGTATTGTTACAGCGCAGTTGAATTGCCTAGCTCTTAGAAGAGGTACTTACATGACGTCCGTGGATGAACACCACATATTATTTAATGCTCACTTCTGTGCAATCAATACTGTCTCTCTAAGAGATAAGTTTTCCCAGAAAATTATTCCGTATGGTATTACTGAGAGGAAAATGCCAAATATGTCAGGAGGTTGATTTGTTTGTTTCCAAGATTAGCAATTATGAGAAGAGCAAAAGTAGCTGAACTTCATTAAGCTGGATAAAATTCTGGCACGAAATCGGCCTTGACTTTGTTAAAGGAATCTTGCGGGCGAACATCTGAACTCTAATGCGAAATTATAGACCATGAAATTACGGTCCATGAAATGAAACGTTCTCTGTCCGAAAGCCAGGCAGATGTTTCTCATGTTTCTTTAGTTCTATACACACTCGCTAACCAAGAGAGGTCCAAACAGCTGCTAATTTTTTTCGAATACTCTTCTCCGACAACTGCGACAGTATGTGCTTAAAAAATCATGGTGTCATTGTTGACCTTTGTTTCTTCATACGGAGAATGACTGGAAATGGATGACTTGGGCTGTTACCTATGGTCCATACAGTTTAGTGATTTCCTGTTTCTTTTTGTCGGTTGTACACAGGCTGCTTAAACAAAATATGCTGTCAGAGAGAAGGTACAGCATGTCATAAACTTGTTCCTGTATTAACACTGAAGTATAATGATTAGAATACTTCGAGAACAGACCACAGTTGAATGGGACGAATCTTGTGGACTATATGTCAGCATCTAAGCGGGTCTTTCATTAAGTGGTTGGGAGAGATGTGGGGTCGTTGGGTAGCATACTTAGCAAACAACATTCTGTTGGAAAAACGAAAGTAAAGTATACACTATTGAGCCAGGACACTATGACAAGTGCTCACATCTGGACTGAATACCGCGTTATGGCTACTGATATAAGCACATTGTTGTGGTTGCGCGCCTTTCAACGAGCTTCTCTGAAACGGTGAACCTGGCCAGCTGCTGAACGTAAACCAGAATAGGCGGCGATACGTGCCAGATATGACAACAGAATGCAATCCTGGAGCAGGTATAAGTGTTTCAGAGTACAACGTTCAATGCACATTGCTGAACATGGGTCTCTGCAGCATACGACATCTATCTGACCTCCACATTGACCCAGCTATATGGTCAATCACGATTGCAACAGGCACAGGTTCATTGAAATTGGACCGTGGATCAATGAAAAACCGTCGCCTTTTCGAATGAACCACTTTCTTCTTACACAAGATTCATGCTCGTGTCCGTATACGCCGTCATCCAGGCGAACGGCTGCTCTCAGGCCGATGGGATCAGTATCATAATAAGGGGGGACTCACCTCGGCTTCCATAGGACCAGCAGTGGCAATATAACATACTTTGGCAGCTGTGAACTGAGTGAAGTTTACTGCGGACCACCTACATCCCTTTATGTTTGATGCCTTCCCCGACGGAGATGGCATCTTCCAGCTGGCTACAGTGGTTCGAATATTATGATACGGAATCCACATAGAAGTATTGGTCACCAAATCCTCTTGAACTGCTTCCCACATACCACATCTATGACGTCACCTGACACCAGCTTCACGCCCACAAACCACCGGCGTGTAATTTACGAGAACTGCTTGACCTGTGCAGAGACGTCTGGTGCCCCTTATGCCTGGAAACCGACCGAATCCGTGTCACGCTGTATCACTGCTGTAGTGCATTCCAAAGATGGACTAATACGCTGTTAATCACATGGTCGTAATATTTTGGATCAATAGTGTATGTTAATCTTGAGGTACCAGCTGAGTTTACCTGTCTCTTCACTGTAGACGAAGCTGTCGCCATTTATATATAATCTTAGTTCACACACAATACCATGAAATTGCTCCATATTTGGTGTCAGATTAACGACCTATTGAGTATGAGATTATCCTTTGTATTTTACATCACAAATCAATATAGTATTCTCCTAATTTAACTGGACAACATACGGATTCAAAGTGTAAGTTCATCACACAATCATCATTTGGCACGCAACACAATATTCATTAGTACCTACAAAAAACGTTCTAACTATTTTTATGTCTATTACACTACGAAGCCTTTCTGGCCGTAAGCAGACAGCACATACCAGGCGTCCAGACCTACTGCACTCGTAATCCTTGTTGCAACGACGGGTTGAGGTTTTTTATTGGTGACAATAGTCTTAATCAAATATATGAGGACGGGTTCAGTAGTAAGTCCCACACTGCGAGGAATCGGCCACCACCTGGAGTAACTGAAGTTAATTTCAGAATTTCAATTGAAAAACGGTATAAAATTTACATCATAAAAAATTCAGAATTCTCTGAACTGAAAATTTGTTGTTAGAAAACATTTGGTGCGTTGCATCTATTTTATAACACCATCAAAAATATTTTTGGTGATAATGAGTTGAAAAACGCTGACAGAAAGAAACATTTTTTTAGTCTTGTGAATGCATTCAAAGTAAGCATGAAGTGTTGCAACAAGGAAACACTTTCCACTTCCTACTTTAAATAAACGTACGTTTTGTCATTTTCACCATAAAATGATTTGGGATTAAAAAATCGTAATTTTCCTACTTGTGCTACTGTGTGGCAGGCTCTGTTTACCGTTTTTGACAGAAGCACTGTCAATAAAGGCTTTCCTGATTCGGGTGCGGACTTAAAAGGCCTTGAATAACTTTTTTTCGGAGGGTGACGAAGACAAAGTGTGTTAACATACTCTACATCAACAGAGAAACTGAAAGACCAAATTCAGGACACACTAATGTCGCTGTCAGCGGCAGAAGTATTTATGGGTACCCAGAGGTACGAAGATGATATATGAGTCTCCTTAGCGTTTTGAACGTTCACAGCACACCAAAAACTATTTACATAGCCGAGATTGCTGGCACTATCTTTTGCGGTTACCCTTAGTACTAAGTGGATCGGGTGGAATACTGGTGGTCGAAGAAAATTTCATCGCCAGTAGTTTTACGGTAAGGCAGGAGAGATAGATGCGTCAAGTTCTGATCAGCAGAATTTGAGCCAGTTTATATTTCAGACCTCTCCGCTGTGTCTCAGGGTGTCAGAACAAATGACTCTTCGTGCTGTTCGATGAGAGTTGCTTTGTGACGGCACTGGATTTCACC
This sequence comes from Schistocerca americana, assembly GCF_021461395.2. NCBI lineage: Eukaryota > Metazoa > Arthropoda > Insecta > Orthoptera > Acrididae > Schistocerca > Schistocerca americana. The sequence continues at coordinate 575,143,513 of NC_060130.1, read as the reverse complement.
TTCTCCCCTTATCTTCGTCCGTAACAAGAGAGTCACCACACTACAGTCATTCGCATGACACAGAGATACACTCCTGGAAATTGAAATAAGAACACCGTGAATTCATTGTCCCAGGAAGGGGAAACTTTATTGACACATTCCTGGGGTCAGATACATCACATGATCACACTGACAGAACCACAGGCACATAGACACAGGCAACAGAGCATGCACAATGTCGGCACTAGTACAGTGTATATCCACCTTTCGCAGCAATGCAGACTGCTATTCTCCCATGGAGACGATCGTAGAGATGCTGGATGTAGTCCTGTGGAACGGCTTGCCATGCCATTTCCACCTGGCGCCTCAGTTGGACCAGCGTTCGTGCTGGACGTGCAGACCGCGTGAGACGACGCTTCATCCAGTCCCAAACATGCTCAATGGGGGACAGATCCGGAGATCTTGCTGGCCAGGGTAGTTGACTTACACCTTCTAGAGCACGTTGGGTGGCACGGGATACATGCGGACGTGCATTGTCCTGTTGGAACAGCAAGTTCCCTTGCCGGTCTAGGAATGGTAGAACGATGGGTTCGATGACGGTTTGGATGTACCGTGCACTATTCAGTGTCCCCTCGACGATCACCAGTGGTGTACGGCCAGTGTAGGAGATCGCTCCCCACACCATGATGCCGGGTGTTGGCCCTGTGTGCCTCGGTCGTATGCAGTCCTGATTGTGGCGCTCACCTGCACGGCGCCAAACACGCATACGACCATCATTGGCACCAAGGCAGAAGCGACTCTCATCGCTGAAGACGACACGTCTCCATTCGTCCCTCCATTCACGCCTGTCGCGACACCACTGGAGGCGGGCTGCACGATGTTGGGGCGTGAGCGGAAGACGGCCTAACGGTGTGCGGGACCGTAGCCCAGCTTCATGGAGACGGTTGCGAATGGTCCTCGCCGATACCCCAGGAGCAACAGTGTCCCGAATTTGCTGGGAAGTGGCGGTGCGGTCCCCTACGGCACTGCGTAGGATCCTACGGTCTTGGCGTGCATCCGTGCGTCGCTGCGGTCCGGTCCCAGGTCGACGGGCACGTGCACCTTCAGCCGACCACTGGCGACAACATCGATGTACTGTGGAGACCTCATGCCCCACGTGTTGAGCAATTCGGCGGTACGTCCACCCGGCCTCCCGCATGCCCACTATACGCCCTCGCTCAAAGTCCGTCAACTGCACATACGGTTCACGTCCACGCTGTCGCGGCATGCTACCAGTGTTAAAGGCTGCGATGGAGCTCCGTATGCCACGGCAAACTGGCTGACACTGACGGCGGCGGTGCACAAATGCTGCGCAGCTAACGCCATTCGACGGCCAACACCGCGGTTCCTGGTGTGTCCGCTGTGCCGTGCGTGTGATCATTGCTTGTACAGCCCTCTCGCAGTGTCCGGAGCAAGTATGGTGGGTCTGACACACCGGTGTCAATGTGTTCTTTTTTCCATTTCCAGGAGTGTATTTTTGACACACCGTAAAAGCTCGAAGATGGGCGACGGCAAAATATCTGCGAAATTGCCTCGCTTATTCCTTTGAGCGAAACTGAGTTTATGTTAACCATAAATAGACAAAGACATTGATTGGCAATAACTTTCAACCACGATGATTATTTCCAATTTTAAAGGCCACAAATTTTTATTGTGTTAAAATTCCTATATATGTGTATTTAGATTTGAAATAGGATAATGTATTTTATAATCATAATAGCACTAAAAAGTAATTTTAATTATGTTCGTTATTGTAATAAATCTTTCTCCTTCAACACTGCACGTGTGTGCCAAGAAAGTTTTTTTTATGATATCATGATATCTTTGGGAAGGTATATTCAGCGTCCACTAACAACATTTTCGAGACTTTGTGTCGCATTCTGTTCCTTACAAGTGGTGGTCTTCTAAGATAAGTAGAATAGCTTAGGAATCGTAGGTGAAAGATGCTGATACATTGTAGGTTTCAGTCGGCCAGTGAGATATAACGCAGTGCACGAGGAGGTTTCACGCTTCTTCAATCGGAGTCTCCGACTTTCTTTGTCAGCATATAGAAAGAGATAATTTCATACATCAGAATTCCGTATTTATGGATAACGTCGTTCCTAGAATCGCATATATACTGTGATGCATCTTTGTCACTTGATACAATGTTTGATACTCCAGAGATATACATAACGTAATTTCAAGTTGACGAATAGTCACTATCGCCTCAGAAAAGAACGACCAACATGTTTTCGTAACCATATTAACCACCGAGATGCAGGTACATTTTTTTTCGTGTGGAACTAAGAAAGTTTTCGGTTTCAGAGGTCTGCTTCTCGAACAGTTTAGTTTTCCTAAATCGCTGCACTCGAATGCCTGGATGGTTTCTTTGAAAGGGCAAGGCCGATATATTTCCCTATCCTCGAAATAATCAGAGCTTGCGCTCCGTCTCATATGATCTCGATGCCGACGGGACTTTAAATCCTAGTCTTCCGTCATTCCTTGTAGGACTTCAACTGCTCTTTATGGATTTGGTAGCACAGTGCTAAGGTTAATAAAATTCATTGTAAATCTAAATATATTTTCAAATTATTGTTCTCCACAGTAAATGTTTTAGGAACAGCACAAAATAATCACTTTTGGTCGTATCTTCTAATATGCCTGATCCACGCAGCTCTTTAACTGATCGTATAGCGTAACACGCAGCGCTCTAGCCTGCGAGACAGGAGAGTAAACTACAACCGGATCGCAATAGTTCATTAATGTGGCTTTTAGGGAGTTTTTGACGCTCATTTAGGCAAATGCTTGCCGGTCCCCTCTTTCTGTCTCAGAAAATACGAAATATAAATGTTAAAATACGATTGCACACGGAACGAAGTTTATACCATTCACAGGCAGGTGGTCTACACGATTTCCCGCTATTAGGCAACTGATAACTGCTGCCGCAGTAAGGGTGGCCATAAAGTTAAGTAAAAAAATACATTTGGCAAAATTTGAGCATAGTGAAGCCCGTAGTGGGTGGTGTAAACCCTATCATTCAGATCCTAAGGACCATAAACATTTAATCGGGTATCTCCTACCTCGGTGAAGAACCCACAGTGTCAACAACCTTCCATTTGTTTCTTCAGTGCCTCCAGTGATAATAGCGCAAATAATCAGAGGGACTGCACCAGTCTGAAGCACCGATTTCCTTCCCAGTGTGCAACCACTGCCAGCCACTCTCCGGTCAAATGAGCGCCAACTCTGCTTACTTGGGTCTGCCACAGATCTGAGAGTCGACTATTACGGTGGTAGTGGTACAAGATGTCACAGAACGGAGCGCACTAGTCTCAAAATTCCGACTTAGTGTCCAGGTAACCTGAGGCCCTCCCAAGTCCTACTCAGAAGTTTCCTAATAGCTGAGTTGGTACAGCATAGCCAACGAAACGAAGGGATCTGTGATCAAACCCATTATGTCCGAAATATCTTTCTTTACAGTGTTAATACAGATGAACAGTTGACAGTAAGAACCGACTTAGAGTCGAAAAGCCTAAGAACACGAAATCGCACATTCGGACAAAATGAAGTAATGACAAATGATTCGCCTATTGATAAAGTTGAAACATCTTTATGCAAAAGGATACCGAGCAGAGTCTATGATTTACTTGCAAAATCCATAAACTCTTCCAAATTATATTTCAAAACCTTGGTGTCATCATGAAAACGGATTAACTGGAGAGACAGTAAATGTTTAAAAAAGAGACTAGCAGATCTTCAGGAGTTTATTTAGACAAGCCGGCCGAAGTGGCCGTGCGGTTAAAGGCGCTGCAGTCTGGAACCGCAAGACCGCTGCGGTCGCAGGTTCGAATCCTGCCTCGGGCATGGATATTTGTGATGTCCTTAGGTTAGTTAGGTTTAACTAGTTCTAAGTTCTAGGGGACTAATGACCTCAGCAGTTGAGTCCCATAGTGCTCAGAGCCAGCCATTTAGGCAAAGTTACAGTAACGCAGGTATATTCAACACACTCCATTGCGTCGCCCAAAACCAAACCTAGAACACTAAAGGGGCGGAGAGGGGGGGCGATGTTACATTGCTACGAAGCGTTCAGAGGCGCCTTGTCACGGTTCGCGCGGTTCCCCCGCCCGCCCCCCGCCCCCCTCGTCTGAGGTTCAAGTCGAGTCCAATTCCTCCCTCGGGCAAGCGTGTGTGTGGTGTTGTACTTAACAAAAGTTAGTTTAAATTACATTAAGCAGTGGGTAAGCTTAGGAACCGATGACCTCAGCAGTTTGGTGCAATAAGACATTACCAAAAATAAAAAAAAATCGTGAAGTTTACTGCTCCATATTTTATTCAAATGAAGCCACAATTTATAGGTTATGCTTTACTTAATTACAAATATTAGGTCTCAGATTCATGTTACATACTAAATTAAATACAAAATGTCCTGCTTTATCCCTACAGGTAATCATAAATTTTACGAGGAGTTAGTAGTGTAGGTTTAAGCACATCTAAGGGGTTGGAATTAACATTCCAGTTAAGTGCACTCCGGGAGGAGTTGTGAAGTAACATTATGAACACGGTGACAAAGACTGAATAATTTCAGGTACGTGAAGACGAATACAGGCTGCCATCCTTTCCGCGAAACGTCAACGAATGTAATATGAATAAAAACTAATGACACTTTTAAGATGCATATCTTCCGCCACACACATGTGGCGTCATTAGACGACGTAGATTGTCCCATAGAAAGAGAATAATTTGAGCAGCTGGTATACGATGGATGGCTACTCAGATCAAAGTTTTCTTCATACACTGTGAAACAGGCCACTCCAAATACATCTGAACCAGTAAATATATAGAGGTGCGATTTTGGCTAAGTTATAGCGAAACATGCAGTGCATTTTCTGACGTAAGCACGCAATTTTCTAAAAGTTTGTAGTTGACGAAATAATGTCACCGATAATGTTTTTCTTTCTTTTTAAATGGAACTACGTACTGTTTTCTGTAGCATTCGAAAAAGCCTTCGAAGAGGACTTCGACATGTCAACATGTACACTGTCTGATTAAAAGTATCCGGACAACTACCAATTAGTGGACATTACGCTTCGGGGGACTGATGACTTCAGAAGTTATGTCCCATAGTGCTCAGAGCCATTTGAACCGTTTGACATTACGCTTCGGCTTTATGACGTCTTGATATCTGCTGGGAACACTTTGAATGAGGTGTCTGAATATCTGTAGAGGGATGTCAATCCACTCTTACTCAAGCGCCGAAAATAAAAAAGGTTGTAATGTCGGACGCTGGGGTCTGGAACGAAGTCGAAATTCTAACTCTTCCCAAAGATGTTCTGTTGGCTTCATCTCGGGATTCCGGGCAGACCAGAGCATTTCAGGAGTTTTATTTTCCACAGATCATTGCATCACAGATTCCGTTTTATTACAGTATACATTGTCATCCTGATAAAATAAGCCGTCGTCTCCGAAGTGTTCTTCTACTGTACGCAGTACACAATATTGTAAATGTGTGCATATTCTTCCGCATTTATCATTTTCTTAAACGCGGCAAGGGAGCCATACGATAATCACGAAAAACAACCCTATACCGCAGCACATCTCTTTACTTCACGGCTGGCATTACACATGAAGGCTCCAGTCATTCGTGAACCCCTCCATCAGATTGCCACTGAATTTAGCGTGATTCGTCACTCAAAATTAATCGTTTCCTGTCATAAAGAAACGTCGCTTGTTAACTGATCAGCTTGTTTGCTGTTCAGCCTAGAAAATGCAAACGGAGTCTATGAAAGGCAGTTGGAAATAGTGTGTGATGCTGAAATGAATAAAATTATACTTAAAGATCGTAATAACAATGAGATTCGGAACAGCAGTAAAATTTATTATTTCATAACTTCGGGAGTTGGTATGTAGCAGCATTCTTTGAATGAAACGCTATGATACAATTCTACTGAATGAATACTCCGCTCTTTACAGAAATTAAAATTCAACTATGCCCCCTTGATCTTTTCCTAATCGCTTGCAGCAGAAGGGAGGCCCTTTGTCCATCATAACGTAAATTTCCGCAGAACAGAAGTTGTTTATGATGTAACATACCAGACATTTTTGGCGACTAGATAGAATAAGATTTTCCGTCTCCTTCCATGTCGATCTTTTTACTTCAATTTATTTTCTTGGAGTTGTTCTTGTGATCCAAGTTTTCGTATTTGATCTCTGTTAGAAATTCAAATGGTTCAAATGGCTCTGAGCACTATGGGACTTAACATCTATGGTCATCAGTCCCCTAGAACTTAGAACTACTTAAACCTAACCAACCTAAGGACAGCACACAACACCCAGCCATCACGAGGCAGAGAAAATCCCTGACCCCGCCGGGAATCGAACCCGGGAACCCGGGCGTGGGAAGCGAGAACGCTACCGCACGACCACGAGATGCGGGCCCCTGTTAGAAATTATCCACAGCATTACTAACATGTATTGCTAATCATAACCTCACGTTATTTGCAGTGAAATAATACTTTTTTTCTGGGATAGCTTCCATGAACTAATCTTTCATAGCCTGACACGAAAGCACTGTACAGATTAATTTTCGACAGTTTCTTTGAAAAGCATTCTGGAGTAACTGAAATATCATATCCGATGAGTGAAATACTTAGCTAGAGATATTTTTAATGCTAATGACAGTACTCTAATTAATATTAATTATTTAAAACACTGGTACTACGGCGTTGACAATATTTGAGATTTTTTGTCGTAGATTTGTAATTTACTATTAAAATGCAATATTTTTTATGTGAATAACATTCTGTTTATTGGTTTTATAAATTCAAGCTTCTATTTATGTCTGAAAACTCAACACCACAAAGCCGACAAAAGTTATACTGCGTTAGAAATATTACACAAAATACCGGAAGGACTTACTATGATCATTCTCAAAGAAAAGGAAATTTATATTCATACAAGAAATTATCCACACGAAATTTTAAATGAACACATCTATTTTTAACGTGAACAATATCTCGAAAACTTTTCTGACATAAGGAAATACGCAAAGAAATCGTTATATGGAAAACAAAAGCTACACAGACCAAAGATAAAATTTAAAGGAAAATAAGAGCAACGAAATGTAGAATCATGTATGGTAAGCTGTATATACTTTGTAAACATATAACGTCATAGTAAGGAAGTGTCAAAATTGAGCTGTCAAATCATTTGAAAACATATTTTTAGCGTTTCGTAATAACAAAAAACAATATACTTACCAGGACATGACAGAAATAACTTGCTATAGATGCAATACGGCCGTCACTTCTGGCTATACGGAAGTGCCAAGGCAACTGTTAACATACAACGGCCACGATTTACGTTAGATAACATTAACAATGTTATTTTCGCAGGTCACTTGACAACGGCAATAAGCCGGAACAGGCCTTCGTGTAAAATATTAAAAAAATATATACTACCTTTTTGTAGATAGTTTTGGGGCATTCATTTTCATTATGTCTTTTACTGACTTATATTATGCTGCAGGCCCAACTGGAAATAAAATCTTAATACAGTTTTATTTTTATATGCGATGTATCTAGATTAGAAAACAGTTCACGTGCTAATTTTTAGAAAGATCAGTTAATACTGAAAGTTATTCGTTTCTCTTGCTAAAATTTGCGTTTTCTCTCATATGGTCGCAGGTTAGAGGTCACACTGTCACTCAGTTCTCGAAACATAAACAAGTTTTCGCGTTTGGAAGTGTTTACATTCTTAAGATAACTGTTCTGGAACGCAACTACTAGTCCGGCACTAGTTGCAGATTTTCTAACGAGAACATTGATTTTTAGTCGTAACTACGTGCTTACTTGATGTCTCTCTTTTTATTTGATTTGTTTATGTAAGTGTTGCCAACCTATCAGAGTCTGTCCATTTCTGTTGCTTTTTTTAAAGTAAAGATAGTAGAGAGGTTGGAACATAGTTAGTCAGGGAGGGTGTTGTAGAAAGTTGAATGTGGATGTTATAGCTGTCAAAGAGTGGTTGAAAGTTTTAAGTGTTCACATGATCGGATTTTTGGTGTGTGTGTGTGTGTGTGCGTGTGTGTGTGAATTCCTAAGGGACCAAACTGCTGAGGTCATCGGTCCGATTTTTGGTGTAAAGGTTATTTAGAGGGAAACATGAAAGTGTGAGGCGAAAGGGGTTGTGTGGCATTACTCTGGTGACCATCTGTCGGATTGTTATTCTAATACTGTATCTACGAGGGTTGTCCAGAAAGTAAGTTCCGATCGGTCTCTAAATGGAAACCACAGTGAAAATCAGAAACATTTTATTTACAAGAGTTAGCTACACTTTCCAGATACTTGTCTACATAGTCGCCGCTCCGACTTAGACATCTGTCGGAGTGTTATACCAAATTTCCAACACCATCGTCATAGAAGGCAGCCCGCCTGTGCTTTCCGATGATTCTCTGCGCTGGCCTTTAGCGCGTAGCCTGCGGCTAAGTGTTGTCATCGTATCCAGCGTTTCATGTGGACAGAGATGATACTCAGGACAAGCCAATTAGAGCTGCTTTGTGGGTGATCGAACACTTCCGATCGAAAATGTTGCAAGAGAGTCTTCACTACCCCTGCAGAGTGCGGCTGAGAATTACCACGAAGAAGGAAGTGTGTGGCAGTTGTGTTAGGTGGGCTGCATTCATTAAGGCGAAGCCTCTCAGCGGGCCCTCGAACTTGGCGGGGGATATCGTTGTTCTAGGCACCTTTACTCACTCACAGTGCGCTCACGACTGAAAATAGCGACTTGATGCGATCGACGGTCATAGTAGAAACACTACCCAGCACATCTGTCTAAAGCTTCATTGGGTTTTCACTGCGGTGTCCAAATCGCAACCGAACGGAACTTACTTTTTGGACAACCCTCGTATTAATGTAAATAATGAGTTGTTTGTCATGTATAATTGATTATTCAACAAGGTTTTATTTTCTGCTTTGATTTTTTTTGTACAATAATTTTCTTGCAAGTTTGGAAGGTGTCTTTTGATATTTATTCTAATTATTTTGATGTCCTGTTCTTTCGAGGTTAGCTAGTGATTGTGTTCACAGAGCTGCTCTGAAAGTGTGGAGTGGTTTGTCCCATACTTCCAGGCTCTCATATGGTTTTTGTATCTGACATCCAACGTTCTGCCGGTTTGCCCCACGTACCTGCCATCACAAGTGTTACATTGTAGCTGACATTCTGTTTAGTTTTGATTTTGACATTTTTTACTTTTTAGTCTTTCTATTCCTGTTAAAACCTAGTCCATTCAATACAGACTACACTGAAACGCCAAAGAAAATGGTATAGGCATACGTATTCAAATACAGAAATATGTAAACAGGCAGAATACGGCGACGCGGTCGCCAACGCCTGTATAAGACTACAAGCGTCTGGCGGAAGTGTTAGATCGGTTACTGCTGCTACAACGGAAGCTTATCAAGATTTTAATGAGTTTGAAAGTGGTGTTATTGTCGGCGAATAAGCGATGAGACACAGCATCTCCGAGGTAGCGGCGAAATGGGGAATTTCCCGTACGACCATTTCCCGAGTGTACCGTGAATATTGGGAATCCGGTAAAACATCAGATCTCCGACATCGCTACTGCCAGACAAAGATCCTGCAAGAACGGGACCAACGACGACTGAATAGAATCTTTCAACGTGACAGAAGTGCAACCCTTTCGCAAACTGCAGCAGATTTCAATGCTAGGCCATCAACAAGTGTCAGCGTGCGAACCATTCAACGAAAGATCATCGATACGGGTTTTCCGAGCCGAAGGCCCACACGTGTACCCTTGATACTACACAATATAAAGCTTTACGCCTCGCCTGGACCCGTCAACACCGACTTTGGATTGATGACTGGAAACTTTTTGCCTGATCGGACGAGTCTCTTTTCAAATTGTATCGAGCGGATGGACGTGTACGGGTCTGGAGAAACCTCACGAATCCATGGACCCTGCATGTCAGCAAGGAACTGTTTAAGCTGGTGAAGGCTCTGTAATGATATGGAGCGTGTGCAGTTGGAGTCACATGAGATACCTGATACGTCTAAATACGACTCTATCAGGTTACACGTACGTAAGCATCCAGTCTGATCACCTGCACCGACGGACTTGAGCAATTCCAACAGAACAATGCGACACCCCACACTGCCAGATTTGCTACAGAGTGGCTCCAGGAACACTCTTTAGAATTTAACCGCTTTCGCTGGCCACCAGACTCCCCAGACATGAACATCATTGAGCATATCTGGGATGCCTCTCAACATGCTGTTCAGAACATATCTCCACCCCCTCTTACTCTTATGGATTTTTGAACAGCTCTGCAGGAGTCATGATGTCAATTCCATGCAGCACTACTTCAGACATTAGTCGAGTCCATGCGGCACTTCTGCGTGCTCTCGATGACCCTAAATGATATTAGGGAGGTGAACCTGTTTCTTTGGCTCTTCAGTGTATTATAAACATGATCTGCATGCAAAGATTACCGACAAATCTTGGAAGATTGCTGGATACTATTTTGGTCCAATTTATCATACTGAAAATTATGGTTGTAAATTGGGGAAGTATTCGTTTTATTCATAAGACACTTCGTAATTCTGACTAGGGAGTAATTGTCTAGAACGTAAATCTAGAGTGGACACACGTGGAGCACGTGGAAAGATTCATTAACAAAGACCAGGGAGGAGAATAATAAATGCGCCAAATCCCAACTGTACTCAAATGCAGTAAAATGATCAAAGTTCATACAGAGAATAACACGCTTGATGGGTAAATACAATTCAACCGACTATGCGCTTTTACGATAGGCAAAGAAAATTACAATACAGTTTCATACATAAAGGATAAATTAAAACAATTATCTGTGTCAGTCAATCTTTACTTATCCCCGCTATGCGTTTCGACGGCTTACACCCTATCTTTTGGTGGATAAGTGGATTACAGAGCATTATTGTTTGCTTGTTGTAGCCAGTTGATCAATTTGAGTTTCGATTGGTGACAAATAAGGCATAATCAGCAATTGTAAAGATGTGACTAGAATAATGAATGGCGATCAAAGTATTTATGTTTGAGGACGTAGCTGCAGCGTATATGCAACGCAGCGCATCTCCGATGTGGTATATAAGCACAGGCTTGCGTGCAGTAAATGCAGAAGCATGAACTATGGCGATGTTATAATCAAATGCGTCCAAACAATACCAACGTGCTGTTATTATTTTCTTGGTTGCCAAAGGACAAGCACCCGGAGGCGCCCATGGGAGAATCAAAAATGCGTATGGCGTAGCATGTCTGTCGAAGCCAGCGTTGTGGAAAACTGCGCCAAGGGGTGCTGCTGCCTCATGGTAACGCACATCCCCATATCACAAATGTAGTAACACAGAAGTTGCGTCGTTTCGAGTGGAAGACATTCTATCACACGCCCTATAGTCCTAATCTCTCCCCATGCGACTATCACGCCTTCGGTCCCTTAACAAAGTCTTGAAGGATCGACTATTCCTGCCGGATGAAGATGTGCAGTAGGCAGTTACGGACTTCTTCACGCAGCAGGACACGGTGTCGTACTAAACAGGTATATTCAACCTGGTGTGTTGGTGGAATGGTGGTCTCACTGCTCACGCAGATTTTGCCTTCGAACGGAAAATTTTTGATCGCCTCTTATACAAATTTTGAACAATAATATAGCTACTTATAATATATTCCAGCAGAAAGAACCCTGAAGATGAGGGTGTAGCCTTTCTAGATGTGTCGTGGGAAAAAATGGGACTGACAGAGATAATCGTTGCAATTTTCGAAGCCACAGCCCAACGCGGACAACTTAACGTTAGTTCCTGAAACATCGTTTTATTGATGAAAGAGCGTTTAGGTAAACCACTTGAAACTTGAAATTAGAAATGCATATGTGTTCTAAAGAAGTTGAAAGTACAAACAAAGACCTAACACACCCACTCAAATGACGACTGCAAAATGTAGCGCACCAAGCAACCTAATTCTTCATGATCTGAAAAGCAACATCAGACTTCAGAATCACGTCAATGTAGAACAAGTGTGTAAAGCTAACAGCAGTCTGACCATAAGCCAGAACGAAGTTGGTCGCACGTGCCCATGTCACTACCGTAAGACAGTGCGCCTATGTAGTGCGGTTGTAATTAACTGCCGGCCGGGGTGGCCGTGCGTTGCTAGGCGCTACAGTCTGGAACCGCGTGACCGCTACGGTCGCAGGTTCGAATCCTGCCTCGGGCATGGATGTGTGTGATGTTCTTAGGTTAGTTAGGTTTAAGTAGCTCTAAGTTCTAGGGGACTGATGACCTTAGAAGTTAAGTCCCATAGTGCTCAGAGCCATTTGAACATTTTTTTTGTAATTAACTTTCGCTACTCGACAGGGCCCCCATGAAAAACAAGTTATCGTAGGACATTTGTAACGGCACTCGGGATAGAAATACAGAATAAACCACTGGAAGAAGCACATTTTAATTTTCACGTGAGAGGGTAACATTTCTTAACTGCGACCCATTTTTGCTCTCCAAGTTACAAACATTGCTCAGTGTGACGACTGTCTACGTCCAAGACAGCCTGGAACTGCATTATATATAGCTCTACTGCTGCCCGAAACAATGGTGGACCATGGAATGTACAGCTGTCGTGACACAGCTCGTGCACTGCTTGAAGATCGCACATTGTGTCCAACATTCTTACTCATGGCAACAGTAACTTCTTCAACAACTTTGCCGCTATTGGCCATCGGCCTCGCCGGGGAGCAATTCTCAAATCGCCAGTTAATTCGAGATTCCGAGTCATGTTCTTCGATCGCAGTGCGGAATAGGACGTCTCCGTAATCGTTTAATGCGTCGATACTGACGAAGAGCAGCCGCAATGTTGCTGTTGTTTTGATACAACAGCTTTGCGAATAAAGCCTTGCTCACGTTATCCAGGCCCATGTTGACTGTGTGCAACAGCAGTGCACACTGATGCTTGTGTTTCAAACCTCCGTCGCCGTTCCAGTACCAGCCCCTAACGGTAAGTCATGAGGCCAACATCATTAACAACGCAAATCATGCAGCGCATAGTTTGAATATCATTTCTATGAAGTTGGATATCCATGCGGTAAATAGTTTTCAGTCTGCACTCACCCAAGTAGCGAAAGTATAATTATAGGCACCTTTTGCTACGGAGAAAATCGTCATGTCCAGTTGTCACGGCATCAGGGTAAAGATTGCCTTTGTGCTATGCCCACGAGGCTTCCAAACCGAAATATGCCGCCCAGCATTCCGACTGAACGAAGCCCGTTAAAGCCCATCCGTTCGTTCAAGACATGCCTTGCAGGTCCTACCCAGAGATAGACCGCGCAAGCAGGCAGGTAGGTCATTGGCAGTCTTTGAGGCTGACAAGTGGTTGTCGTAGAGCGCACGAATTCGCTGATGAAAAGCGTTCGCGCTAAAGCAGACGAGTTTCTAACTGGAGGTTGTCATTTGTGGCCAGTTCTGGAGGATGTTCAGGTAGAGTAGTTACAGGCGGATTGGTTCTAATGATTCGACTTTGTTACACAGTATGGTGCAACACAGGCAACGCGAAGAGGAAGTGCTATTTGCTGAACGATAATAAAGAAACAACTACTTATAATCAACTCAAAAATTATATGAAGCTGCGGAATTGCAACCTTCAAAAATCCACAAAATAAGTATCAATGTTTATGCGAGAGTTGTGGTTTTGAGATGCTATTGATGCCTGGAGTTTTACAAACAAAACAACAAAGTGTAGGTGGATCTCAACGCCTTGTAACAAAATCAGCGTTACAGAACTTATGGTCCAAGTCAGAATTCGCATGTTGGGCTGTAAAAGTATACGATCGAATCACATATGCAATGACTAATATGCCACAGGACCTCACTTCAACGTTTTTCTTTCTCTGACGTTTATGGTTCCGCCAACACTGAGATCGTCAGAGATGGATCACTTTTTCAGACTTCACTGGAGCTCGGCAAGTAGTCGACAGTCTTCCAGTGCAAGTTACGAGGACAGAATTTTGATGCTGCGTCACCGCATTCAGCATTCGCCCGTCAGGAAAATCTACGTCTCTGAGTCACACGGATAACCCAACCAAGCAGTGGAGGCCTTCCGGTTAATCACGATGAGCGAACGTCTGTTTGTGAACCTGCTGAGAGTTAGATATTAAGTAAATGCCTTGCGATCGATTACATGATATTTACTAAACTCAAAGAAAGCTTAAATCAGTAGCAGGCGGTGAAACCTTGTCCAGAAGCTTAGAAACACGTCATGTTACATTTTCAAAAAGACTAACAGTCTCAGATTATTTAATGTCTAGACGGTACATCTTTTGTGTATGGAAGACGGTTGTGCAGCAGATGACTGTGACTTCCCTAACGATGACACTTTCTTCCATTATAACTTCTCAGTTAATTTCTTTGAAGGTCTCTAATTTTTCATTCCGGTTTTTGAATCAAACCCTACAATAGCTCATTCAGTTCTTAGTTATTTTTAATGGGATAATCTGAAACATTTCATAACTGAATGGTATCTCATTAGTCAGTAAAGTGTGTGTGTGTGTGTGTGTGTGTGTGTGTGTGTGTGTGTGTGTGTGTGCGTGTGTGTGTGTGAAAGCGTCATGTCATTGCAGAAATCACAAAGCTCCATTTAGAGAGCCATGGAAACTCTAATCGCTGACGTACAGAATCTCGTAATGACTGGAAGTACATCTTTTGTCATTTTTGTGATAATCTCAGCTGAGAAATGCTCTCGTATGCGTGTGTGAGTACGGACGTTTCTATGTTTACTGACGAGTAAAGAGTTTCATAATAACTGTGCCTCTGCGAAGGCAAACAGGTTGATCGGCTCTAGCATTTGAATTTTTGAGGTAAGTCATAACTCGTTACATTACATTACAGTACATTATTACTTGTTCCATAGATCATGAATAAGACATTTCGTAATGATGTGGAACGTGTTAACATTAACATAAGTTTTCTATACACAACGCAATTAATTTTTTTTTACCACTTCATCTCTAAAATTTCATCCATTGAGTAGAAGGAGTTGTCATTCAGCAGTTCTTTCAATTTGTATTTAAATATTGGTTGGCTTTGTGTCAGACTTTTAATACTATCTGGCAAAAGACCAAAGATTTTTATGGCAGCATAATTCACCCCCTTCAGCACCAAAGTAAGATTTAATCCAGAATAGTGAAGATCATCCTTTCTTCTAGCGTTGTAATTATGCACTATTATTTTTGAATTGGGATGGGTTATTAATAACAGATTTCGTAAGTGAATATATGTATTGCGGAGGTACTGTGAACATCTATAGCTCCTTAAATAAATGTCTACAAGGTGATCTTAGGTGGGCTCCGGCTATAATTCTGATTACACGCTTTTGTGCAATGAATATTTTTTCTCTTTATGATGGATTGCCCCAAAATATGATGCCATATGATAGGAGTTAATGAAAACAGACATAGTAGGCTGATTTACTGATATGTTTATCACCAAAATTTACAATAACCTTAATAGCTTAAGTAGCCGAACCTAACCGTTTCAGCCGATCGTCAATGTGTTTCTTCCAGTTCAATTTCTCATCAGTGCACAAACCCAGAAATTTTGAATATTCTGCCTTAGGAACAGAATTCTCTTCATACTCTATATTTATCAATGGTGTTCCGCCATTTACTGTACAGAATTGTGTATACTGTGTTTTCTGAAAAATTGGTGACAGTCAATTTGCAGAGAACCACTTAATAATATTCTGAAAGACACTATTTACAATTTCCTCAGCTGATTCTTATTTCTCAGCTATGATTACTGTCCTTGTATCGTCAGCTAAAAGAACTAGCTTTGCATCTTAATGAATACAGAGTGGCAAGTCATTAATATATATTAAGAACAATAGGGGAACAATGACTGGAACTGGCGGGAAACAATTCTTGGTACCTCCACAGTTAGTGGACTCGGCTGATTTTTGCAGACTATCTGTACTGTTAATTTCAACCTTCTGCATTCTTTCAGTTAAATATGAATAAAACCATATGTGAAGTGTCCCACTCATACCACAATACTTACGCTTATCTAGAAGAATTTCGTGATTCACACAGTCAAAAGCCTTTAGGAGATCACAAAGTATCCCATTGGGTTATGTTCGGTTATTCAGAGCATTTAACATTTGCTCTGTGAAAGCATATATAGCATTTTCTGTTGAAAAGCCTTTCTGAAAACCAAACAGACATTTTATTAGTACTTCATTTTTACAAATATGTAATGCTACTCTTGAATACATTACTTTTTCATGAACTTTGGATAAATCTGTCAGAAGTGGGATTGAACGGTAGTTGTTACCATCAGACCTGTCCCCTTTTTTATGCAATTGTTGAACAATACTTCAGTCTATCTGGAAAAATGCCCTGTTTCAGAGAGCTACTACATATGTGGCTGATAATCCTACTTATCTAGAATGAGATTTTCACTCTGCCAGGAAGTTTCTTCATATTTATCTGTTGGGAGCAAGCTTTTAGTACTCTGTTGGAAATGCCATCAATTCCATGCGAGGGAATTTGTTACTTTCCTATTTTCAGTAGTAGAGGTTGGTTGAAAAATGGTTCAAATGGCTCTGAGCACTATGGGACTTAACTTCTGAGGTCATCAGTCCCCTAGAACTTAGAACTACTTAAACCTAACTAACCTAAGAACATCACACACATCCATGCCCGAGGCAGGATTCGAACCTGCGACCGTAGCGGTCACGCGGCTCCAGACTGTAGCGCCTAGAACCGCTCGGCCACTCCGGCCGGCTTGAGGTGGGTTGAATTTCAATTTTATCAAATTGCATAGGTATTGCCTCTACCATATACTGCCTTGCATTTTCTAATGAATACCTGGATTCTATTTTCCACCTCTGACTTCTTGTTAACAAACTTTTCATTGAGTCTGACAGAAATATAT
The DNA here is from genome assembly GCF_021461395.2 of Schistocerca americana. Taxonomy (NCBI): domain Eukaryota; kingdom Metazoa; phylum Arthropoda; class Insecta; order Orthoptera; family Acrididae; genus Schistocerca; species Schistocerca americana. Next base: position 575,126,557 of record NC_060130.1, on the reverse strand, counting down.
CTTCCTGTGCTCTCGGTTGCCCTGCTTCCATTTTAACAATATTCCAAATTGTTTTAATTTTATCATCATATGTACTAATCTCAGACATAATGCACATACTTCTTGACTTTCTAATAACTTTTCTTAATACTGTGCAGTAGTTTTCATAATGTTTCATTGTTTCTCAATCATTACTCCTTCTAGCTGTTTACAAGATATTTTTATCTCTTTAGTAAGCCATGTCTGTTTACATGGTTTCTTACAATTATATTTCACTGTTTTCTTAGAGAAACTGTTTTAAAATATTCTCGCAAAGGTGTCATAAAAGAAATAAAATTTTTAATTATCATCAGGTTCCCTGTACACCTCATCTCAGTCTAACTGTTCCAAACTTTCCCTAAAATTTTCATTTGTTAAATCGTTAATTGAATGCACTATTTTGGAGGACTGTTTTGCGTTACTGTATGGAGCTATGTCATCTACTATGACTAGCTGTGGATCATTATCAGACAGACCATTCTTAGGAGGAAAAGTTTTCACTTGATTAAATTTGTCTTGGTCTTTAAAAACATTATCTATCAGCATGCCACTTTGCTGTACAACCAGAGTAGGAAAAGAAATAGCTGACGTATAATTGAAAGAACTAAGTAGCACTTCAAGGTCAAGCTTCCTATCGGACTCTTTCAAGATATCTGCAGTGAAATAAACAATAATTTGTTTCCCTCTGCCTGATAGACAGCACGAGAAAGAATCCAAGTTTTTCAAAAAAGCTGAAAACTTCACAATGGGGACCTGTACATGGCTACAATTATCAAAGTATCATTATTTAGTTTAAGCTCACGTGCATATATTGCTCTACACATTTTTTTTATTTCTAAATTTTTCACAATATGTCAGATTTTAAGATATATGACAACTCCCCCACTGCTTGCATGTGCTGAAAGCTTATATCCACCTACATTTACCTTTTCCATGTCAGTAACTATATAATGTTCAGTGAGACATAGTACATCTTTTCCACCCTCAGTTTCTAAATCTTATAAGCAAACTAGAAGCTCATCTATTTTGTTTTTTAGTCCCTCTGCTGCAATATACTAACATTATTTTTTACTGTATTTTTATAAGAATCTTCTGATATTTTAACATCTCTAGTACCTGCATGCCTGGGATTCTCATTAAGCTTAATTTTACTCAGTGCTGAATCATTAGCCTTAAAGAGAGGTACTCCCATGAGTTTCAGTGCCCTCCCCCCTTTAAAGATTTTGCTATCTTTCCAGCCAATTTACTCTTCTCTTTTCTATTGAGATGCAGGCCATGTCTTGTGAAGTCCCAACTACCAATACCATCAACAGAAACCAAACCTTTGACTGACAAAGTAGCTGCCCGAAGCAGCTGATCTAGCTCCATATTGACCCTCCTGACAGAGCTGTTCAATTGGGATCGATCATACTGCATGAAAGCAGGGACCAAATCAAGGTTTGCATTATTCATTGCAGATGCTATTTTCACTACGTCACGCTCAACATTGTAGCCCTGACCCCTATCAACACTGTTTTCCACTCCACCCACTACTACAACATGATCCTGATTTGTGAAACCCTTGCATAATGATCCTACATCATCTGTCACTTGGCTAAGACATGCGCTGTGCTTGAAAAAACTTGTGACCTATTACCTATCACCTAACTTTTTCTGCAAGATCTGGCCCACACCTCTTCTATGACCACTACCTAACAACAGAAATTTTCTCCTACTTTCTACTTTTTTTGAAACAGTTATTGTTCTGGCGAAAGTCTGTTGAGTGCCGACTCTACTTACATCTACCTGGGCCTCTCACTTTGTTAATTGACGTAGCAAGGCAAATGTATTCTTTGTGCCAATGATGAAACTGTCACATACTGTTCTCTTTCTGTGGCTCCTGTTCCTTGCTACCACTTTCACCTGTCTTCATCACCCTTCTCTTCCCTTAATCTCATGAGTTCCTCCCTAGCACTATCCAGTTCAGCCTCAACGACGCTAATCATTCCTTCCAGTTCAGCTATTTTCCTATCGCTCTGCAATACAATTGAAGAGCCCCATTTACTTCCCCAATTCACATGCCACTACATTCCCCCCAATATAACCAACTGTCACAACAGCTACATAGAACCCCAGAACTAACTTTCCTATGGCAGCTCAAACACTTCTCGCTCATGGTTGTTTACAATATTTTTACAAAATTTATCTAGGCAATAACAGTAATATTCTATTAACTACGATAAGTCACCAAGGTTATGTGCAACACTAATATACGTATATACTATTAATATAGTAATGTAATGCACTTAAACTAACATTAAAACTAAAAATTTGTGTACCCGAAAAATTAGGCCTAAGATCGCGTATGCGCTTAATGGACTTTACGATTTTGAAAGGAAATAAAAGACAGAGCTTAAAACCTTTAATTCCCCGAGTAGTTACGGCACTACTAAATATATGTGTAACGAAAGAAACCTAAATTCTGCATTTAATACTTACCCAAACGCAGCCCCGATCTACGATATTTCCGAACCGAGACAAAAACTTAATAGTGGTGCACCCCCCTCCCCCCTCGCCCCCTTCCCCTCGAGCATTTGAGATAGGACGTCAAAAATTAAAAAATCGGTTTTTCAAAAATATGTTCATTTTGTAGTTCACATTTTTCTGAAGAGCTTGATAAATCAAATGTAAGGCATGTTATTTGGTCTTAAGTGTGCCAACGTGCAGCGTCACGACTCTTCACACAGCATTCTTCTATCGCAAGTAATATTTCGCTCTGTGGAATTCAAACGTGTATATTTTGTAATGGAAAGCATCAAATCTATGTTGAGGACAGTGGAAATGAAAATGTCCTGTGGTGCCTCTCCTCCTCCGAGTCGACTGGTTTGACATCCTAGTACCCTTAAAGAAAACTCACAATTAATACTGAGTGCGATTATATGTAACGGGAGAATAAGAACTCTTCAGAAAATTTGCACTCTTTGTTGACTATTAACTAATATCTTTCTCTTTTGTGTGATATAAAATTAATTATAGGGAACATAAAACCAGTGAATGCATGTTAAAGATTGGCAATTTGGCAAAACTGTAATCACATGTATGGTAACTACCTCTGTCAACATATAGAAGTAGTGTTATGCTGTTGATGCAGTGGATAGCGTTTTGGGTTTGCATGTAGGAGGTCAAGGGTTTTATTATGGGTGGAGGCGTATTTGTTTTTATATTGTAATATAGTCTGCATAGTACGGTATCTGGCGTCTTAATCGTCATACAGCGATTGCAGTGGATCTTGTCAAAACATTTGCTCTTACATACTACGAACACTGAAATAGAAGTTCAATCGTTTTCACAGTTCAGCTTTTAAAGAAGCGTTTTACACTCCGTGGACGCAAATAGTTTCACACCACTGCATCTACTAGATTCCAAACCTGTTTTCGATTGCCCTCGATTGGTATCAATTATTATTATTAACGCCACGTTAAGGCCAATTACATTTCGTTATGGCCGTGCGTTTCCAGTACGGCGAGCAACGTGTTTTGCAAATAATTTCCAAACATGTACTTTGTAAATGTCGGATGTATGTGGCTGAAGAAATGGAGTGCACTACAACATTATATGACACAATGAAATTTGCAAATAAATACACGTCGACCCAGAAGCGAACCCACGATCTCCTGCGTACTAACCCAATACGCCATCCACTGCACCAGCTGCACAGTACTGCTCCGAGCTAGTCACCGTATATGTGATTATATTGTTGCCAGATTGCTAGTCTTTAACGTCCATTTACCGCCGGCAATATTCCCAGGACGAAATTTTGTGAGAGACATTTTTATATTGTTAGTATGTGGGGAATAGCGCTGCGAGGCCTAAGTGCACGAATTTTTCTTCACCCTCAGTATGGAAAAAATGTTTTTGAGTATGCAAAGACGATTCAAAGCAAAGACATAAAACTCATTCTGTGCCAACAGAAAGCTGCTTTCCACACAGTTTTTAATGTGGTCCGAAACAAATAACAGGAATGTCTAACACATATTCGCGCAACGATTGATATGAAGTGTTCCCTAGCCACAAACCGCACAATTGGTTTGTGGTAATCGAAACGAAGCGAAAGAAATTTTCAGCTACAAAGAATATGAGATACCCTGTGGTTACAAAATTCATGGGATGCCTCCTAATATCGTGTCGGACCTCCTTCTGCCAGGCGTATCCAAGCAAATCGACGTGGCATGGACTCGACAAATCGTTGGAAATGGCCTGTAGAAATACTGAGCCACGGTGCCTCTATAGCCGTCCATAATTGAAAAACTGTTGCAGGAGCAGGATTTTGTGCACGAACTGGTCTCTCCGTTATGTCCCATAAATTTTCGATGCAATTCATGTAGAGCAATCTGGGTGGCCAAATCATTCGCAGGAATTGCCCAGAAAGTTCTTCAAACAAACAGCGAAAAACTGTGGCCCGGTGACATGGCGCGTTGTCATCCATAGAAATTCATAACAAATGTAAATACAGCCCACACTGTTATGGAGCAGCCACCAGCTTACACAGTGCCTTGTAGACAGCTTGGGTCCATGGCTTCGTGGGCTCTGCGCCAAACTCTAGGCCTGCTATCAATTCTTACCGACTGAAATAGGGATTCGTCTGACCAAGCTACAGTTTTCCAGTCGTCTATAGTCCAACCGATATGGTAACGAGCCCAGGAAAGGCGATGCAAGCGATGTCATTCTGTTAGCAAAGGCACTAGCGTCGGTCACCGTAGACCATTAAAGCCAAATTTTGCCCCACTGTCCTAACGGATACGTTCTTCATTCATCCCACATTGATTTCTGTGGTTATTTCACGCAGTATTGCTTGTCTCTTAGCACTGATCAATCTACGCAGAAGCCGCTACTCTAGGTCATTAAGTGACGGCCGTAGGCCACTGTGTTGTGCGTTTTGAGCGGTAATGACTGAAATGTGGTATTCTTGCCACACACTTTACACAGTGAGTCTCGAAATATTGAATTCCTTAACGATTTCCGAAACTGAATGTCCCATCCGTTTAGCTCCAACTACCATTGCGCTTTGTAAGTCTGTTGTCGTGAGACCATAATCAGATCGGAAACCATTTTACATTAATTACCTCGGTACAAATGACAGCTTTGTCAATGCACTGCCCTATTACACCTTGTACACGTGATACTAAAGCCATCTGCATATTTGCCTATCGCTGTCCCATGACTTTTCTATCTCAGTGTATGCTGCTACTACATGGAAGATGGCAACTAGTTGTAGAGCAGTAACGCAGGCAGAAATGGAAGGATGAAAAATTCAACGAGTATAAGATTATACTCGAAGTATTTGCAATTCTCCTCGTTAAATACTACGATGTTGACAAAGGACCGATGATTATGAATAAAATATATTGTTCTAAACGTTACACTATTGTTTTTTCTGCAGTCATTACGTCTGACAACGGCGCCAACAGCTTTGCCTGTGCGTTAGGCAACCTTGTGTACCTCTCCCGCTGGCGCACCTGAAAGCTGTGGCAGGTAGCCCGCATTGCATCTTCTAGAGTGCACGTAGAAACTGAATCTTGAAGCATTTACACCTCGCAGCTGCAGTTTGTACACAAAAAACTAGAATCTGTGGGTGATTATGTAGAACAGTCTCTTCTGACAACTCCTAATACATATGTAACAAGTTACAAAGACCGCAGTCACTTTTGGATCTATTTGCGTGGAAGCGTAAGCCGTACGCTGCATCATGGGCCGAAAAAGATTTCCCGATGCATTTGGTGAAACAGATTCTGAAATATACTCTTGCTTTGCGCTCTTCTTTATTTCGCTTAGGGTAAACATATCTGATAATAATAATAATTCCGTGTGGCTTAACGGCCTGGTGCTTCGGCGACTTGCGTGTCCTTAAATTAGCCAAGTAATCCTTTCGGGGACAGGGGATCAATAGTTTAACGTGGGATCGACAATGTGTCAGTCCTGGAGGATCTTCACATCATTCAAAGTTCAGTGCTAGGCCAAAGACAAACTGAAATATTCCGTAGTCCGACAAGGGTCCGATCCCGCGACCCGTCGTTTTACAGTTACAGTTTCCACTAGACCACCACGTACCTGATGAGGTATATAGTCACCATTAACTTTTGTCGCCGGCCGAAGTGGCCGTGCGGTTAAAGGCGCTGCAGTCTGGAACCGCAGGACCGCTACGGTCGCAGGTTCGAATCCTGCCTCGGGCATGGATGTTTGTGATGTCCTTAGGTTAGTTAGGTTTAACTAGTTCTAAGTTCTAGGGGACTAATGACCTCAGCAGTTGAGTCCCATAGTGCTCAGAGCCATTTTTTAACTTTTGTCCTACTGCCAATGCCCTTTTTGACAGGCAAACGTACGTTAGTCAGAAAGAGTCAAGGAAAGTAGGATTTGAAACTTACTTACTGAACATTTCTGTGTGTCTTGTGATATGATGTAGATATTATTTACTGTTGTTCTTGTTTAGCATATTGTATAAGGGACGATCAAAACGTTTCCGTTTGAGGGTGTTGCTGCAACGTATATGCAATGTAGTGCGACTCCGATGCAGGTATATAAGCATCGGCATGTAGGCAAAGGATCAGTATGGCATTCGCGTCTTTCTAACGCAGGCGCGGTAAAAGCGAAAACGTGAGCTATGGCGACGTTATTATCAAACTCATCCGAACAGGACCAACATCCTGTTGTTCTTTTCTTGGCTGCCGAAGGACAAACACTGATAGACATCCATCGGAGAATGAAGAATTTATGTGGGGCCGCAGTATGTCCGTCAAAACCCACCTTTATGGAATGGTGCGCCAACTTCCTCACTGGTTACGATTCGACACAACGCACTTCCCCATATCGCAAATGTCGTGACGCAGAAATTACGCCAACTGAAGTGGGAGATACTCGAGCACCCGCCCCATGGTCCTCATCTCTCCCCATGTGACTATCACGCCTTAAAAATGGAGCTGAAAGGTTCAAATGGTTCTAATGGCTCTGAGCACTATGGGACTTAACTGCTGAGGTCATCAGTCCCCTAGAACTTAGAACTACTTAAACCTAACCAACCTAAGGACATCACACACATCCACGCCCGAGGCATGATTCGAACCTGCGACCGTAGCGGTCGCGCGGCTCCAGACTGTAGCGCCCAGAACCGCTCGGCCACTATGGCCGGCGAGCTGAAAGGTCAACGATTCCTGTCGAATGAGGATGTGTAGCAGGCTGTTACGGACTTCTTCACGTGGCAAGACACTGTGCTTTACCAAATGGGTATCTTCAGCCTGGTGCGTCGGTGGGATGGTTGCCTCAACGCTCACGGTGATTTTTCCTGACTGACATACCTATTCTGGACTGTATGGACTCCGAATGGAAACATTTTGATCACCCCTTAAACATTTGTGGAAGAATTTAGGAATAAAATCAGTTTCCACCCCAGCCTACGCGAGAAACGATATAAATGCCACCTGAAAACTTGGTAATATGTGAAACTATTGGTTAGAAATCCAACAAAAATTTCGTCACTGCCGAGCAAGCCAGATATTTTTTAAAATAGAAAAGATACTTTTGTTGACTCTTTATTGTCATATGCACTAGATATGCCGCGTTAACTGTGACAACAATTGGTGATTAAACAGAGTATACGGGCTCCACTTCGTGCCAAGTACTTCAGAACTTCCTGTGAACAAAGTTTCATCTAGTTCACGCTATGATGAAGGAACACTTAATGAAATTCATTCGTTTAGATGTTTCCGTGTCGAAACTGTTCTAATAGTATCGATGTCGATTACTGACGAAACGCTACTCAGAACACTACGGTTATTTTACTTGCAGAAGGAGAATCACGCTTTGGTGATCTGCAATGCGTTTCTTGATCGGCATGACGTATTAATTCTGAAGATTAAAAAGTGCTAGAGATATGGACAATAATTGGTAAGAAAATTGGATCCCTGCGATTTTCTTGGTAACTTGATGCGAGTTACAGAATGGAATCAGCATTGCTCAAGACTAAAGGATTATCCTGAGTCATGGGTGCTCTGCAACCTCGCAGAGATTTAGAGCGAGCTCACTCGAGAGAACAGTTATCGTATACACACAGAGTCCATGGCCGCGGCCGCCGTCCTTCAGCTCCGCACCAAACAGCTAATTTCCCAACAATGGGTTCCCTATAGTTTATTCATTGTTCATAAGTGGAAACGCAATACGAAATTTAACTGTAAGTACGACTATTGAGTTAGGCGTTGCAGTGATAAGGCACTGTCTTGTTGTTCGGGAAGACTGCCATTAAAATTCATGTATCGAACCTACCGATTTTAGGTGTATAGTGTCAGGCTGGATGAATGAGGTTGTTTTCTTCTACAGTTCAAATGGCTCTGAGCACTATGGGACTTAACTTCTGAGGTCATCAGTCCCCTAGAACTTAGAACTACTTAAACCTAACTGACCTAAGGACATCACACACATCCATGCCCGAGGTAGGATTCGAACCTGCGACCGTGGCGGTCGCGCGGTTCCAGACTGTAGCGCCTAGAACCGCTCGGCCACATCGGCCGTCTTCTAGAGTTCCGATTGCTTTTCACAGCCCTGTATACAGTCACTTCGCTTTTCATGACCTGGATGCCGATGAAACGTAAATGATGCAGAAAACTAAAAAAATACTACGTCAGCTAGTAGTAATTACCCTATAACTCTTCATGACGTTTCTAGGTTTAACACGTGATGCATGCAATGAAACGTATCAATACAAATACATTAGTGAGCTACGACTTGACAACTGCCCACTGTTAGATTGAATACCGACTGGTGACGTTGCGATCACGTGACGCTGTAAGGGAAGTACATAAGCAGAGGAGAGACGAGTGGGGAATAATTCTAGCGACGATACGGGCCCCAGATAGGGGAAGTCCACTGACAAAAGCGACGGTGGCAAAGGGTGGATTATTATGCCCCAGTGCCAGGGGAAGAGCATCTCGGAAACGGCTAAGCGCTCGGCTATTCGTGTTCTGCGGTCGTGAGCATCTATGGGAAGTGGTTGAAGGACGATAAAACGACGAGTAGACGATACCCAGGTGCACGTTCACGCCTTACCACAGAATGTGTAGGTGGCAGGCTTGCCCTCTTGTACAGTAGGATAGGCAGCAATCTGTGGCACATCTGACGGCAGAGTATAGTGCTGCTGCATGCACAAGCTTTTGGGAACACATCGTTCAGATCACTTCGTTGTAGATGGGCCTTTGCAGCAGATGACCCCTACTTGTCCCCTTGTTGATCCATCGACATTGTCAATTACGATTGCATTGACCACGGGATCGTTGAGACTCTCCCATGGATCAATGGAAACGCGTCGCCTTATCAGATGATTTCTTATTACACTATATCAATAGTCGCATCCTGATACACAGTTATACAGGCGAACGACTGCTCGAAACATGCTCACGGAGGCAGACCGATGGGAGCATTATTATGCTGCCGAAAACCCCAGATTCTTTAAAGAATCGAATTCGCATGTATAAAAAACTTCAAACATCTGATTACTTTACAAATGAGGTAATGTATTAAATATTTGACATGCATCATCTAAGCGAGAAGAATTTTAGGATAAGTTTGAGATAATGCTTAAAGCCTGCAGGAAGTCGTTAAGTGCTCTCATTCTCAAATACTGGATGAATAATGGCCGGGAATTTGAGCATCGTCAGTTGCGTTGCCTCAAGACGAACACATAGATTCTAACTGTAATACTTATCTTACATTATTAAACTTCTAACATAATATTATACCTCATAATGAGTAGATTATGACAGTATTTTAAATTTTTCAGTTCTGTTAATAGTTACGCAAAACATTGAAAATCAAATATTTGTGGCCCTGAATTCCATTAGATAGGCAACCTGGAAGTGGTCCTGGAACAGCGGTTTGGGAATGTAGGTTAGAATGATTCGCCTAGGTTTCCTTTGGACCTGTGGTAATATTCGAATACATCATGACAACTGTGGTCTACGTGAACATTTTTGAGGACCACTTGCGTTCCTTCATGCTTGATTGCTTCCCAGAAGCAGATGGAACCTTCCAGCAGGATAACCGCCCTGACACAAGACCAGAACAGTGCTACAGTGGTTTGAGGAGCATGGCAGAGAAAATATGTTGACGTCTTGGCCACAATTTTCGTCCGCACACATGGCGCGCCAGCTCCGCTCCCACAAACCACTTGCCCGTAATTTACGGGAATTGCGTAACGTGAACGTAGACATCTGGTCCCACATACCTCCGGAAATCAAGTAACGACATTCCGAATGCATGCCACGCTGAACTGTTGCTGTATTGCGTTGCAAAGCTGTACCAACACACTATAAACTGGTGGTTGTGGTGTTTTGGCTTGTCAGTGTATAGTGTAAAGAAATTTTGAGTATCAGCGTTAACTATAGCACCGTTATAAATATTACTGGATCAGCACAAAATTGTGAACTTAGTACACCTACGATAGAAGACCAAGTGCACATCCACGTAGATTTAGAATTTACGTTTGTGTTAGCTTCTTCCAGGTTTGACTGGTAGCTCTGGTTGAAGTATTTTATTTCGGAACTATCTGCGCAACACACGCATTACTTACAGAAAAAAATATTTTGCGTAATTACTCGTGTTAAGAGTGTAGCTATCTCTTTGGCGAAGTGCCAGTGACGTTTTCCGTAGCGGATGTTATCAGGCCGCGTGCTGCATCGATTGATGTTGTTGAACTCGGCTGCAGGATCACAGTTGAAAGATACTCTCTACATATATGCTTTTGTAAAGCTCATATCCCCAGCGTAAATGAAGTATTTCGTTTCTGCTATACTCATAACTGGGAGCAGATGGTTTCAAATTCACGGCCTCTTTCTTCACGATATGGTATTAAGCGGTATTTCTAAATCATTCAAGGCAAATGCACGCCTTATTCCTTACACAATTTCAATATACAATGGCTATAAACATTGCCACCGATACCAAAATTCTGACGCTAAGGTTTTCTGCATTAACACCTTTTTCGTTAGCATTTTACCTTTCGTTTACACCAACCTCCATAGCGGCCAGAACACCCAGAACAGATTACGCTGGTAGCCGAAGTTATGCCTTTTGAGGGAAAGTAAAATACCAAACGATATGAGGTTAATGCAGACAAAATTTGTATCGTAATGTAATTCTAATACTAAAATTTGCACACAATAAACACTGAATCATGTAACAATTCATAAAACTGCGCTGGCCGACTTTGAACCTGGGCCTTTGTTTTTCGTGGTCAACGTTCTAGAAACTACGCAATTCCTCCGACGCAAATAGTTCAATACACATAGCGTTGCTGGAAAAAGGCAAAGATCCAGATTGTAGCGAAATCCGTCATACTGTTTTGAATTGTTGTGTTGGTAGTTATTCATATTATGCGGAACTAAACAGCTGTAGCCAAAGTTTTCCTCATTAATATAATTTCGTTCAGTATTTTACATTAGCTCCATAGCGACATAATGTCTGCCAGATTTCCCATAACAACTAGAAAAATATAAATTCTTTCTTGTAGTAAACGAAAGGTAAAGTGTTAAAGACTTCCAGCCACGGCTAGAACAGCGTTTTTCAACTCTCCGTTAAATTAACTTCGTTGCACAAAACGAAGTAGAGTGAAAGCGCAATTTCAGATTAGATTTGGTATTTATATACATATATGCGTACTGTAATTAGAAAAAAATTTAAAATTCCTTGAAGAAATTAATTTTTGAGGGGTCCATGTTGCAGCCGGTAAAAACCGAAGCTGTATAGAATAACTTTTCTGTTCTTCTGTCAGTTTCTCTATTAAGACTCCTTTTTCTCGGGAACGGGTAGAGGTATAAAATTTAAATTTATGTCAAACACTAATGTATGTGGTTCCTTAGGGAAATTAAGTTTGTACGAAGCCCTCAGATGACCAGTACTACTCACACTCGTCTGGTTTTTTATTGTTATTATTATATCCCTAACTTAAAGCAAAACATAGGATACAGAGAAGTAATAACTTCCGCGTAGCATTGCGTCTGTTTTATTTGTTGTATAACTCACAATGACTACACTAGACTAGTCTAGACACTATGATCAGAAGAAGGGATCAATTGGCAGGACACCTTCTAAAGTATTAAGGGATCACCAATTTACTATTGGAGGGACGCATAGAGGGTAAAAGTCGCAAAGCGAGACCAAGAGATGAATACACTAAGCAGATTCAGAAGAATGTATGTTGCAGTAGTTACTCGAAGATGAGGAGGCTTGCACAGGATAGAGTAGCATGGAGAGCTGCATCAAACCAGTCTCTGGACTGAGGACCACAACAAGAACAACAACAACTCACAATAAATGAGTTCCAAATTTTCAGTGATATTTCGTTGCTTCAGGTATTAGATCAGTTTGTTTCGTTCGCTTTACTGTTAAGATTAGATATCACAGCACAACAGCCGGCCGCGGTGGTCTCGCGGTTAAGGCGCTCAGTCCGGAACCGCGCGACTGCTACGGTCGCAGGTTCAAATCCTGCCTCGGGCATGGATGTGTGTGATGTCCTTAGGTTGGTTAGGTTTAAGTAGTTCTAAGTTCTAGGGGACTGATGACCACAGATGTTAAGTCCCATAGTGCTCAGAGCCATTTTTGAACAGCACAACAAAAGAAAAATCTAAGGTCAACGTCACTGTTTCCACCAAGTCTGTTACTGTATCTACAAAAGGCTCTTTCAGCCTAGTCGTGATTTTCAAGTGCTGACAAGAATGTGACAGAGCATGAGCGTCAAAATACTTTCAAAATACTACCTCCTGTAAGCCATCGGGGTAAGTAAGCTGTAAGTATCGGGTGTGACGACCGTTGGTCTGTTTAGATTTTAGATGCATTGTGGCACTCTGTATATCGACTCACAATGTTGGCATAAGAATGGTAATATTTTGAAAACATTTTGACACTCATGCTCTGTTATACACTTATATATTAACACCTGTAATGGTCTACTGTGATAAAACGGCGTATCCTGTTTATGATATAAACATAATTTAGCGGAAAAAAGTTTTTAACTTCCAATAAATTAATGAGAAGACAATGTAACAGGAGACAGCTTTTGTTACAAAAGAGGGATAACTCATTTCTTTGAATAATTTTTTATCATTAATGTTGCCGTCTGCGGAAGCTATTCTTAACGACATTACTAAGCTCTAATGATACACCTCAGCCACACGTAGAACTCTCTTGATGCGTTCTTCATTCCGGCTGTGGTGGATTGTTGATTGTGGTACTCCGTTTCTTAGAGCAAAACAAAACCACATTCTAATTTTTTTTAAAAAGTGCAATCAAAACTTGTGGTGGTCGTATTATAGCTCTGCGATATTTTCGGAAGGGTAACGCAGCGTATACTAATAAATTATTGTTTCCCTTAACAATTGTGATGAGTAATTACACGCTTTGCAGCGTACGCCTTAAAGTTTTTCCTACATCAGCCTTTTTATTCTAACTGAAAGGAAATGTTTTCTCTTCAAGGAGAAAACAAACTCTTCGTCCCTTCCACAGGGCTTAATTTTCATAAGACAACTGATGCATTTATCACAGACTTTGGCTGCCTTCATTGGCGCCTCTCACCGCTCTGATACTATCTGTCGCTATCTGTAAAAGAGTTTTTTGTAGCATTTCTGAAATGTGTTCTAAAGGTATGTGCCTGACATGGCACATTCGACGAACTGAAATATGTTTCGTTGTCTGTTCAAATGGCTCTGAGTACTATGGGACTTAACATCTGAGGTCATCAGTCCCCTATAACTTAGAACTACTTAAATGTAAGTAACCTAAGGACATGACACACATCCATGCCCGCGGCAGGATTCGAACCTGCGACCGTAGCGGTAGCGCGGTTCCAGACTGAAGCGCCTAGAACTGCTCGGCCACAACGGCCGGCTTTGTTGTCTGTGTTCCACAGCTTTGACAAACTTCAGAAATGATATTATAGACCACCTTTAGCTGTTGTTTAAATTATTATTTAATAAGTGACCGGTTTCAGTCAAAGATCATTAGCGATACTTGTTGTACAGACGTCACGAATACAGAAAAAATTCAGGTGGTAAGGATGATTCAAAATTGTTGTAATAGTACAAGCAATACTTACAGCTCGGATTAACAGCAAGAGTTACATACATTCGTCAAAAGAAACACAATGTTACATGGAGTCTTAATTATAGACAACCATCTAAGGAACATACAAAGAAACCGGCAAAGTATTATGAACAACCGACAGCCTGAAAGATCGCTAACCTGTAAAAAACTGTAAATGTCTTATGGCACTGTTGGTTGGGATATCCCATGGAGTGGGTTCACCTGCCGGTCGAAAACGGTGTTATTCCTCTGAACACACTGGCCCTTTATGCTGTGGACAAGTGAGAGTTGTGCCTTTGTGTGTATTTGTGGAGTGTGAGTGTGTGTAATGGATGCGTGTATACTATGTATACTCTAGTGTTATGTTTGTATTGTATGATGATGGTGAGATAAGGGAGAGGATGAAACCCATTGCCGGCACAGAGCGTACTCCTCTCAAATAGCACCAAAGGGGCGTCGAGCTTAACGTCACCATCCGACGGACGGACGACCAGTAACGATGTCACATGCACTCACTTGATGAGACCCAATGGATAGTTTTGGAATTTAATCTAGGACATTGGCGCAAAGACTGGTGATCAAGAGCTTTATGTCACAATACTGCCAGTAAAGATTTTATTCACCGCCAGGATTCGAACAGGCTTACTTCCGAGTCGAGCGTCACTGCACATGTGTGGGTTAGCGACCTTAGTAACCGAGGCGGGTGGCGATCTGTGAATTACGTAGACACTGTTTCAGTCAGTCGACCTTCATCACTAGCGATAGCGTTGTAACAAGATATCCCCAAAATGTGCGATATCTTTTCCGGTTCGAATTGTTTCCTCAGAATGGAACTTGGTTCCTTAGCAGAATGTGAAAATATTGACAGGTCCATATGTCTACCTTTCTCTGCCTTACTTAAAATGGTAACATTATTTTCGATTTTATCGGCTACAGACTTGTTACCCCATAAACGCTTAGCAAACGTCAACGGATTGCATTTGTCGCTGTTCTAAAATTCAGCTGCTTAAAATCTGATTCAGCAGATAAATAATGCGAACTACTCTGTTTGAACAAGCCTCGGAAGGCTCAACAGGACCGACCGACCGCCGTGTCAACCTCAGACAATAGGCGTCACTGGATGCGGACATGAAGGGGCATGGGGTCAGCACACCGCTCTCCCGGCCGTTGTCAGTTTTCGTGACCGTAGCCACTACTTCTCAATCATGTAGCTCGTCAGTTAGCGTGACAAGGGCTGAGTGCAAGCAACATCTCTTGGCATACCCGGACAGTCACCCATCCAAGCGTTAAGCCAAGCCCGACAGCGCTTAACTTCGGTGACCTGACGGGAACCGGTGTTACTACTGCGGCAAGGCCGTCGGCTGTGCATTAACTAAGTAACTCCCAAAATTTGTTTTTTTACTAAAATAATGGAGCGAGTTAGATGAAAACATAGAACCAAGTGAATCAGATTAAGGCGCTGGACTCGTGATCGGCGGCTGCCGGATATGTTCGTAGCACTGTGTATCTGACAAACCACTTGTGATACTTGCGACCAATATGTGTAGTTATTTTATTTCCCGGAGGTAAGCGCAGTATTATTTCACACTCTGTTATCAAGGTTCCTGTTCCGTTTCTAATGACATGGTTGTCAATCGATCTGAAAAAATATTCGCCAAAGGAACAAAGTGGCCCCGCTGGTGCCAGGGAGTCACGTAAGGGTACACACCCAGTTAGCGAGTGTTGCAGTAGAATGCTCAGTCGTGCCCATGTCCGGACCCGAAACAAGCAGTGCGTAGTGTCGTGGACAGGGATGGGTGTGTGCGTGTGGCGGTGGGATATCGCGACGATGCATCGTGCGGCGGATGAATGAGCGGTGAGCGGGCGCGACACACGTGCGCGCCAAGGACACCCCTTGTCGCCGCTCCTTATCTGCGCCCTCCGACCTCCCAGACAGAAATAGTTCACAGCTTGCAGCCCACCAGACGCGACACCGCTCGCCTATCGATGCTAACTGTCTACTTATTCGGCCTTGTGAAATTCACATCAGCTCTCGGGATGCTAATTCTAATTCTACATTTTCTTCGTACTCGCACATTCCACGTGCCAGAGGAACCTGTGCCACAAATGTGGCTATATGGCAGATATGGGAAACTTTTAGCACACGAAAGGCGTTATCCCACGTGTACATATTGCCAAAAGGGCTTTTATTTAGCATGTGGTAGAATTATAATAGCAGGACGCAAACAGTTATTATTTTGTTACAGTGCTGAACTACTTCTACACTTATCCTCTCCATTCCGTCTCTTATATGCGCATTCAAATCCCTTCCACAATATGTTGTTCGTCATTCCAGCTGAAATCAAACTGTCTTTTTGACACAGACCTAGACTGATCATTCTCCCCTCGCCTCCCTAATCGAGCGAGGCGGCGCAGTTCTAAGCACACTGGACTCTGTGACGGTACCCTTTACTTACTGCTACTGAACTCCTCTTCGACACAGCATTCTATACGAGCAAACCATTATCATCTTTACCTATGGTTACCTATACTCTAGGTACTTGGACTGTGCACGGAACTGTTTAAAAAGAATATAGTCAGTTCCACAAGAAAGTGTACGCCATTATTTTAATGTAACGTCCGCCGCGACTTCTCTGGTAGTGGTCTCGAATCTGTAATCAGAGCGCTTTTGCACACTGTATTGATAAACAGTGTGGGAGTTGAATGTTTTAGCTATTTACATTTATTTACAGCCAATTTAAACGTTGAAAAACTGTGCCATATTTATCAAAACTGCCCTCTGAGGTCCGTTAAGAAGATATTTGTTCGAGCGAGGCAAACTGGGTACATCAAGAGGATAATGATCCGAAACATTGCAGCCATCTCTGTACAGCGTGGAACAAGACAATGGGGTGTTCATGAAGGATGTCTCCGTATGTACATCCGATCGATTATGTTTGGTCATATAGTAAGATGAAGCTAAAAGGAAAACCAATATATTCTGTGAAGCAGCTGTAATAGAAAACCAGGACGATATGAAGATTGTTACTGAGAGAATATGCAGAAAACTTCGTGGAAAGCATGCCAAAAACGTGCGAAGCTATAATCGATAATGGCGACGATTGGATTAACCATTAGGTAGTTATGCAATTAGTAATAACATGTATTTTCATGTAAACATATATTTATAATAGTGTCTTTTATTTCATACAGATGACGGTGTGCACTTTCTTGTGGAACTGACTGTAGTTCGATTTAGTCAGAAGGTCGAGCCGTGCATGTCTGCCTTCATGTCCTGCACCTAATTCGCTGCAAAGAATAACCTATAGCTTTGATCCTGCGGTCAAGTAATCTCTGTATTGGCTAGAATACTGAGTTAATAAAATGTAAATAAATACAAAATAAAAGTTAAATGACTAATTTATAACAATGGTTCTATTCAAACGTCTGTAATTGAGTTTTTGAGAACAGCCACAGGTCGCAATTTGCATTTTTTATTGACCGATTTCGCTCTTCAAATGAACAACGGCATCGTCAGAATATACAGTTTAAAGATGACTGAGAGCATTTAAGATTGAATGTTAAGTTGGCTGACAGCCCCAAGCATTAAACTGGCTGTACTATAGTACTTAAACTTATGTTAAAAGTACGCTTAAAGTGCAGTAGTAAATTATGACATTGACAGCGCAATCCTTAATGTTGTCAGCATCGTTAACTCGAAGAGCGAAACCAACCAATAAAAAATACAAAGTGCGACTTGTGGCTGTTTTCAAAAACTTTGTTTCAACAGTTGCTCTCTTTGCATGCAACGTCTCCCTTAGTAAGTCTGTAATTGATGCAGATGACATAGAATTATGTTTACAATGTTTATTCAAGAAAAAATTGTTCAAATGGCTCTGAGCACTATGGGACTTAACATCTGAGACCATCAGTACCCTAGAACTTAGAACTACTTAAACCTAACTAACCTAAGGACATCACACACATCCATGCCCGAGGCAGGATTCGAACCTGCGACCATAGCGGTCGTGCGGTTCCAAACTGAAGCGCCTAGAACCGCTCGGCCTTATTAAAAAAAGGACATGTTAAATCATCAGGGAATTCAATTAAAATACAGACAGAAAATATCTTATCAAATACAGTAAAGTTACGATGAGAATGTTACCAGACTGACAGCAAAATCTTCAAACCAAATAGTCATCGAAGATATGCAAAAACTAAGTCCATTTCGTAATCACAATTCACGAAATATTCACTGGCTCAAAACAATTCAGAGTGCAGCATGATGATTTGCAAATTATCACCCGTGATACAAAGAATACTAACACATACTCTATCCTCAGTTCCATAATAAATGTGGAAAACATTAGAGTCCTAATCTGGGGCACATTCAGATTTCTCGCGAGACAGAGTTGCTTCAAAAGTTCGAGAATTGTAGCGACCATTCACCTCTCAGAATCAATCACCTATACGACTGAACCACGCATGTTACCATAGGTAGGTCTGCTTTTTTCCAGTATTCGACACATAGCGTTTAGAATCGCTCTCTGGAGCTCTTCATTCGAAAAGTCCTAGTCTCCACTTGACTCCTATAGTGTTCAGCTGCTGTCCGCTTTTCCATTGGTTGAAGGCCATCCCCACCAAAACTACATTGTTCTTAAGCTTACAGACATGATTTGACTCATCTTGACCACTTCCTGGACTAAACTAATAGGCCATATTACAAAAATATTTACGTAAGGAAATACTATAAACATTCAGTCACAATGAGACCAGCCACAATAAATATAAATAAAGGCTTGTTCATAAATAAATAAACCAGTACTCTCGTGCAAGTGTCTTGATAAATGACAACAGATCATCGTTAAATTTTATTTAAACAGATACATAGGTTTAATTATTAGAAGGGTCTTTTGGCACTCTATTACAAACGTGGTCTCAGTTAACACATACGATTCATCACTTTTAAATTAGCACAGTTTTTAAAAGCACTTGCAATAAACATTTAAATAAACTTACTGGTCAAATAGTAAACTGTACAAAATGTGAGGAACTGATGCTGTGTTCATCTGCTGTGTAAATGTGGAGGATACTATGGTCTGACACACATTTGCATAATGAGAAAGATATAAAGGACGTCTTAAATCACTAAATAAAATAGATACAGATTCGCAGCTTCCAGAGATGATTGCTATAGTGCAATGCTGTCATCTCAGATATCGTACTGAAATCGCATGAAGCGATTAAAAGTTGTTCATTCAGAGGTTCATTGTATTGACGTTTATTCGCTGTGAAATATTAACTTCTGTGGTTTTAAAGACATTTAAATACCGATGGGGAATTGGATAAGCTACATTTTTCTGGGATTGCCGATGTATTCAGGTTTGCATTAATATTTGATTGTAATTTATTATAGGTTCTCAAAGAGTTTTAAGAAGCCATCTTTCAGCTTGTCTGACACTCCACCATTTGTTGGAGCATTGTCTCACCTCTTAAGCGTCAAAATCCTCCGTGCCCGGATTTTCTCCATTTCCGGCCAAGCCTTTGTGCCCGCACCTGGGCTCGCCCAGGAATGGTCGATGCCTCTCGACCGGGCCGCGGCGTTTTGTCGGCCCTGGGGCTGTCTGCCTGCGCTCAGCTTTACAAGTTCCTCTAACCTCATAACAATACCGAGCGACAGATTAGCTCACCTAAATACGCGTAATGTTACAACTCTCATTCAGGAGGATGATGGTTCAAATCCGCCTCTAACCATCCTGATGTAGGTTTTCCGTGATTTTGCAAAATAGCTACAGGCAAATGTCGGGGGGGTACCTCTGAAACAGCACCACCGATTTCCTTCCCCATCCTTAAACCAATCCAAAAGTGTGCTCCACCTCTAATGACTTCGTTGTCGACGGGACGTTAAACTAATCTTTCTTCCTTTGTTTTTCTACTCACCACTTTCTCTTTAACACATACCTTCATTACATTGTTGTTTTAATGACTGCAGAAGACTGAAGTAATTACTTCGCAAAGGAATCACAACTCGAACGTTAGCTTCAACACCACGTTGTTTTACTAAGTATTCTCCTATCGGAGATGGTATGTCGTTTGTTTCCCCTGACCTGGCATCGGACACATCTGTCAAGTTCCAGGTGGCCGTAGAGTTCGTGTGACGTTATTTTTTCACTGGAAGGCAAAGAGAGCGGTGTGTGTCTTTCTGTTGTCGTCTGTAGGTAAGTTTAAATTACTCATTTCATTGACTGTTTCTCTTCATATATCACACAGTACTACATTTTCTTATTTAATAATACTAACACTAGAATAATTTTAAACGAAACGAAGGAATAACAAAACGTTGTAAAGTGAAAGTTCCGGCATTTACCTGAAGCATTTTTGCCTTCACTCTTAACAAAACAGTTACAATACCTGTGCCCTAACAGTGGAAATGTCCCAATAATTAAAAATTATATACATTTTTATACTCTGATAGTTCGATTAGAACGCCATGAAACTACTACAGTTGTTAGGTTAGTGTAATATTTACCATGTTGTTCCTGAGCTACCACAGCAGCTCATTTGGTAGAGTTTATAGTAAACGTGACCTTCTATTTTCTGTATGAAGAATATTTTTGCTAGCATAGGGATTTTAAAACGGAGATGACGTGATCCAGACGTATGACCGATAATAAATGAAAATAATGAAAAATGTAAAAGGGGCAGTCAAATGAAACCCGAACACCTGCCGAATGGGACCATAGAATGGTTCCACTCAGAAGTAATCTCCACACACATTAAGACATTTATCCCACTGATCAATTCTTCTTTCGTGGAGGGCGGTCGGGCACTGACCAATCCACAACCCCACCCGCTGTTGCACTTCCTCGTCCGACCGAAACCGCAGTCCACAGATGTCTTTTTTCCGGCCACCAAAGATGTGTAAATCACCTGGAATGTACGGAGGATGTTGCAGCGTTTCTCAGCCAAATCGCTGAAGCGTGACCTTCATCCGATTGGTAGTGCGGTGGTGGGCCTTACCGTACAACGTAATGATTTCGTGCGACAGCATTCCGACAGCCCGAGGGAAAACGGAAAAGCAAACAGTGGAAACATCCTGCATCTCCCCCGCGAAAGAAATCCGAAGCTGTTCACACAAGTTCAGTTAAGAACATGATGACCTTTGACCTCCTTCGTCGGCACGGGCACTCTGCTCGTCGAGTTCCTTGAGCTAGAAATCTCAATCAGTGCCCAGCACTATGAAGACACTTCGCAGAAACTACGAAGCACCATAAAGTCAAGATGCCCAGGAATGCTGTCGCAAGGAATCGTTCTAATGCACGATAAAGTCCGTCCACAAACTGCCACTCGGACGAAGGCTACGCTACAGCGATTTGGTCAGGAAACACTGCAGGATTCTCCGTACAGCCCTTGTGGTTTGCACGTGTTTGGCGACCTAAAGAAAGACATGCTTAGACACCGGTTTCAGTTGGACGAGGAAGTGCAAGAGTGCGTGAGGTTGCGGGTCCGTCAGCGGCCGACTGCGTTGTACGAAACAGGAATTGATCATCTCGTCTCCCAGTGGGATAAATGCCTTAACGCGTGCGGTAATTACTTTTGAATGGCGGCATTCCTTGGCCCTGTTGTGACGGGTGTTAGGTTTTCATTTGATTGGCCCTTAAGTAATTTCAAATCAAAATGTTCAGATGTGTGTGAAATCTTATGGGACTTAACTGCTAAGGTCATCAGTCCCTAAGCTTACACACTACTTAACCTAAATTATCCTAAGGACAAACACACACACCCATGCCCGACGGAGGACTCGAACCTCCGCCGGCATCAACCGCACAGTCTATGACTGCAGCGCCTTAGACAAAGTAATTTCAGTATTTTCTATTACTTGTAGCCTTATAACATTACAACCACAAAGTTTCACATTTGTTGGACAGTGGAAAGTATCGTTGACCATCTTTACCATATATCCAAGCTCACAGACGTGCTGTTAACTTCTCCAACTATATCCATTCGAACCTTAGAAATAATTATCACTGGAAACTTGATTTTTAAGTTACGAGGGGCCGCGGATAACACTGGCCACGGTGTCAAAATATACTGCACAGCTTTGAGAAACAGCGTCGTTGTTGTTTCACCACCGCCCCGAATATAGCCGGAGGGTGGGTTGTTAACGGTAAAACATTTGTTCCTCAACTAGAGAATTTTTAAAAAGTATGAAAAGTTATTCAAAAACTTTAAAAAGGTGTTCACCTATATGTAGTTTACAAGTTAAAATGTTGAAGACATTCTTTGAGCTTTTGTCATAAAATAGAAACCGGCACTCTTGATATTTGTATAAATAAAACGGATGTCTTCCATGGTGTTTGGCACAGGAATATATGAGAAATAGATTTGTTGATTATGAAGAAGAAGTGAGCCAGATGTGATGACGGTATTTGTGGGGACGGGTTTTGGAAGCGATGCCGTATGAGTGTGTTTTGGAAAAGTATCACTAACCACGCTGTTGGAAACGGAAGGAAAGAAGCTGGAACAAGAGGGGTCTTGAGATGGAGAGTAAAACGAGTATTTAGCGAAAGCTGAAAGTTAGGATAGAATACGGAAAGTGTGTAGGTGTAAGGCTTGGGGAGGGGAAGGTGTGCTGATGCAAGCGCGACAGATACAATGGTTGGTGATGAAAAGATTGGATGGCTGCTGTCAAGTATTCGGAAAGAGTAGGAAATTCGAAGATGAATGTACGTGAGAGGGAGAAGTTACTACGTTTTTAGATGATCAGAGGGGAGGAGGGACAGAGGTAGGCAGATACACAATTTGTGGCAGATTGATCGACTTCGATTATTTGGAGGGAACTATAGAATTTACGTTTGAGGGTTGTAGGTTAGGACAGTCGTAAGTTGTGAGATAGAAGCCATGGGCGCAGAAGCTCAGGATGGTTCGTCATGTAATGGTTGCCTGAGTCTTGGAAGGGTTGATCTTAAGGAACCACTGGTTGAACCAAGAGATAAAATTTGTATGATAGAGGTGAAGCGATTTCTCGAGTATTGGTTACAGAGCTGGAAATGTAGTGTCGTTGAGGTCCTGGAAAAGGTGGACAGCAAGAGGGGTATAGTCACATCAGCATTGTATAGGATGTACGGGAGTCGACGAGAAACGGATCCTTGGTGTTCAGCTGATAGTATAGAAATGATGGATTAAAGTAGGCACAGCTTTTTAGATACGCATAGATCAAGGGTGAAGTTGGAATCTCATATACAGTCGTATGCTTTTCTCAGAAATATGACAGATTTATATATTTTTTTTTTTTTGTTGATGGTATGGGAGGTGAGTAGGACACAGGGGCTGGACGTCGGATTTCAATTAGAATATAAACCACTTTACTTAAAATGAAGACATAGATGTTTATTTATGTTTATATGGATTCATTGTGAGAGGATATGTTCGAATAATTTCCTTAAACCTGAAGTGCAGTGATGTATCGGTATGAGGAGAGGAAACTGGCAGTTTTGCTGCGGATAGGGAAGAATAGGATTCAGAAGGTTTCCTGCGGTTCGGGTTAGTAACCCGTGGGACGGAACAGAATGCTTAGGCTGCCTAGGTTTTTTTTAGGGAAAAATGCTTAATTCCTTCAGGTGTTATAAGGAATGCAATAGTGACCCTGAACAGCGCTCATTTTTTGATAAATACTGTGTAATGCTTTGTGCATTGCCTGTTGTGTTGAATTACGTTTTTCTTATGTGCTCTAGTTAGTGGGATCTAGGAACAAGAGTTGACAGACTGATGTTGCTACTTTCGTTGACACTATGGAATAAGGATTAATCAAACTTGGGATCATCAGAGATTGTAAAAAGTATCTAAGAGGTAGGACAAACGTGGATAGATTATCAGTGTGGTTGTGAAAGCCTTCTGGTACTCTGAAAAGTTTATACTTAATATACAGTTAAGGTTTGTGCATGCATGTAGGCAGTACCGGAGCTTCTTCGCGTTTGTTAGATTTTTATGGGTATGTGTATTTTCCGATGACGTATGAATGCGTCTGAGTCTGCAAAACTGGTTATTATAATTGACAGGAATCACCGGGGAGCAGCAGAGATCATGAGGGTAGGTAGTTTAGACTGGGATGTGGGTGCATATGGCATCTGAGCAGATCTGTTGCGGGAAGAAAGTGACAAGAAGGATATCATCGAGGTGTTCAAAAATAAGAAGGGCCTTTTGATCTGGATAACAAACATTGGCGCGCAAAACATAAGGACGAAAGTAATTTCCACGCGATGTTTCAATGCCAAGTATCATAGCGCGATGAAATTTGGACCATATGTAGAAAGAACTGCTACGGTATAGTTTTTGGTGGTATTTTAACACTTTAAGCTACTGAATAATTTATGTTTAATTGTACGACCGGTTTCAGTCAGAAACCAATTCATCCTTCTGTGGTGGTGGTGGTGGTAAGTTCCAATGGGACCAAACTGTTGAGGTCATCGGTCCCTAGACTTACACTCTACTTAATGTAACTTAAACTAACTTACGCTAAGGACAACACACACTCCCATGCCCGAGGGAGGACTCGAACATACGACGGAGGGAGCCGCACGTACAGTGGCAAGGCGCTCAGGGCGCGCGGCAACACGACGCGGCTCATCCTTCTGTGGGCGGTCCCACATTTTGCGAAGATCATTTCGACTATGCTGCAGAAGTTTCGATGGGAAGTCCTTACTCATCCTCCATAGAGTATCGATTTCTCCCCGTGCGACTTCCGCATTTTTTGATCCCTGAAAAACGCCATTCTTGGCTGTCGATTTGCTTCGGACGAACAATCACACGCCTGGGTACAGCCAGGGCTCCGTAGGCAACCGCAAACATTTTTTCATAAAGGGATTGACCACCTTGTCATACATTGGGATATATTCATTAACGGTTATGGTGATTACATTTGAAATAATAAACAGTTCACTTACTTTTCTCCATCTGTCTCCTTTTCATTTGACTGTCGCTTAATATCGAAAATCAAAATTGCAGCGTACTTCAGTGAGCAGGACAACAGATGAAAAATTCGTTGTTGACCAGAGGAAAACTCGTTTGCGTCACCATGCTCTGAATTTGATGTCATT
The DNA here is from genome assembly GCF_021461395.2 of Schistocerca americana. Taxonomy (NCBI): domain Eukaryota; kingdom Metazoa; phylum Arthropoda; class Insecta; order Orthoptera; family Acrididae; genus Schistocerca; species Schistocerca americana. The sequence continues at coordinate 575,101,367 of NC_060130.1, read as the reverse complement.
CTGTGTTTGGGATTGAAAATTGCGTTCCAATTGCTTATAACTTACCTTTTCGGAACATGGTAGCAAAAGAAGTGCTGCAGCGGAAAGGAACTAGATTGTTATTTGAGTAGGAACATGAACGTCCCGCATTAGATCGTTAAAACTGCGGAGGAGGAGATTTGTGTTTAACGTCCCGTCGGCAACAAGGTCATTACCGATGGAGCAAAGCTCGAATTAAGGAAGGATAGCAAAGGGAATCGGCCATGCCCTTTCAAAGGAATCATCCTGGCATTTACCTGAAGCGATTTAAGGAAATCACGGAAAACCTAAATCAGGCTGGCCGGATGCGGATTTGAACCGTAATACCCCCAAATGCGAGTCTAGTATGCTAACCACTGCGGCACCTTGCTCGGACGTTAAAACGGAGTACATGGTTGGATCGGAATATTCATCTGAAGTGACTAGGGAAATCATTGAAAACCTGAGCATTCAGACCCCATTGTTTCCGAATGCGAATCCAGTGGCTCCAGTACAGCATCATCGTGCCCTACTGATGTTCGAGAGAAAATAGGTAAAAAATTTAATTAATCCATCATATTTAAGGGTTATGTAGATTTTTTTAGATAACTTCTAACGAACACTGGCGGCGTTCTTCCAAATATGTTACGGGCAATCTTGCTATCATCGCTGGATTTGAGTTCAAATTGTTTCTGGTAGGAACAATTTCGGTGACAAGGTATTCATGTTATTAATAATTCGACTGTAGCGTACGAAAAATCTTAGGGTACAAATTTTAACGAAATGAAAAATCTCCATCGCATCGTAGGGATTGAGTGAATTTAGAACCTTTCATTGACTAAATCGATGACAATTGTCTGTTATTATAACATTTCTCGGCAGAAGCAGTATGATCACACTCTCATTGTTTCCTTCCAACTTTCATCTATGATGATGTCGTCCAGGATACCGAGCAGCATACATAGTACACGCCCGTTCGGCATTTTGATCACAATAGCCATACATCAACACGATATCAACCTTTTCCGCAATTGGTAAACGGTCCATTTTGACACGGGTAATGTATCACGAAGCAAATACCGTCCGCACTGGCGGAATGTTACGTGATACCACGTACTTACGTTTGTGACTATTACAGCGCCATCTGTCACAAAGCGAATAAAGTGGTCCATCTAAAACATTCATATTTCTTTACGTCCTACACGAATATGTAATAAAAAATGGGGGTTCCTATTTTTAAAAAAACAGTTGATATATGTTTGACCTATGGCAGCGCCATCTAGCGGGCCAACCATAGCGCCATCTGGTTTCCCCCTTCAAGCTAGACACGTTTCGTTCTTTGTAGTTTTTTCGTTTGACACTTATTTCGTGAGATATTTGGCCCCGTCACTATCAATGGACCACCCTGTATATAGATTATATTACTCTTATCCACTTTTTTCGGTTCCACTGAAATGCTAGTTATTTGTATTTGCAAGTATGTAGTACATTTCATGCCAATGTGATATGTGCTCTCTTCATGGTAGAGCAATTTTAATAGCCAACAGATTATATAATCAATCGAATTTGCGCTTTACCTTTCTTCGACTCAAGTCTTGCGGGCAGTCCAGATGCATTTCATGACTGTTTTTGATAACTGTGACAGTAATGTGATCGTGTTGCTGTTAGTCGGTTCGGAAGGAACAAAGAAATGACTGAACGTTTCAACGTATCTTCATTAGAAACAAAGCAGTTGTGTTGTTTACAAAGGCATAATAAGGATATTGGTGCCCTGGTTCTGAAAAAAAAAAACATTCAAACGTCCGTCTGAAATGATTTGGGAAATATCGAAAAATATTAAATATTATCATCAGGAAAGTAATCTAGTTCTGCTCCTCCTGAATACACCACCTTGTATAAAGAAAAGATTACACAGAGGTTTTCCCATTTGGAAATAGCATTTAAATCTCATCAGAATATCTGTGACAACTCTGGGCCACTTTGCACTTAAATGGCCTTGAAAAGCGCAAGCGATAGCGCACAATACTATGATGACGTTATAAGGATCATCAAAATGAAATAGCTGATCAGAATGTATTATTTTATGAATTCCACCATGATTCAGTCTTGGATTGTGATCTGATGAGGTCAAGGTCAATGACCCATGTGTGATGTGATGATGACATCAAGTCCGCAAGTCCGCAGCTCGTGATCAAGTGGCTAGCGTTGCTCCCTGTAGATCACGGGGTCCCGGGGTCGATTCCCGGCCGGGTTGGGGATTGTGTCTGCCCGGGGTATGGGTGTTTGTGTTATCCTCATCATCTCATCATCATCATCATCATCATCATCATTCGTGATTGTGCTAGACTGGACTGCATAAAACATTTTAGTGTGAAAAGATTGGGACTTCGAACGGGTGCTGATGACCGCGCAGTTGAGCGCCCCGCAAACTAAACATCATCATCATCATTATAATCATGACGTCATAGTAAAGGGAGGTGTGACTTGCGACTTCATGGATGAGGTACATCCATCATGAATCTAAATGTATTTCTTGTTGGCCTCAAATAGTGTCAACTTACTGTCTATTTGCCATTGCTTGTTGGAGCAAGGCGCGACTTGCTGTAATAAGTGTGAACTTGTTTAGTTAACATCGTGATTAAACTTACTGACATCTGCAGATGCGTCCTGACGCCGTCTCCAAGCATATCATATTCCATCAAATGAAGATAAATTCACGTGCGGAGTAATGACAGTCATCATGTTAACTGACTATAATCCCCCCCACTAGTACCTAGAGGTGATGACAGTCAACATATCAACTCTCCATCTATGCCCCTCAGCTACATTCAAGGTAATGGCATCTCGTGCTTTTCAATAGTCTATGTGAATGAAACTCCGGTCCATTCCATTTCTTTCTGTTTTTTTTTAATTAAACGCCCATCCATTCCGTTCCTTTCGAACATAGACAAAATTTCTAGTTGGTGTGATGAATGGCAGTTAGCTCTAAATGTAGAATTGTCTAAGTTAATGTCGAAGCGTAGGAAAAACAATGCTGTTATGTTCGAATACAGCATCACTAGTGCACTGTTTGACACAATCACATTGATTAAATGTCTAGACAAAATACTGCATCTTTATATAAAATGGAACGAGCATTTAAGGATGGTAGTAGGGAAGGCTAACTTTCGACTTTGGTTTCTTGGGAGAATTTTACAAAAGTGTGTTTGGTAAAGACAACGTATATAGCACTAGTGCGAACCATTCTAAGTTGCTAGATTTGTTTTCGGTAGGTTCGATCAACATGAGAGTATTACGGAGATACTTCGTGAACTCATGTGGGAATTCCTGGACGGAAGACGACGTTCTTTGCGAGAAACACTACTGAGAAAATTTAGAGGACTAGCATTTGAAGCTAACTGCAGAACAATTCTATTGCTTCCACGAATGTGAGAGAAATTACTGCTCATACGGAGGCATATAGATAGCCTCTTTTCCCTCGCTCAGTTTCCGAGTAGAACATGAACGGAAATGACTGGTAGTTGTACAATGTACACTCCATCAGCCTATCGTATACAGTAAACGTCTGTGTAGTTGTGCGCATTGTTTTGGTTTAAAAAGTGAAGTTCGAATCAAAATCGAAAAACTAATGTTACGTATACGATGTACTTCTGTATTATAAGTGAAAGTCCAGAAAAATGCCAGAGCCTGATTAAGAATGCCTGCTGACAATCCGCAGTCGTTTGTTGTCTGTTCAGCATCTTAGCTCTGTAGATATCGATTTTCTTTCATAACCGATAAAGATTCTTGCTTACTGATCACCGCCAAAGGGTCAATGCGAAGAATTTGTGATTCTGACAGAAGTCAGACATGGGACAGTTGAACGTGACGGGACACAGTTGCTTTCAAGCTCTGAAGACTACTTTGTAGGGATGGCAACCACAGCTATGAGAACGCGTACGACTTGACAGTGAATTTGAGCTGCAGTTAACGGTTTCGCTTGTAAAACGTGAGTCATAAAATGAGCTTTGACGTTGGAGCTATTTGGAATCAACACGACCATAGTGACCCCAGGTTTTGGGTACTTTAGTGCCGTCTCTGAGAACTCCTGAACTGTGGTGGCACTTCATGAAAAAACACCTTGAGTCCTGAAACAATCAGCACTTGCTGATTAATACGATATGCACCGGAATGCGTCTATTGCTCCAGATATGAGAACTGAAATTAGTGTGTAAGCTTAGGGACTGATGACTTTAGCAGTTAAGTCCCATAAGATTTCACACACATTTGAACATTTAAGGTGTATCGCAACAACTCTCACATTCTTCAAGAACTGTTGCAGAATATTTCGGATAAAACTGCAGCAGTTCCAGCAGTCCAGCTTTGATCCACCTACAGTAACTTGCTGGCCAGGGCTTAAAAGTGCCAAGAGATGAAAGGTGGTCAATTTCAACATCTGCTATAATCATGTTAGTACTGTATTTATTTTCCTCTGCTGTGTTTCTTCGTATCGTGGAACTCTGTTCTCTGGGCCACTTTTATTTGATGCCCCTTTCCTCCCTGAGGATGGTACACACAGGGTAGAAGTAAATGGCAGTTATTCGTAAATTTGAATAATATTTAATTACAACTGTGGACGTTATCTATGAATTGACAATAAACCATGGATAAAGTTTGTGCTTGTTCACATTTCTTAGCCGCAAATGTCACGGTCAAGCCGGCCGGGGTGGCCGAGCGGTTCTAGGCGCTACAGTCTGGAACCGCGCTACCGCTACAGTCGCAGGTTCGAATCCTGCCTGGGGCATGGATGTGTGTGATGTTCTTAGGTTAGTTAGGCTTAAGTAATTCTAAGTTCTAGGGGACTGATGACCTTAGAAGTTAAGTCCCATAGTTCTCAGAGCCATTTGAACCATTTGTCACGGTCAGTGCCGTAAAAATCCTGGTATCCCTCACTGGTCGAAGCTCGCGCTTCTGAATCTACCTGCTGAACCACTTGATACCTTTCAGGATCCTTCCGATGTTATTGCACGTTCTGACGACAGTGGAGTCATCATCGATGGAGTACTAATTTATTGTAGAGAGTATTCAGCCGGGTCTTATGTAGGAAATCGTGTCTCTATTCGAACACAATATTTATGATAAACCTCTGGATTACTGTGACCTGATTGTTCGTAACTCCTGTTGTTTACATGTTGAGTGTCTCATTATGAAGTCACGTCAATGATTTTGCGGTGGGAAAAGAGGAGATACATTACACAGCCAAAAGCCTCCAGGACGCGCTCTGCGTGACTACGGGTTACACATCCCAGTGTATGTAGGTGCAGGAAAATATATCAAAGTGGTAAAAATACGAAGCAAGTTGATAATATCTCTATCTGGTGAAGGAAGACCGCGTTTTTTGTATCAGAGATGCACTTATTTTTAGTTGTACCTCTTTTTTAGGAAAATTGGCTTGATCTCATGTTTTTTATGTGACTGGATCCCATCTCAGATAAAAAAATAATATCCGTTTACCCATTTACTTCTGCAGTAAACTCTTCTTTGGACTAGAAAACTTTCTAGTCCCAAATTTATTTAGATACAAGAATGGGTGCCAATCTGAGAATACTGAATCTCGTGAATACTGAGGATGTTCCAAAAATTTGCGTAGTATTCAAGAATTATTCTATTACTATCTGCAAAATAATAAAGAAGCAGAATCGTTTTTGTATCCCAGAAACACTGAATGTAACCTTTTCAGCAGATTAAACAGAATTCATCTTTTTAGGTGCAGGGCTACCGGCTCCTCTCTTTGCTGTTTCGTTACTAGTGCAAAGCCGTCCGAAGTGGCCGATCGGTTCTAGGCGCTACAGTCTGGAACCGCGCGACCGCTACGGTCGCAGGTTCGAATCCTGCCTCGAGCATGGATGTGTGTGATGTCCTTAGGTTAGTTAGGTTTAAGTAGTTCTCAGTTCTAGGGGACTGATGACCACAGATGTTAAGTCCCATAGTGCTCAGAGCCATTTGAACCACTTTTGCTCTAGGGGACTGATGACCTCAGAAATTAAGTCCCATAGTGCTCAGAGCACTTATGAACTAGTGCAAAGTCGTGCACACACAACTCGTCTGAAGTAGATTGATTCGTTTTAAAATGGACAAAAATTGAGAATTTTTTGTATGTGCTTTCGGTCACTTCCCAAAAATTACACGTTTCTTCATGTAAAATGCACCGTACTCTTTCTTTCTGATACTCGTGTAGTGTTGGCTCTTTCATACACCTTTATTCTCTAATTATCCTGTATTTTCTCGGCGCTTTCATCTATAGTTTCAGTTTGGAGCGTCCATCACTGTCTTTTAAAGAAGTACGGCTGCTTTGATTTTTCGGTGATAATGGTGTCTGAAATCCCCGTGTTAATTACGTTTACGTTTCAGTTCTAACCTTCACTAACCTTGGATGAATTTCTGTTGGAGATGAGTCGTCCAAAACACAGAATATTGTGATTTCACACTACTCCAGTGTATTTATTTGAACGAAAAACACACAGCACGCTAGTTCTAAATGCCGTATAAAATAAAATATTCCACAAAGCAAGATGATGCTTGACGTGTTTGCGTAAAAGGTATCAAAATAAGAAAAACAGAAAGTCTGCAGTAACAACGCCTAGGGGTTCTGAAGCGTAAGCCCACTGCTTGAAATGCTATAATTATGTGGAAACATAAAAACTCTACAACCGTTCATCATTATATTATCTGCAAAACTGTGAAGCATACTGCGAGTACCAGTTGTCAAACAACTTTATCAACAATTATAGCATCGTTCCGAAGGTTAATGACAGAAGGATCCGTCGAGATGTGATAGAACCCTGGTTTCGTGACCAGAAAACTACTGACAGCAAGGATAAATGCGCATAGTCTCTCGCAGTGTCGGTATTCTGTGGTTAATTCCTACAGAACCAAGAACAAGACTATATCGATGGATGAGTCACCGCACATGATGCGTCGTTACGTCACTGAAACCCTTTGAAGTGATTTGATAGTCTAGCATTATTTTTCTTTGTTTATAGTTCGCCATAGTTTTGGTCAATGAATCCGCGCAGGTGCTCATGAATACATCCTCGATGATACTTGGGTTTGATTGTTCGAGGTCAGTGTATTGTTGTAAAGAAATAGGTGCCAATAAAATCATTGAGTAACGATAGAGTGCCCATAGTTGAATTACGTAAGAACGTGGCTGTACATAATATGACTCAAGTGAGAAAAAAGAAAGGACAGGGAAAGATATCGGCCGTGTTTATTCACAAGAAACTTACCAGCATTCACATCAAACAATTTAGGAAAGTCATGGAGGACATAAATCTGGATCTATAATACGTATGTGTTTGGTGTAATGATTATTAGGACATATTAATAGAAACTATTACTTTATAACGGTGAAAGCGCTCCACCATCGTCTGATTTCAGACGTTACAGACGTTACAGTGCTCGCCTGAGTGACATAATGTAACGTAGCAGATTATGTACGTAGTGTGAGAAACAAGAGGATGATAGCGATTGTTGGGGACACTTCCTAAGCTGTGCTGCCAGTGAGTAAGAGAGATCACTTGGAAACATGTTTTTTCGAGTCGTGGAGTTGTTCAGAGGTTTTTCTTACCATTGAAAATGAATGAAGACATGGAGTCTCACAGAAAAATTGTGCGATTTCAGATACATTTCCTCAGTCGTCGCTAGAGTGTTACACATGTCCTCGGTGGGTTGGTATGTAGACAATGAAACGTAGGCTTCATGCTTCTTGTTTTAGAAGGTGTTATTATTGCCAAACATCGAGCAGTACTCCGCACAGTGTAGAGATCATCAACAGTTACTTCTAGTCCGTCCGCTTGTCCCCTAAACGGCTCCTTACTACACATCTAAATCCACGTATCATTATCATTGCTGAGGAATTTTATTACTCACTACAAATCTTACTCTTCCTTGTTATACTCAGCTTTCGTTCTGAAACGGCATGAGAAATGCCACAGGTCACCCGTCGGCTTTTGTCTTTTTAATTAGAGAGAATGTCGCAACTCTGTAAAGCCATAAAAGCGAAGTAAGCTCATCTCACCCTCAAGTGCATGCATTCATTGCATATGAATGTGTACAAAGGAATAACGCGCCGTCGGCGTAGCTCCCATTGCCCTCCTTGTGTGTGGGAGGAATTCTCGGCTGAGAAAAAAAATGTCTGTTGCAATAAACTCCCTCGGAATTTTAATGAGCAGCGCTCTCTGCTACCAGAAGCGAAGTATCGTGCTGTACGTATTACAGATTCAACAATGAAGACATTTGTTCAGAACTTTTCAGCGACACAACAGTATTCCCTGCTGCGCCTCACTTTAACGAGGTTTTCCGTATTGTCAGAGCATATTTCTGTTTTCGGCAGGTTCAAAATAGTCTCTCAAAATAGTGCCTACCTACGTCCTAGACGAATCTTCTGATATGTTTCCTTTTATTCATTACCTGACACTGTTATTTTCAATGTTGTCATACAACTGTTTTCTGTCGAAACGTTTGATGAATTCCTTCAGATATTGTCTCCCCCCCCCCGCGCCCCCCCCCCCCCCACACACACACAATTGCAATTCTTTTCTGTATACATGGTGAACATTAATAAAACCGAAGGTGTGCGTGGAACGACAACAAATCGTCCAGGAATACAGTATAGAACTGCACCGCATCCACGTCACAACCAATGTTCAAAGTGGCATCCATGGGAGTGCAGGTGATAGGGATAGTAGCGGTTCTCATGCAGGATATACATCGTACTTTGGTTTCCACCTCTTGACTGGAGTTTGTACTAGGGTTTGTCTCAATATCTTGTAGAAGCCGGTCCACCAAATGTGGTGTACGCACATTCCGCCGGCTCACTGCGCGTTCGTCTTTCTGAAAGGACCCATGACCATACAAACGCAAAAAAAGGACTTGAAACATTGTGTGATGTGATTGTGATGGTACTTTTTTTGGTGTAGCCGTGCTGCCGCTCGACCGTTTCCATCTGCTTGGCCGTACGCACCACCATCTCGGTTTGTTCCCAGCATGAATACGGACAATTCTGCTGCTTACAGTACACTGCGTCAATCACACAGCCTGCAACACAGAAGGAACACATGGCACATGGTCACAGGAACTGTGTTTTGTCAGCGCCATGTACTATGGCAACGATGCATTTCCGGACACATATTCGTAGAACCTTATTTACTTCCACTTCGCGACCGCTACGGCCGCAGGTTCGAATCCTGCCTCGGGCATGGATGTGTGTGATGTCCTTAGGTTAGTTAGGTTTAAGTAGTTCTAAGTTCTAGGGGACTGATGACCTGAGATGTTAAGTCCCATAGTGCTCATAGCCATTTGAACCATTTGAACTTCCGCTTCCAGTCAGGAATCTGACCCTGCAGTTTGTAAGTTTTATTCATGTTCACCCTGTATATTGCTGAATTACTCGTTTATGGACTACCAAATCGCCACATGTAGCTGCACCATGCACTGTTGCTTTGCAAAGAAATCGCGAATCCAGCATCGAGAGTGGCCGCGTGGTTAGATTGCGCGCCCCCTCCCGCCGGAGGTTCGAGTCCTCCCGCGGGCATGGGTGTGTGTGTTGTTCTTAGCATAGGTTAGTTTAAGTAGTGTGTAAGTCTAGGGACCGATGACCTCTGCAGTTTGGTTCCTTAATAACTCACACACATTTGAACATTTTTCCAGCATCGGAACATCAAATATGTCGCTATCATTGGGTGGCAGACGCTACATGCGCATGTTAATGACGGAACAGAGATATTTACAGTGAATGTTGACAGAATTTGAACGGAGGCAAACAGCTTACTGTTCTATATACTGTAAGAACAAAAGTATCGGGACATTCTAAGTAACGCAGAATTGACCACTTGATGTCTCGAGAGGCGGATCCCCCAGAATAAGAGGAGGCGGGGAGTTTTGTCTTGTCAGTAGAGAAGTTAGCGTAAGGAGGACTATGCGTGAAGCGTTCAGTGAATTAGAAAGTAAAATTCTATGTACCGACTTGACAGAAAATCCTATGAAGTTCTGGTCTTACGTTAAATCAGTAAGTGGCTCGAAACAGCATATCCAGACACTACGGGATGATGATGGCATTGAAACAGAGGATGACACGCGTAAAGCTGAAATACTAAACACCTTTTTCCAAAGCTGTTTCACAGAGGAAGACCGCACTGCAGTTCCTTCTCTAAATCCTCGCACAAACGAAAAAATGGCTGACATCGAAATAAGTGTCCAAGGAATAGAAAAGCAACTGGAATCACTCAATAGAGGAAAGTCCACTGGACCTGACGGGATACCAATTCGATTCTACACAGAGTACGCGAAAGAACTTGCCCCCTTCTAACAGCCGTGTACCGCAAGTATCTAGAGGAACGGAAGGTTCCAAATGATTGGAAAAGAGCACAGGTAGTCCCAGTCTTCAAGAAGGTTCGTCGGACAGATGCGCAAAACTATAGACCTGTATCTCTGACATCGATCTGTTGTAGAATTTTAGAACATGTTTTTTGCTCGCGTATCATGTCGTTTCTGGGAAACCCAGAATCTACTCTGTAGGAATCAACATGGATTCCGGAAACAGCGATCGTGTGAGACCCAACTCGCTTTATTTGTTCATGAGACCCAGAAAATATTAGATACAGGCTCCCAGGTAGATGCTATTTTTCTTGACTTCCGGAAGGCGTTCGATACAGTTCCGCGCTGTCGCCTGATAAACAAAGTAAGAGCCTACGGAATATCAGACCAGCTGTGTGGCTGGATTGAAGAGTTTTTAGCAAACAGAACACAGCATGTTGTTATCAATGGAGAGACGTCTACAGACGTTAAAGTAACCTCTGGCGTGCCACAGGGGAGTGTTATGGGACCATTGCTTTTCACAATATATATAAATGACCTAGTAGATAGTGTCGGAAGTTCCATGCGGCTTTTCGCGGATGATGCTGTAGTATACAGAGAAGTTGCAGCATTAGAAAATTGTAGCGAAATGCAGGAAGATCTGCAGCGGATAGGCACTTGGTGCAGGGAGTGGCAACTGACCCTTAACATAGACAAATGTAATGTATTGCGAATACATAGAAAGAAGGATCCTTTATTGTATGATTATATGATAGCGGAACAAACACTGGTAGCAGTTACTTCTGTAAAATATCTGGGAGTATGCGTGCGGAACGATTTGAAGTGGAATGATCATATAAAATCAATTGTTGGTAAGGCGGGTACCAGGTTGAGATTCATTGGGAGAGTGCTTAGAAAATGTAGTCCATCAACAAAGGAGGTGGCTTACAAAACACTCGTTCGAACTATACTTGAGTATTGCTCATCAGTGTGGGATCCGTACCAGATCGGTCTGACGGAGGAGATAGAGAAGATCCAAAGAAGAGCGGCGCGTTTCGTCACAGGGTTATTTGGTAACCGTGATAGCGTTACGGAGATGTTTAATAAACTCAAGTGGCAGATTCTGCAAGAGAGGCGCTCTGCATCGCGGTGTAGCTTGCTCGCCAGGTTTCGAGAGGGTGCGTTTCTGGATGAGGTATCGAATATATTGCTTCCCCCTACTTATACCTCCCGAGGAGATCACGAATGTAAAATTAGAGAGATTAGAGCGCGCACGGAGGCTTTCAGACAGTCGTTCTTCCCGCGAACCATACGCGACTGGAACAGGAAAGGGAGGCAATGACAGTGGCACGTAAAGTGCCCTCCGCCACACACCATTGGGTGGCTTGCGGAGTATAAATGTAGATGTAGATGTAGATGTAGAAGCAGTAACAGCAAACTGGCAGGTCAGGAGATTTCAGTGACATCGAACGTGAACTAGTCATTAGATGTCACCTGAGTAACAAGTCCGTCAGGGAAATTTCATCCCTTATAAAGCGGCCAAATCTGTCTGTTGGTGATGGGACCGTAAAGTGGAAACGCGAAGAAACAAGCACAACTAAACCAAAACCAGGCAGACCTGATGTACTGACGGACAGGGACCGTTTTTTTTTTTCAGGTATGAAGCCATAAATCAACTACTACAGTCAGTCTTGTTTCTGAGCGAGAATAGAAAAAATATTTACGTTTTACAATATACAGTGGTAGTGCCTCTCCGGTTCGTATCTCAATTCTTCTGGGTCTTTCCGAAGATTGTGTGCAATGATTTACCACTTACGTAGTCTTGGCCAGACTCATATACTAAAAATATTCTTTGGGCAGCTGCATGCAGTTTCTATTGTATTGTAACTGTATCGATTTGGAATAAATGTGTGCTGATGTTCAAGCCTTCTCTGAGACTTCTCAGCTGCTTGCACATACATTCTGCTTTCTTGTCCTTGAATGACATTCACATTCAGTGCTGGATTGTCATTTTATTTTGACTTTCCAATATTTTTGCTATTGTTGTTGTTGTTGTGGTCTTCAGTCCTGAGGCTGGTTTGATGCATCTCTCCATGCTACTCTATCCTGTGCAAGCTTCTTCATCTCCCAGTACCTACTGCAGCCTGCATCCTTCTGAATCTGCTTAGTGTATTCATCTCTTGATCTCCCTCTATGATTTTTACCCTCCACGCTGCCCTCCAGTACTAAATTGGTGATCCCTTGATGCCTCAGAACATGTCCTACCAACCGATCCCTTCTTCTAGTCAAGTTGTGCCACAAACTCCTCTTCTCCCCAATTCTATTCAATATCTCCTCATTAGTTATGTGATCTGCCCATCTAATATTCAGCATTATTCTGTAGCACCACATTTCGATAGCTTCTATTCTCTTCTTGTCTAAATTATTTATCGTCCATGTTTCACTTCCATACATGGCTACACTCCATATAAATACTTTCAGATACGACTTCCTGACACTTAAATCTATACTCGATGTTAACAAATTTCTCTTCTTCAGAAACGCTTTCCTTGCCATTGCCAGTCTACATTTTATATCCTCTCTACTTCGACCATCATCAGTTATTTTGCTCCCCAAATAGCAAAACTCCTTTACTACTTTAAGTGTCTCATTTCCTAATATAATTCCCTCAGCATCACCCGACTTAATTCGACTACATTCCATTATCCTCGTTTTGCTTTTGTTGATGTTCATCTTATACCCTGCATTCAAGACACTGTCCATTCCGTTCAACTGCTCTTCCAAGGCCTTTGCTGTCTCTGACAGAATTACAATGTCATCGGCGAACCTCAAAGTTTTTATTTCTTCTCTATGAATTTTAATACCTACTCCGAACTTTTCTTTGGTTTCCTTTACTGCTTGCTCAATATACAGATTGAATAGCATCGGGGAGAGGCTACAACCCTGTCTCACTCCCATCCCAACCACTGCTTCCTTTTCATGTCCCTCGACTCTTATAACTGCCATCTGCTTTCTCTACAAATTGTAAATAGCCTTTCGCTCCCTGTATTTTACCCTTGCCACCTTCAGAATTTGAAAGAGTGTGTAATCTCTTGACACTTGACACGTGTTGAGAACATATGACGATTTTCTTTTTACTGGAACTACGCTTTTATGGCGTCAAAGGGCACGTCCGACAGACGTTACGCAGATACTCTCTGGTAGTGCCAAGTGCCGTATTCGGTAGTCCTCCGCAATGGTAAGTATCTCCTAGTACGACCATATATTCAGTGCACGCTGATTAATGAACTCCATTCAGCATCTGCTGTGAGGAATTTGCTAACGGCGTTAGTCTCACCAGCTTGTTGCTGCAGGCGCTGGTTATCACGGGCGTCTGGCGAAGATTCATTTAAGTCTCGAGGTCATTACGAGAACTTGCGCAGCTATCCCGTCAAAGCGCTGCTGTTGCTAATGGGCCGCCTGTTGACGCTGGGGCGGCCCGTCTAGCTCAGCGTGATTGATTTTAGACACTACGTTAAAGCTTCGTTATCTTCTGTCGAAAGAGGAAATACCGATCCCTTCACAGGCCTTCCCGATAACCGCAAGTGACCCTGTTGAGCTTCGCTGAGTGCGCACAGCGGGAATTTCAGCAATGCTATCAACTTGAATAGTATCTTGTTGATATGTTATAGATTCCATGAGTCTCTCAGCGTGTTGTACTACGGATATCGCTCTGTAAATTAGTACAAGAATACGGCTCCGTAAATTTAAATGCTGAATGGCCGGTCTGAATTTTTCTAAATTTCGGAACTGAATTCCTATTTATTAATCCATATTGATAGAGCAACTAACTTTAAATGAGTGTTTCGAAAACGTTAGAAAGAAGGAATCTTAGATTTTAACTTCTGTTGAACAAATACATCACTATAGATGGAGAACAGCTCAACTGGAGTACCGTGGAAACAAGATGAGGTCGTTGCTTGCAGCAGAAACATCTCAGCGTTTTTTCGGTTATTTTCAGAGATCACGAAAAAGTTATGTTACTGGACGATTATTTGAACCTCGCTCTTCCTGGATTCAAGTGCATCTTCCTAACTTCTTCGCCACTTCTCTCGGTAAAACGCTGGAGATCCAACAGTAAATGGAAATGCACACCATACGTGAAGCAGAAGGTTCGGCAAGGTGCGAAGTGTCCTGGATATTGAAAGTGTTGTTCTGTCAGAATGGGTAATTAACAGCTCTGAGGTATGGAAGTCTAAAATGTAAAGCGGTAAGATTCTGTTCTATAAACATTGAGGAGAAACATTTGAGCTCCCTCTTCACGTAGTAAGCGACAAACATTTTGTGCGCAACTGCCCACACTTCGCACTAGCATGAAGGTGTACGCAGCACGCGTTTTTGTTATGCAACACTTACTACAGACGACTTGTTTCTTAAGCAAATTCCCTGCGTAAGTGAAGAGACCTCGCTGTAGGAATATTAATGATTAACAGTCCTTCACGCAGATTTGGCCTTGAGATGTTTTCTTTGGTGGAAGGCCGCCTGACCGTTACTCTTCTTACTACGCTCTTTTACAATGTGACAACAATCAGAATTTTCGTAAAACACGAGGTAAGAGAAATACGGCGAGAAAGTTTATGTATATAGGATACTTACAATAATCTTTACTATTTGAAATATATAAATAAAAAGTGAATATAGTCTTCTATGAAGTAACATAACAATATGTATATTTTAGGTTAACAGAATCGTTAATACATGCTTACACAATATGGATAAGTAGCGTGTCTAATGAAAATGACCACGCATGATCGATTTAAGTTCTGAAATTTAATTTGCATTTGTAAAAAAAAACATTTCCCAGTATAGTTATTTGAATCGAGTACATTTAATTCCACAGCTAAATGATTGCTGTTTTTCAACGCACTACATGTTGGTGTTCAAACCAGAAACTATTTCACAAATCCACAGAAGAAAAGCTGTTTTGATTTCCCCTGCAGTTATTTCGTGCAAATTAGTTGCTCAGGTGTCTTTAAAAGGGACAATTTCTTCATTTTTTTACTTTGTGTGTGGCACTGCAGACCTCTAGTGATCATTCTTTTTACAGCAGAAGTCCTGTTTTGTATAGAAAGAGTCGGAGAAAATTGACTTTGGCGTGATAATACAGTCATCCGTCAAATGTCCATGATAAGCAGTGTCTGTGTGCGGGGCGGTATGGCTTCAGGTGGACGCACAGAGCTCCAGCTCTTTGTTGGTGAAATGTGGCTTCACAGGCACATAGGGATGAAATTCACCGAAATATTGCACCGATGCAATAACTTCCAATTTCATCCTGCAAAACGACTACGCACATCCATACAGAATTTGTCTATGGGAGAATATCTTCAACAGCACACAAGTAACCGCATGGAGTCTTCTCGACATGACCACCTTGAAACTGTAGAACACCTCCGGGATACTCTCAGGAAAGCTGTTTGCTCTCCTCCGAAGCGCTTCGCCTGTTGAAAGTAGCTTTGTAAAACGAAAGTTATTCACGTGTAATGTAGCTCATAAACACTTATCATTAACAGACTCACATACAGTTTATTGTGGCACTACTGTGATTGATGTAACATATAAATGCGCTTTTTGTACTCTGAACTTCGGAATACACAATGTGTTTTATAACACGGTCTACATTCAAATACACATAATCTATCAAGAACTTTTTTTTTTTTTGCGTCTGGTCTATACACTATCTGGGCTACACATCGTCACATTCAACCCATAAATTTTTGAGTTATAGTTACCTTCTGATTTTTCATTAATTTATAAATGCTTGTATAGTTATACCATGAGGCGAAAGTACATGATATTCCTTCATTTAGGAGCTGAAGCACTAGTATGCGTGTGGCTGGCTGCTGAGCAGTAATTGTTGGTGACCTAAGCCTGATCACTACGTGGTACGCCTTACAGAGTCGCGAGGTCATCACGTATTATCAGTGAACGAAATGGGACGGAAGCTCTGGACGACGGCCCGCAACATCTGCGCAGTGCCCATTCACAAACAGCAAACAGAATCGTTGACTCAAAATCTCGCTCCAAAAACGACATTGAATGTATGATGCAGCACAATGTGGAACTTTTGCGCGTATAATTATTTAAATACGGTGGGTCTGTTACTTCTTAGGTTTCTAAGGTTTTCATTGCGATAGGGAGTCACGCATCCACCCTTTGTCCACTATTCTCAATAAAAATATGTTATGACAAAACAGATGTAGAAACATGTCATTCAGGAACTCATCGTCATTATAATCTACTGACATTCACTGTTAGATAAACGATTGCTGCAGAGTTCACCGTGATTCTTCTTTATGTTTTTAATAATATTTCATCAGGTCGACGTCTGGGTCTTTTCATATCTCTTGTAATCCACAGTAAAATTTACTTGGTTCTTATACCAGCTGTTCGTCTGGCTAGACGTTCCAACCAACTCCATTTCAGTTTAGTCTCTTATATTGCAACATATACTTTTACCTCATACATATTGCGTTCGACAATACGAGTATGATGAAGATGTGTGTGATCGCATGGTCTGCCGTTTCTCACACAAAAAGTCTCTTCGTTTCCTTTTGACTGGAAGAGTTCAGAAGAATCTTCAAAACATTTACCATACCTACGTGTTCGAACGGGTTAACTGAAGCAGAAAAACTAAATCTTGGTAAAATTTAGAACACAACTTCGTCTCATCTAGGCTTTAAGCGAACGATTCGAGAAGAATGCTGTTTTGTTTGCTCATGGCTGCATATTAATTTGGCGTGGGGTGATAAAATCCTGACCCTCTCTCTTCTTACTAACAATATTTGTTTGAGTGAAACGGTACAAATAGAATTCTTTGACGGAGTACCGGCCGGCCGCTGTGGTAGAGCGGTTCTAGACGCTTCAGTCCGGAACCCCGCGGTTGTTACGGTCGCAGGTTCGAATGCTGCCTCGGGCATAAATGTCTGTGATGTCCTTAGGTTTGTTCTAAGTCTAGGGGACTGATGACCTCAGATGTTAAGTCTCATAGTGCTTAGAACCATTTGAACCATTTGAACGGAGTACCAAATGGTTTCGTTGTTTGTAACGCAAGATTCATTCAAGGTAATTCAACGAAATCCTCGACCACAGCAGGCTATATTGCGATCTGTGGCTACATTTATAATTCGCTTTCCATCACGCGGTGTATAGGGGTGGGTACTTTATATAAGTGCAGCAAGCCCGCTTTCTGATATTTTCACGGCTGATGGGCGTGAATAACATTTCTGTGCATGCTACAATTTCTTAGATTTTATAACTACGGTCTCTCTATAACACATACCTGGAGGACGTGGTATGTCCTGCGAACCTTAAACAGCTGTAAGCAGCATGAGCTCTCATTGTAGGACCACGTGTCTTTATGTTGTATGTCGTATATAGCTCCTGATTCGGATTCAAGTATGTCTTTGAGTTGCCAGGAGCGGGTATCCAGGGTCGACCCATTACTGGCAACATTCTCAGGTAGCTTCGACGTGCCTTGTGCAGCACTGAGGCCGGGATGTGACTTCGAGAATACCCAGCTTCTGTTCCACGATCTGGACGCTTCGTTTCATACATCCGCACTTTTCTAAAATTTGTCACTTTCTTCTCATTCATAAATGCATCAGGAGAGTCGACAACAACTGATTAAATAAGATAAATGTATGCACTTCAAAATCACGACTAATGTTATTCGTGTATTTCAGAGCAACAGTTTAATCCTGAGATAGATTTATGAAAATCAGTACAGGAAAAAACTTTGTCACCCTGTGTCATTTTCCGTTTTTATGGGGATGTGTTTACGGTAAGTGGAGATAAACTGCTAAACTAATTTTGCATCTGCACTGCTAAACGCATTTAATGAATATCCTCGAATCTGTGTTTTATAAAAGAATTAAGTTTTGTACAAAATGGAGCTCGCAGCGGCGAAGTCGAGACAGTTTCAGGAAGATAACTCTTGATGTGGTTCAAATGGCTCTGAGCACTATGGGACTCAACTTCTGAGCTCATTAGTCCCCTAGAACTTAGAACTAGTTAAACCTAACTAACCTAAGGACATCACAAACATCCATGCCCGAGGCAGGATTCGAACCTACGACCGTAGCGGTCTTACGGTTCCAGACTACAGCGCCTTTAACCGCACGGCCACTTCGGCCGGCCAACTCTTGATGTCACACATGTCAACTTCACTCATTAATTTGAAAAAAAAAATGCTATTCAGTTGTTTTATAAAATCAGAATTAGACACCAGTGATGTAAACTTCGAAGTTGTTTCAATTTTCGGATTCCAAAACTTCCTCTTCTGGCGAAAACAGGATATTTACACTGACAGTACATAAGGAAGGCCAGGAGATTGTTGTCGCTTTGAAGCTCAACATAGAAACTGTTTGCAGTTTACAAATCCCCATAGGGAAAGAATATTATAGCAGACTACTGTGCCCGTTCGTGAATCACATATTGCCCCCCTGTGACTTCGTGAGGAATCCGTTTCGACTCACAGTTTCCATGAACTAAGGGTATCAATTCAAACATCAGGGCGATATTCCTCCACAGATTTCTCCCGTCTACATTTTTGGTCTCTGTTACCTAGAACCGACGCAATTTATCATTTTAGAGGAAGTATACTGTTTCTTTCTGCATAGTTTCTTCCAATGTAACTCTCTTGAATTTCTAACCTCGTAATAAAAGAGCAAGTTCAGAGCTTCTCGACCTGATTGTATGATGCTGATTACATCAATGATTTTTCATCCTGTTGTTGCACTTCGTGCAGTATCACAGTTCTTAACTCGATAAGTGAAATAATTTCGTTTACGCAACTTTTTACAGTAGTCTTGTTGTGTCCGTTTCGTTCAATTCAAATGGCTCTGAGCACTATGGGACGAAACATCTATGGTCATCAGTCCCCTAGAACTTAGAACTACTTAAACCTAACTAACCTAAGGACAGCACACAACACCCAGTCATCACGAGGCAGAGAAAATCCCTGACCCCGCCGGGAATCGAACCCGGGAACCCGGGCGTGGGAAGCGAGAACGCTACCGCACGACCACGAGATGCGGACGCGTCTCGTTCAAATTGAAATCTATTGCTGTATTTTATTACGTTACTTCAAAACCGACAAAAATTTATCCGAAGTTATTGAATTTTAATTAGGAATCTGTTCATTACTTTTCAACAACAAGAAATGTGTGACTGTATTAAAACACCGAGACATTGTATAACATAGAATTGGAAAATCGGTGACTAAATATGTATCATGTGCCTCCGACATTTATTTTCCCTACGTTACAGCCCATTACCTAATATTCCACCACACCCCATATATTTTGTCTATAGCTTTATTTGTATTCTCACTCCAAGCAAAACAGTAACGACTGTAAGGTTAAACATAGACCAGAAATTATTATTAATATTGTAACTATGACTACAGCTAATACTACCGCCATCACAATCAGTATTACCACTACTGCATATATATGTATGTCCCCACCATTACTGTTTCTGTTTCTCTTATTATGTGATCAGTGATGATGTGACTCCCCTATGCCTATTTGGACACTGTGTTACCAATGTCATTGAGAATCTGCCAGATCAACTCATCGTACAGAACCTCTTTAGCATCTGGTAAACCACGCTGAGTTTGTTAATGCAGCCAGCACTAGCAACGTCCGAATACATAAGGCCTTCCAATAGTGTGATCCGGAGTGCCTTCATCTCCGCAGGCACATCCGTTTGCTTCTTTCCTTCTGATTCTGTGCGACTACGTGGCATACGGAACGTGTACCGTCCTTAAAAGAGACAGCAGTCTGAAGGAATTCAGGTGTCGTAATGCTTAGGAGGAAGTTGTAGCTTCGCGTCCCTTTTCCTACGCCATTCCAGTGTTCCTGTCAAAGGAGGAGGGTACGATTGTGCTACAGATATGTCAGACCTAAGAGTAAGGTACATTTTACATGAAGAATTAATTAAGGGGAGGTTTTGTGCAAGGTGTGATCTGCATTTGTTGCCCATTGACCGAAAGGAAATGCAAAAAACTAAATTGTCGTTAGTGTCTGGAGCGGTTAGAGAGCATCAAATTCGTTATGGGTCTCAATTAACTGCTGTGAATGAGACTGAGGTCAATGACCTCACTCCAAAAAAGAAACTGCAAGCAGTTGTTGGAAGCAGGTAACCTGTCTCGTATTACATGGTAACTATAGTGTACAGTCGTCACAGAAAGCAGTGAAACTGGTTCAAGTGCCATTTTAGGAGTAGATACATTTAGCTATGGTACTAGATGTTCTCGTAATAGCAGATATACTGTAACTATGGTACTGGCATGTTATTAAGGTCATTCAAAAAGAAACTAGGCGGAGACTGTTAAATGAAAACTACTGAACGCATCGTAATGCCATTGCCTACAGAACAAGGTGTGATCCCTATAAAGAGCTCTGAGACCCCACACTCGCTAATAGAGGGAAATAGCTGTACAATGCACAACCACATTACAAAAGAGAGAGCGCCGGCCGGAGTGGTCGTGCGGTTCTAGGCGCTACAGTCTGGAGCCGAGCGACCGCTACGGTCGCAGGTTCGAGTCCTGCCTCGGGAATGGATGTATGTGATGTCCTTAGGTTAGTTAGGTTTAATTAGTTCTAAGTTCTAGGCGACTGATGACCTCAGAAGTTAAGTCGCATAGTGCTCAGAGCCATTTGAACAAAAGAGAGAGCAAGTGCAAGCGTCGACCGTCCACTGCATTCAGTCAAAAATGTTCAAATGTTTGTGAATTCCCTAGACTTACACACTACTTAAAGTAACTTAAACTAACTTGTGCTAAGAACAACACACACACCAATGCTCGATGGAGGACTCGAACCTCCGGCGGGAGGGACCGTGCAATCCGTGACAAGGCGCCTCAAACCGCGCGGCCACTCAGCGCGCATACTGCATTCAGTATGAGAAATTGAGGCTTCAAAAGAAGAGCAAGAGTATGTAGTGCGTTTCCCGTCAAAGGAAAGACGGAAGGATTGCGGGGAACGGAAATTCATCAAAGAATGGCACAAGTGTTCAAAGAGCACTGCATATTAGTTGCAAGGGTCAAGGCGTAGGTAGCACAAGCGATTCAAGGAAGGACGGATGTTGTTGGCCGACGGCGCATGATATGGAACGCCATAAAGCATTACCGATATCATTATACAGCAGGCCGATACCCTCATGACTGAAGACCAGCGAGCTGCGGTGGCAGCCATTGCCCCAAAGGTCAGATTCAGAGACGGAACTGCGTCGGACATTCAGTGCTCTCCGAACTTGTGCCGTTCTTTAACGAATTTCCGTTCCCTGCACTCCTTCCGCTGTCAGAAACCCACTACACCCGTTTCCACCTCTTTTGAAGCCTCCATTCCTCCAGTCTTAGCTCGACTGAGTGCAGCGGATGGCCGACGCGTGCACGTACTCGCTCTGTCGTCACGTGGGTGTACATCCTTGTCCGTCTAGCGGCGAGTTTGATACTTCACAGCTCTTATAAGAACCCTACCTTATTCTGTAAGCAAAGTAATTATGATCTCTCAAACGTTTTCATTTGATAGCGTCCGGCTCATTTCTTTGTGGATGACCCTAATACACTATGTGATCAAAAGTATCAGGACACCTGGATGAAAATGAATTACAATTTGGAGGCGCCCTCCATCGGTAATGCTGGAATTCAATATGGTGTTGGCACACCCTTAGCCTTGATGACAGCTTCCACTCCCGCAGGCATACGTTTAATCATGTGCTGGAAGGTTTCTTGGAGAATGGCAGCCCATTCTCCACGGAGTGCTGCACTGAGGAGAGGCATCAATGTCGGTCGCTGAGGCCTGACACGGAGTCGGCGTTCCAAAATATCCAAAAGGTGTTCTGTAGGATTCAGGTCAGGACTCTGTGCAGGCCAGACCATTACAGGGATGATATTGTCGTGTAACCACTCGGCCCCAGGCCATGCATTATGAACAGGCGCTCGATCGTGCTGAAAGATGCAATCGCCATCCCCGCAGTGCTCTTCAGCAGTGGGAAGCAAGACGGTGCTTACAACATCAATGTAGGCCTGTGCTGTGATAGTGCCACGCAAAACAACAAAGGGTGCAAGCCCCTTCCATGAAAAACACGACCACACCATAACACTACCTCCTCCGAATTTTACTGTTGGCACTACACATGCTGGCAGATGACGTTCACCGGGCATTCACCATGCCCACACCCTGCCATCGGATCGCCACATTGTGTACCGTGGTTCATCACTCCACACAACGTTCTTCCACTGTTCAATCGTCCAATGATTACACTCCTTACACCAGGCGAGGCGTCGTTTGGAATATACCGGCGTGATGTGTGGTTTATGAGCAGCTGCTCGACCATGAAACCCAAGTTTTGTTACGTCCCGCCTAGCTGTCACAGTACTTGCAATGGATCCTGACGCAGTTTGATATTCCTATGCGATGGTCTGGACAGATGTCTGCTATTACACATTAGGACCCTTTTGAACTGTCGGCGGTCTGTCAGTCAACAGACGAGGTCGGCCTGTACGCTTTTATGCTGTACGCGTCCTTTCACGTTTCCTCTTCAGTATCACATCAGAAAAAAGTAGACCTAGGAATGTTTGCTTCACTATCACATCGGAAACAGTGGACCTACGGTGTTTCGGAGTGTGGAAATCTCGCGTACAGACGTATGACACAAGTGACACCCAATCACTTGATCACGTTCGAAGTCCGTGAGTCCGGAGCGCCCCATTCTGCTCTTTCGCGACGTCTAATGACTACTGAGGTCGCTGATATGGAATACATGGCAGTAGGTGGCAGCACAATGAACTTTGTTCCGGATCGGGACTCGAACCCGGATTTCTCGATTATCACGAACGGTAGCCTTAACCATAGGCTATCCTTGCGCACCTCCCCGACGGACCTAAATTTTCATATGTCACACTCTCTACATCTCTTTATTTCGAAGAAATTTCGTACGGCTTTCGATCGGCAACAGTGTCTTTTCATCCAGACATGCAAATATTAATTGCCGAGGCGGCTAAAAGCCGAAAACATCCTAGGTCTCGGTTCCTCATAGTCTCATTCTCACTGGTGCAGGAATACAAAGTACAGCTGCGAGCATTTAGTGATGAATGTAGGAGACTATGGCATAGGGATGTAGACGGTGCGACATAACAAACTTTTGATCGGTCTGGGAGACGTGCACGGATGGGGCTAATGGTTAAGGCAACTGCTCGCGATAAGCGGCAAATCCGGGTTCAAGTCCCGGTTCGATATAAATTTTCATATGTCACCAATAGGTTGCACATCTATACCCAGCACAGCTGTAACAAAGTTATTCACATTTTCCGAATTTATTTCGAAGTAATTTCAGACGACTTTCTATCGGCAACAATGTCTGTTCATCCAAACATGCAAGTAAATATAAATATCTATTGCGTTTCGAGCTGTAAAATAATAAATAGAGAAAGCCAAGCCAAGCCTGCTGTACCCGCTGGTGCAAATATAAGAGTGAATGAAAGCAGAAACGCATAAAAGGCAATCTTTCTTCAAGACAATGCACCTGCTTAAATGGTGCCATAACAAAAGGAAATCTGATGGATCTGAAGTACGAAATGATCCCAACTCAAAATCACTCACTGTAATTCTCACACTCTGACTTAATCGGTACAGCTAAAGAAAGTCGTGGCTGAAAAGTTTTGCGGACAAAGGAAAAGCTATGGTAGCGTTAAGTGGGTATACTGTAGAGCTTCCAGAATCGTGTTTAAAATAGGATTACTTAAAATGTTAGTATATTTTGACCTAAGAAAGTTATATTTTCCAACTAGGCCAAGAATTGTCGCGTAAAGACAGAGACTGATAGTTCTAAAGATATCTTCATTTTCGTTTATCTGATGTGTTTTGGTGGACTCATAAAGACTGCTCAAACATTTCATGCTTGATAGTAGAAGACAGAAAGTCATTATAGAAGGCGGCGATCATTATGAAGCACTTATACAAAATTAAATTTCTGGATCGCACATTATTTATGCACATATATTAAGCGTTTCGGCCGACTGTCATCATCGGATCAAAAAACAAGGCTGAAATGAGTACAGTGTATAGTGTCAAAAATAGTACTTAAACGCACCATGTATAAGAGCGTTGTCAACAGAGAGCGAAAGCGACGTTTTGGTTATTATTGCATACAAAATAGTGTTTTAAGTTTACTTTAGTACGTTGGATTGACAAACTGCCCTCAGTCAAGTCAGGCCTGACGTGCAATCCAATGTTATTTACTGAAGATACTGGCAGTAACAATCAAAGAATTTTCGAGTAAAACAGTCGCTGGAGATTATGAGGAGATAGTTGATGAGCTGCGAGCAGCCTGTCAATAGAAGTCTGGGGACTTATGAATCTACTACTCGTAGAATTTGTCAGTTTCCTCAAAGTAATGTTGCACGATTCTTACCCCATACCTTGAACAGCTGCTCTGCTGAGAAGGCGGAAGACATCAACTACTAACAAGGGGTCACACGGCAGTCGGATTTCTGTAGTTGTTTGCATTACGGAACTCAAATATGCCTCTCCAAAAACACTCGAGAAAATCGACTTTGAAGTTTTCTGACGATTTTTAATATACCAAACAATGGTGGTGTCCTCTCGACAAGCAATGTGGCTATGCTGTAGAGTGCTCGCATGATGTACATGTGTGTGAGTGTGTGTGTGTGTGTATGTGTGTGTGTGTGTGTGTGTGTGTGTGTGTGAAAGGGCGGGGTTGGTTTCGAATTCTGGCGGAATGAAGTTTTTAAGCAAACGTGCATATTCTATGAGAATTTAGGTGAAGCGTAAAATACAAAAGTATAGAAAAAAATAATTTGTAATTTTTTAATTTTTGCAATTTTTATTAGCCGTTTCTCACAAAAATCGGTAAGCAGGAATTTTTTTGCAATGAAAAGGCAATTACATATGTTAATTAGTATATGTTTGATGAATTTTATAGTTAAATAACTTAGGTATTCGAACTGAACGGAATAAAACGAACCGAACAATGACCGAAACGATACCCGAAATGGCGATTACCATTCTCGTGCGCCTTAAGTAGTCTACGCTTTGCGAAAATTTTCGTAGAAAATGCACTTATGTTGAAAAATTTGACTCTACCTGGAATCGAACCTATACCCCCCACAAAGCGAACGAGCACTCTATCACAGAGCCACACTGCTCGTCGAAAAAACTGTACCTTACGTTAGCATATTAAATCTGGTTGGAAAACTTCGAAGTCTGTTTTTTAGCGACTGGACGTAGTGAGTTGATGTTAGTTAAGAATGCCCTTAAAGCAACAAAGACGCCATTGTCAGCACCTCACTGAGCTTGAACTCTCTGCCTCGTGATGACTGGGTGTTGTGTGATGTCCTTAGGTTAGTTAGGTATAAGTAGTTCTAAGTTCTAGGGGACTGATGACCATAGCTGTTAAGTCCCATAGAGCTCAGAGCCATTTGAACCATTTTTTGAGCTTGGACGAGGTCGTGTAATACGGGTATGAGAAGGTGGACGCCTGTTCTGCGGTACTGCAGGAAGATTTGGCAGGATGTACATGATTGCTGGCAGCAGTGGTCACGAGAACGTAC
This sequence comes from Schistocerca americana, assembly GCF_021461395.2. NCBI lineage: Eukaryota > Metazoa > Arthropoda > Insecta > Orthoptera > Acrididae > Schistocerca > Schistocerca americana. The sequence goes on along the minus strand of NC_060130.1, from coordinate 575,075,419 downwards.
AACCGCAAGAAGACTGGGCTCGGGACGGCCACGTGGCACTTTTGAGATGGAAGACCATCGTGCTAGGCGTATGTCCTGAAGCATCGTACAGCATCTGCAGCCGCAATATGAGAAGCACGTGGTACAACAGTGACACAACGGCCTGTTAGAAATGTGTTACTACAAGGGCAGCTCCGAGCCAGACGCCCTGTAGTGTGGTTTCCACTGACTCCAAATCATCGCCGTCTGCGACTTCAGTGGTGTCTAGCGAAGCAACCTGTCTGCGTGCTAGACACACCGGACCCACATCTGGATTTATTGTGGGATACGATTTCGTATGACAGCAGGAGCGCTCTCGTGGTTGTCCCATGCGTCCTGATTCCAAATTGTACGTCAGTCTTGTGATTAGACAATACGTGCTACAATCCATAAACAGCATTCTAGGGGTGGTTTCCAACAGGATAACGCTCGCCCACTTAGAGCTGTTGTAACCCAGCATGCTCTATAGAGTGTCGACTTGTTGCCTTGGCCTGTTCTATCACCATATCTGTCTCCAATCGAGCACATATGCGACATAATCGGACGACAAGTCCAGCGTCATCCACAACCAGCATCAGCCGCCCTGTAATGAACGACCATGTGCTACAGGCATTGAACTCCATCCCACAAACTGATAGCCGGCACCTGTACGACACAAGGTAGAACGTTTGCATGCTTACGTTCAACATTCTGGTGATTACATCTGTTATTAATGTACCAGCATTTCACATTTGCAGTGGCATTCCCGCGCTTACATTAACCTGTACTCTTGCAATGTTAATTACTTAAATATGTTACGTAGACAAGTGTACTCCCTAAATTTAATTGCTCTGCATTAATTATTTTTTGGTGTCGCAATTTTTTTCCGTCAGTGCATTTGACTTCTGAACGTCACGTTCCATAAATATTAAAAAAAAAATTAAAAATTCGATTGCCGTGAGATACCCTTGTGGTAGTGACAAAGTCCACATTTTAAATCGCTCTTTCTGCAACAAACACACATCGTGGAAGCGAAGTTGAATATCCCCCACTATATTTCCTAGTTTGTGTAAATTCGTGGTTCTTACAGGTACATACTACTGACGGTAGTATGTGACATTCTAAGAGCCGCATTTTTCTATCATACTCGCCGACAGCCTCTGGTTTATTACATCTCCCTTTCGACAAAGTATTTTAAAATAGAATATTTCCTCATTCTCTGCATGAGATGGCGACGGAAGGAATTCTATGTACCACTGACACCTTGTAAATACGTTTTGCGCAGCATCACTTGGCCTTCACATAACACACCCTCCGTTCAAAAAGTTCCGAGACTCATTCTATTCCTGGCGTATAAGCTACGGCGGAGTAGTAGGTGGAAGATCAAACTAACAACCGTAAATAACAAAATAATATGCATTCACGCAGTCAGTTGTGAGAAGGCAGAGTCAAGTAATGGACGTGCGGCTATAGTGTGTCAATGTTGTGTCACAAATGACAGTGGAGCAACGAACTGAACACCTCTAAATTAGATGTTCAAGATATTCTTCAGAATATTTTTAAGAAGAGAAAGGCGTGTGCAACGTTTATCCCGCACACCTTGACTCCCAAACAAAAACAACGAGGTATGGATGCCTACCGCGACTTCATTGAAATGAGAAACGGGGACAGCTCTTTTCTGGAGAAAATCTTCACTGGTGACGAGACTTGGTGTTATAAACACGTACCTATTACAAAACGACAAAAGGTAGAATTAATCTCTGTTGGTTCATCTAGACTGAAATGATGCAAATTTGGCACTCGAGTAGAGCAACATGATTTTACCCTGCGTTGTACTCAATAGGAGGGAAGCTATATAGAACAGCTGAAGCATTAAACCCTACATCTGCTTTTTATTAACCCTGTCTCGAAATTATTTGGACTGACAATGTGCTGACGATTATTCGTGGACTATAGGGATAGTTATATCTTGCTCAGTTGCTGTGATAAAATGTGCGCTGAAAAACCAACTGACAAAAATTGATTAACTTAGCATGCAATTTTTTAGAATTTTTTTTCCGCGCTTGGAAAAAATATATTCTTGTGGTATTGTGTCCTTTATGGAAGACATTATGGCACAACAATACAAAAACTAAAATGGAGACAGTGTATACCTCTTGTCAGCACCGACATAATCAAAAACGGAGCTTTAAAAAAATCAACGATGGAGAATGGAATCGTTTTTGGTCTTACTGAAGGTACCGCATCGACATCTGCTTGAGATGATTTTGTGAATAGCATTTTGAACCTAGAAACGGGTAAGCAGCATACCGGCTTTCCGAATATGAGTCTAGTATCACAAGCGCTACCTGTCAAAATTGTAACAAAGACTGGAAATCATGTAATACGAACCAATATTTTATGATGGTCCATGTCACTGCAGTTACTGTAGAGCAACATAGGAGAGTCTTTGAAGCAGCATAAGCATCCAATTTTTTTCTACAACATGCATAGCCTTTTTAATTTAATTATGCACTTATTTCACCTGTCAAGTTTAAGGCCTGCAGAACCTGTCTTACATTTAACCATACATCCTTAATGAATCACGTTTACAGTTTTTATAGCACACGAGCAATATAATTGTAGTAATAATAATATAATAAAAATATATCATTATTAAAACTGTGGTAACCGTGTTTATGTAGATTCTAAGAAAAGTTACGTGTTGTTTCATTTATTACAGACTATCTGCTCATGGTTTATTATTTCGATGTCTTCTTATTATTCGATTTGGTGAAACGTGCCTTCTGGGTACAAATGTTAAATTGCAGCTGTATGCACCATAGTGAACCACAGTTCAATATGCTGTCGTAAGGCATAAAAGTAATATCACAGGACCGAACATATTTCACGAGTATACGTCCAAAACTATGCAGCTTGTTTGAACTACATGTTGGTTATCAGTGTTTTTTATTACATTATTTAGAGCCAACTAGACAGCACACATGGTGCAATTAGCTTATGTCTCGATGTGTTATCCCAGGATTTAGTATTAAATAGTTCTATTTCAAATATCACAAATTTCCTTTGATGCTCTGTGAGTATGTAACAGTACATCAGCTAGACTAAATAATAGCTAAGCTAAATTCAATTTCCAAATCCTGTAGCGGCCCTGAAGCACCGGAACGAAAGTAAGGTGCGGAGAGTATTAAAGTAGCCATAACTGGCCTCTGTGATTAAGCGCTAAACTTTGAGCTATAATCTCTGAGATGTGTTCTAAGTGTTTCCCCTTCTAATAGGAAGAAATGGGTCGTAAATGTTCCATGGGAACTATCTGGCAGCAATTGGGGAACTTTAGAACCAGGTGTGTAAAACTCCCTCAAAGCACCTGATGCCTCTTGTAACCCCTTGTTACGTGCTCTGAACAATGCGCTGAAAATGTCACAGACAATGGAAAGACAGATGTCTACTTCCACTTGCGGTGAAATAGCCACATTGATGAAAATTTTACTAAAGCATAACATATTATTTTCAATATATGGTCAACGTTATAGAGAATCTTTTGAATGATGTTTAGGATCTGTTGAGCGGAGTTCATACGACTCAAGCCAATAATCGGTCGTGCATTGATCCCAGTATCCTAAGTATGTTCACATCCCCCAATTTCCTTCACCGTTGTAAACAGGTTTGGTTTCGTTTGCAGTCTTTTTGAACCTTCCGTCACTTGAAAGCTGAAGTAGTATTAAATAAATAGCAGTCGACTAAAATAATTTATATTCGGATTAAAGTAACAATCAAAGGGAAAATAGCAGGCATAATCTGATTACTTTATGTCCCACATTCGTTGCTGGCTCTACAGTTTCATAAGGGAACTAAAATACTTATAATTGTAGGACAGTTTCTCATACTTGCGTTGAGTACAATCATGATATAGGTGCTAGGGAAACTGTGTTGCGGTGCATGTGAAGTAGCGAAGTTGTATTCCATTCTTAAGTTGTCTTTCATAAATTATTTAAAGACTGGTATAGCATCGCTTTCAGTCCCCAAACGATTATTCTATCTGCTTGTGACGACATAGATAAGTGCTAGTACTATATATGTATTCGTGGGATAGTTCATTAATTTTATTTTTGTGAACAAATGTGAGAATCTGAATTTTCTCATGTTGGGAACTTAGAAGGAGTGATCCACGTTTTAAATAAAGTTTCACCAACTAAGATCGTATAGACTAGTCTTTATAATTTACAACCGGTTTCGACAGCTGTAACTGCCATCTTTTGGTCTGCAAAAAAATTTTCTTATAAAACGTGTTCCATTGTGAGTCAGTACTGCATGCCTTGTTGCCATTATGGTGGATAAAATACAGCAACTGTAATACAAACCTGTTTATAATGTAGTGTATTTTATTTTCATACTGCCAACATGTCATGAGATACTAACTCACAATGGAATACGATTTATAAGAAAAATGTTTTGAGGACCAGGAACTGTCGAGATCGGTTGTCAACAGTAAAGATTAATTTATGCGATCGGGGCTATTGAAAGTTTTCACCCAATGCCAGAAATACTTCGACGTTCGTTGCATACAATTGGAAGGTTGCTACGTTCTTTGCGCTCATGTAGCCTGTTTTATGAAGTATGAACATTCCATTTCACCAAAACCAGTGATATGTGGCAGGACTGTGTGAAACTGACGACTGTTTATGGCTCTTGATATCCGAATATTCTATACTTAAACCAATTGTAGCTGCAATTGTCGGTGATACCGAATACTGCTCCGTATCATCACGCCTGTCACTCACCCAGTACCATACCTGATTTCGTTGCATACGGTTATGAAGGCATCCTGAAAAAGTTCCATTTGGATTATGTGTAGTGAACAAGAAGATCATTTAGAGATTCTTGGATAACAAAACTATATAAAACGTCTCGTAGCAGCTATTAGCATCGGAGACTCCTGTTTAGACTTTTGCCATTTCACTGATACTTTTCAGACTTTGGTTAGATCAAAAAATCCATTTTAAATTTGTATATTGCCGTGTTTCTTATGTGCAATGCATAATAATGATTCAGTTCAGTTGAACTTTAGTAGTAATCAGTTCTTTGGCACAGTACGACCGACCTTCAGGCTTGGAGACATCACGTGTTGTCTCACCTTGAATGCATGACGTCACAAGCTAACCCCCCCTTATCAATGACGTCATCACCCTTATCAGTGACATCATCACCATCTTCAAGTGAGAGGTCCTACTCTCCCCTCTCCAGTCAATTACAACACGGTATTTTAACGCGTATGAAAATAAGGCATGTACTATAGAATGATTGTCGCTGGACCCTGCTGTTTCTCTTGAACCCAACAACCTGGCGCTACCTCTAAAACTGCCTCGTAATGCGCCCCATGACACAGACACTACGCTTTCTTATTTCATCTTCATTGCTGCGCTTATCCTCATCCTCTTTTTTGGTAATCGCATTTTTTTGTGACTGTGGATTGTCTGTGGCCGTCGTGCTAGTATCAGTCCGACTTGCCTCATACTGTGAGTTGGTAATACAGATTTGGTTCTTTCCTCCATTATTTATTGCATCGATTGCTGGCAAGACGTCGCCCAGTTCATTTTAATTTCCATGGCTGTGTATTTATGACTCATTCTGCAAGCAGTCTATTTACGGCTCATTCTGCACTATTATTCACAAAGATCCATTTTTTCTCATATAAGGGGCAGTCCAATCAAAACGAGAAGATGGAAGAAAGTAAGTACACTGTTTATTATTTAAAAAGTAATCGCGATAACTATTAATACATATATTAGACTGTGAGACAAGACAGTCAATGCCTTCGGTTGGTGACGGAACTATTATTGTACCCGGGCGTGCACATCTTCGTCCAAAGCAAATCGACGGCCACTAATGGCCTACTTCAGGGCTCCAAAAATATGGAAATGAAATGGGGAGAGATCAGGACTGTATGGAGGATTCCAGTGAAACTTTAGCACGTAGTTCAAACAGCCTTGGCAACATGTGGTCTGGCATTATCCTGCAACAGAATGATGGCGTCCGTCAACGTTCCTGGGCTGTTGGTCTTCATGGCACGCTACAATTTTTGCAAAGTGTCCACGTACCACTGTGCGTCAATTGTGACGCAGTGTTCCAGAAAGTCAATGATCAATGGGCTGATGGACGGCATCCTTCTGTTGCAGGATACGGCCCGGTCACTTGTTTCCAAGGTTGTTTCATCTATGGTGCAGACATTTCGCTGAGAAGCCCTTACACATCCTCCATACAATCCCGATCCTTCCCCATGCGATTTCCATATTTTTAGAGCAGAGAAGAAAGACATTCGGGGCCGTCTATTTGCTTCGAACGAAGAAGTGCTCGTCTGGGTACGATCATGATTCAGTAGGTAACCGCAAGCATTTTTCCATGAAGGCATTGTTTCAGAGTGGAATTAATGTTTTAGCAATTACTGCGATTACTTTTGAAATAATAAACAGTTTACTTACACTTTTTGAATCTGTCCCGTTCTCATTTGGCTGCCTCTTATATTTTACAATTTCAATTAACGTCATATTTCCTCATTGTCATTCCTCAAATATTACTTTGCTCGGTGCTTCAAGATAACATTTTCAGAATATTCATAATTAATAGTTTGCACCCTTCTGTACGACAAATATCTTTTAAGTAAGCTGTAACTTATTCTGTAGATTAGTTGTTCAGAATATATGCCCTTAGTCCTTAACCATCCATAAAGTTTCATTATTAATCCACGAATGGAATATAACGAGAATTATTGCATACTGGCTCTGCACCCGCTGCTTCGCTCGCGTAGACTGTACGGTCTGCACAGATTTTCCTGTTTTTTTTTTTTTTTTTTTTTTTTAATAAAAGTTTTATGTTGAGCACAAATTGAAACAACTTCTAAACTTTTCACGCTAATTAAGGCCATAAAAGTGAGATCTCTTCGAAATGTGCTTCTGACCAAAGAGTGACTGTGGTAGCTGGAGTCTAAGGTTTTTGTTAATCATACTAATGAATTCTTGCGGTGATATTTCGATAGAAACTTTCATCCTCTAAGATATACTTTTTTATATCTAACCGAGAAATACCAGTTATCATGGATTTAGCTTTAAAAATTTTTAATATAACGAAATATTTCCTTAAAAATTTTCCTCACCTATCTCAACCCTTTAGGCGGTGAATTTCCTAAAACTGTGAAACATGTATGTTTTTATTTCTACCACAGAAGCTAAATACAAATTTTCATAGATTTAGATTTGAAAATGCTTTCATAATGAAATAATTTAATGAAACCTTTCATCCGCTACTTCCCTCCCTTGAGGAATTTCCCAAAACACTGAAACACGAATTTTTTTATTTCTATCCAAAAAGTCAAATACCAATTTACCTATATATTGCTTTAAAATGCTTTCGTAGTTCTTTAATAATGACTTTTTCCAAAAACTCTTTTACTCGCTATTTTACCCCCTTAGTAGTTCAATTTCAAAAAATGCTGAAACACATAGTTTTTTTAGTTCACCGAGAAAAAAAATACCAATTTCCGTAGCTCTTGTTTGAAAATTGCCTTAACAGCGACATCTTTTCGCAAAACCTTATATTTCTTATTTTATCGCCTTAGTAGCGGAATTTCAAACAATTACTTCCTAAAAGATACCTACAGTACAAAATCCGCACTCTCTCGTCTATCCTTACCTCCTTAGGGAATGAATTTCGGAAAGCAGTGAAACACGTATTTTTTCAATTCTAGCCGTGAAGCCAATAACCAGGTCTCATAGATTTAACTCTAAAAATGCTTTCGCAACGAAATATTTTCGGAAAACATTTCACCCTTTTTTACCCCCTTCCGGTTTGATTTTCCAAATACAACTAAAAATATTCATAGATTTAGCTTCAAAAATGTTTGCTTGATGACATTTTAAAATAAAAATAGTCATGCCCTGTATCACCTCCAAAGGGGTTCATAGGGGTTGAATTTCGAAAAACAGTGAAACACGTATCTTTTTCTTTGCAACCGAGAAGCAAAATTCAAATTTTCATAGATTTAGCTTTAAAAATTCTTTCGACATGAAATATTTCATGCCCTGTTTAACCCCCTTGGCGGTTGAAGTTCCGAGAACATTAAAACCCGTATTTTTTATTTGTGATCGAAAAGTCAAACACCAATTTTCGTAGATGTAGATTTAAAACTACTGCGGTAGATCTTTAATAATGGTTTATTTTAAAAACAATTTCACCCACTATTTCACCGCTTTAGGGGTTAAATTTAAAAAAAAATGCTGAACACGAATATCTTTATTTCTGACCGAGAAACCACATACATACAGGTCTAGGTTCAAAATTGCCTTAATAGCGACATATTTTCAAAAAAGCTTTCATCCCCTATTTAACCCCCTTAGGGGTGGTGTTTCGAAAAATGCCTTCTTAAACGGTGCCTACAGTATAAGATCGACACCTTGTCCAAGTTTCAAGTGTCTATCCTCAACGGTTTGGGTTGGGCGATGATAAATCAGTGAGTGAGTCAGTCAGTCAGTCGTGTCACTGCATTTCATGTATAGAGACTGACAACCCGTTCACCAATTTGAAACCAAATTACCCAAATGGAGATATTATTTTTCTGTACTAATCCCAAAATATAGCTATACTACTCCCTTATGAGCTGAAAACATCCTATGGACTTTTTCTTTGCTTCTATACGGTCAACTTTACATTTATTTATTATGGTGCAGAAGAGGTAGTTTCGGAAGCTTATTGACATGTATTTTGTATCAATTCAATTACAGCTTCTCTTCTAATTTTAACGCAAGGCTCGAATATTAAACAAACTGGGGACGTGGATTAAAATAGAGGTGCCGAGGACGAAAGGACATCACGCCTCTCGACTTTGCTGCATAGAAGCGAAAGAAAGAAAAGAAATACGTGTTTGATATCGTCGCATACTTTCGTCGTATATGGGATAACGAAGGCGAAAAAGCCGGACATTTCGCAATATGGCATTTGTCCGATAAAGAAGTGGATGCAAAAATGACGGTGTCGTGTCTTCGCTCTGCTACCGATTTTTGATCATTAGCCAGCGAGCGTCCATAGCGTCGCTTATCTCGTAACAGTTCAGATAACTGGAACTGCCTTTACTGATCCGCCTTAGTCATGGTATCTGTTTTTCAATTTCCTTTCGAAAGCTCTCCGTGTAATATTCCTGGCCATAGCCAATACTGTTGGATTCTTGCACTGAATACGAGGGAGATTTGAAAGAAGTATTATTTTCTTTCTTTTATGTTTATTAGCATCTCTTTCAAATTGCAAATAAAAATTTACCTAGTCGACTGTCATCGAAGTTCGTGTAAGAAATTTATATATCCAAGTAACGATTTGGCTGTAATGGAATAATCATACGTGTATTTTTCACCATTTTAAATTATCTTATATATGAGATGTTTATTATCGTATCTGTATTATTAGTAATATTTTAACCTACAAATGATGGGGTGTTTCATGTATCGAAGTCTGTGAGTTTCAGTCCTTTCAACGTTGCTCAAAATTCGTATCAGGTCTACAGCTATCTATGTAAGAAGTCTTTCCTTCCACAACTATTATGTTGGAAAAACTCAAAAACCATATATCGATGAAAAAATCAATGCAGCACTCTTTAGCCTGCTCTTTACCTGCTCGTGGGATACGTTCCTCTCTCAGGTAAACAAACATTTTACCTTTGCTGATATATTAATAATTCGTAAACCAACACGTTTTGACTATAAAACGGAAATTCTGCACTATCGCAATTTCTGTTGTTCAGTACTAAAAAATAGTTAAGAAATATTATGTTGAAATTACAATTTTTAAAGTTGTCGTTCAGGAATACATCTAACTGTTTTGCATTGGAGGTTATTGTTAACGTAGCAAACATTTCTTAGTGATTTAGATATCATGTTTTTCAAGACAGGACTTATATTTTCATTTAAAAATGGTTATGGTAAAGCTCAGTATTGAAAAATTATCCAGTGTGACAACTATTGACCACGGTAAAAATGCCAAATTTGTGTTAATCAGTAGTTACTCTAGAAAATTTGTATACATACAGATGAAACCCCGCTTCAATGTTTAGTTTGAGAAAGAGACGGCACAGAATAATTTTTTATGAGTCACAGTTTTTACAAGACGTAGCAAAGATATAGAAGTAGTATATACTGTTTGCCTGCAGTATAACACGTATGTGCTCTGCTGAGTGGAATCAATTAGCTTTTTATGAGGTGCAAATGCCACAAAGCGCGAAACGCTAAGTATTACATGATTCTTCAGTTTCTCCCGGCGTATTTGTTGCTCGAACAGTCCACGGGTATTATGCCGGTTCATAGTGTGCCCTTTCCACATTATGAACCAGCAGTATACCCGTGGACTGTTCGAGCACTAAGTATTACAGATTTCCAGTTCCTCAACAATCTATCACGACATACTATCGGCTTCTGTTCAAATTACAGACTAGTCGAAAAATGATGAACATGTAACGTTTTTCGATTATGCACTTGTTATGGAAGTACCTTACATTTTCTATTACTTATATACACTGAAGCGCCAAAGAAAGTGGTATAGGCATGCATAGTCAAATACAGAGACATGCAAACAGGCAAAATACTGCGCTGCGGTCGGCAACTCCTATATAAGACAACAAGTGTCTGGCGCAGTTATTAGATCGGTTACTGCTGCTATAATGGACGGTTATCAAGATTTAAGTGAGTTTGAACGTACTGCTATAGTCACCGCACGAGGCGTGGGACACAGCTTTTCCAAGATAGCGATGAAGTGGGGATTTTGCCGTACCACCTTCTCACGAGTGTACCGTCAATGTCAGGAATGCGGTAAAACCTCAAATCTCCTACATCGCTTCTGACGGAAAAAGATCCTGCGAGAACGGGACCAAGGACGCCTGAATAGAATCGTTCAGCGTGATAGAAGTACAGTCCTTCCGCAAATTGCTGCAGATTTCAACAAGTGTCAGAAACATCACCAATATGGGCTTTCGGAGCCGAAGGCCGACTCGTGTATCCTTAATGACTGCACGACACAAAACTTTACGCCTCGCCTGAGCCCGTCAGCGCCGACGCTGGACTGTTGAGGACTTTGAACATGTTGCCTGGTCGGACGAGTCTCGTTTCAGATTTTATCGAGCTGATGGACGTGAGCCGGTATGGAGACAATCTCACGAATGCATGGATCCTGCATGTCAGCAGGGGACTGTTCAAGCTGGTGGAAGCTCTGTAATGGTGTGGGGCGCGTGCAGTTGGTGTAATATGGGACCCATGATACGTCTAGATACGTCTCTGACAGGTGACTTGTACGTAAGCATCCTGTCTGATCACCTGCATCCATTCTTGTCCATTGCGTATTCCGATGGACTTGGGCAGATCCAGCAGGACAATGCGACACCCCACACGTCCATAATTGGTACAGAGTGGCTCGAGGAACACTCTTCTGAGTTTAAACACTTCCGCTGGCCACCAAACTCCCAACACATGAACATTATTAAGCATATGTGGAACACCTTGCAACGCGCTGTTCAGAAGAGATCTCCACCCCCTTGCACCCTTAGGGATTTATGGACAGCGTATAGGATTCACGGTGTCAGTTCCTTGGAGCACCACTAGAGACGTTAGTCGAGTCAATGCCACATCGTGTAATGGCACTTCTGCGTGCTGGCGGGAGCCCTGGACGATATTAGGCAGGTGTATCAGTTTCTTTAGCTCTTCAGTGTGTAAACTGAGTTCGTTATAGACGCTTTTATCGACGTTCGAAATGTTAGAAACATCCACTCTCATTCTTTTTAAAAGCTGCATTCAGTCAATTCAAGCAAAAGCTCATCAATCTCTCGAACAAATTGTCTCGAATTAAATTCTCCTGAATAAATTTCTCTTTAAGAAAATGCTTCGACGGAACTTTGCAGATCGAGAAGGCATTCACCTTTCATGATTTAGGGTAGCTTGAAGACAACGGTTGCTGTTGCAGAACAGATTCATCAGTTTTATTTCCTTGACTTGCTCTTCGTGTGTGAATGTGAACTATATTCGCTCGTTGTCCGTACTGTATTTGAAACAGCTGAAAGTTACAATTAATTTAAAAGGACATAATATTTTCGTGTTTTAAAAGTATACAAGATGTTCAAAACAAATTTTCGAATACTTTGAGAGGTGGTAGTACCCACAGAAACAAGAAAAATAGGACCAATAAACATGAGTCTGGAAACGTATACTTTCCGAGATAAACACGTGTAGGAAGGTAGGAAGGGCTGCGCGGCGCTTGGTTGCTGATATTAGCAAAGTCGCTGCATTGGCGCTCCATCAAATATGTCGACAGAGTATTATGATGTCTTACAATACTCTACCTAACATTAGGTGGTCTGCAGTCAGTTGTGTGGTTCGAGTCATGTTGTAGGCTAAGTTAGTTTTCGTCATGTTTGTGTGCCTTATTATACAGTACTGTCAACCCCGGATACGTAGCATGATGTTTTATCTATTTCCAAAAATACAGATGCACTTATTTGTTTACTGTTATTCCGCTGTTTGTTTATACAAATGGCGTAGTACATTTACATTTTCTTTCATTCACCACTTGCTAGCAATGGAAGCCTACTACTTGGCAAGTGAAATAGCGGATATGATATTTTGCTATTATGGTTTAGTAAATGGACGTAGCCTGCGAGTCCGTGCCCTCTGTGCTGAACAATATCCACAGTGCAGAATGCCCTCTGATAAGCTGCTTGGCATACTTTTCCAACACCTGAGGGACACAGGACACAGATACCCTTGCACCTCGGAAGACTGACTGTAGAAAGCTCCGGACAGTCCGCACGCCTCTTGGAGAAGCGTCTGCTACGTTTGGTGGAAAAAAACCCTGGGACCTGTGTGCGACGTTTAGCAACAGCAGAAGGCGTGTCCCGCTCTTATCTGGAGGGTACTTCATGAACAATTGCTGTACCCATATAATCTACAGCGCGTTCAAGCCACAGGATCATCATGGCATCTGTGAATAGCTGATGCAGAAGTGTGCCGCAGATCCACTGTTAACATCCAAGATTTTATTTACCGTTGAGCCAAGGTCCACAAGAGATGTTGTTGTGAATTTCCACAACCAGCATCTACGGGCAAATATAACTCTCGAAGCAATTCGGGAAAGAGTGCATCAACACCGATTCTCGATCAACATACGAGCAGGCGTGCTTCGCGATAGATTAATAGCACCATACGTGCTACACAAAGGTTAACTCGGGCGCATATCTGGACTTTATCATTAATGTATTGCCTTCCTTGCTGGGGGCAGTAGCAGCAATGATAACGAATGTGGTTCAGGCATAATGGCGTACCAGCACACTATCGTAACAACGTGCGCGACCATATGACGCAGATATTTCAGAATCGCTGGTTTGGAAGGGGGGAGGTGGGAAGGGAGTCGGCGGCCCACACCTTGACCTGCTCGTTCCTCAGACTTCAGTCCCCTAGACTTTTGGTTATTGTGGACACCTGTCTACGTCACACCAATAAACGATGTGCGGACACCACAGGGTCGCGTCTTCAATCCGTGTCAGCAGGTATAACAACTGGGTATACTTCAAAGGGTGCGTCGTTCCTTACGTTGGAGGGCAGATGGGTGCATCGCCACGTTAAACACCTCTTGTAAACAAGTGTTTATCTCAAAAAGTATGAATTTCCGGACCCATGTTTATTGGACTTATTTCTCTTGTTTCCATGAGTACGACTAGCACCTAAAGTATTCTACACTTTTCTTAACACCATGTATAGAAACTATTGTCAAGGCTGACGATATCGAAAGTGGAGGGGGTCGCTGTTTTGTTATGTTCGTACGGTGTTCGTGGGTGAAAGTGATGATGAGAAATTCGTTCTATTGGTGCGAAGGGCTCACAATGGCGGATGGCGGTTTTGGAGGAAGTGAGACTTTACCTTTAGTAGACGTCCGGGACACTGGAGGCGCTGAGCTGGCACAGTCGGTGACGCGTGAGGTAATGAGGCGATTTTTTTTGTTTTGAGGAGACATCCTGGCATTCGCCAGTAGTGAATTGGGAAAACCATGGGACTCCTAAATCAGGACGACTAGATGAAGATTTGGACTCTCATTTTGAGATAGGAAAAGCTGAAGTAATAGTAGATATACCAGCAAAAAAAGTGATTCGTGGAGCAGGTGTTATGGTGAGAACATATCGTTACGAAAAACTTGTGAGTTAGTATATTACTATGAAAACCAGAACATGGTTACGGTAAAGAAAAGAAGATGTGGGATGGGATTGGAGATGATCGGATGGGATAGCATTGAGTATGATAGTATGACATGTGATAAGATGGAGTAGTATGGGACAGGTTAGTATAGGACCGAATGGAAAAGGATGGGACAGAGTAGATGAGAAGAAGCGAGCAGACAATAGGATAGGTTAATGGTTCAAATGGCTCTGAGCGCTATGGGACTCAACTGCTGTGGTCATAAGTCCCCTAGAACTTAGAACTACGAAAGCCTAACTAACCTAAGGACAGCACACAACACCCAGCCATCACGAGGCAGAGAAAATCCCTGACCCCGCCGGGAATCGAACCCGGGAATCCGGGCGTGGGAAGCGAGAACGCTACCGCACGACCACGAGATGCGGGCGGGATAGGTTAATACCTATATGATTTTATAAAATATGCGTCATAATAAAATCACACGAGAAATTTTGACCGGTTGACAACAATGAAAGAGAGCTTCCGCACTTCAAAACTGGTAACAGTCAACAAAACGAATGTCACCAGGCAATGCAACGTCTCAAGTGATTCAAACATTGATCTCTCATAATCAGACAGCTACAGAGTTGAAAATAATAACTAAAGTATTCTAGTCACCAGAAAACCAAGTAATGTTGCGGTACTTAGAAAAGCAGACACAAGAGAAATTCTTTTGGAAAACTTCGCACAAAAATGGTTCAAATGGCTCTGAGCACTATGGGACTCAACTGCTGAGCTCATCAGTCCCCTATAACTTAGAACTACGTAAACCTAACTAACCTAAGGACATCACAAACATCCATGCCCGAGGCAGGATTCGAACCTGCGACCGTAGCGGTCTTGCGGTTCCAGACTGCAGCGCCTTTAACCGCACGGCCACTTCGGCCGGCTACTTCGCACAAGTCTTTCATAATCATATTACTTATGTTTCCACTGAGCTGTTAATAGACATTTCATCGTTTTATAAATAATGCGAACTTACTTTGAAAAGGGAAAATAACAGCAAACATAATACCCTCTCTGTAGTACTCGGATGTAACGCTCTTTTTAGTGCAGACGGACTAATAACTCTTTCATTCTAGAGCACAGTGTACGCTGTAGCGGCATTTAGAGACAGATTAAAAATGTGTGCCGTACTGGGATTCACCGACGAGATGGCGCAGTGGTAATATACTAGAATGCATTAGGAAGGATGACCGTTAGAATCCTCATCCGGATACACGGATTTATATTTTTGTGAGTTCCCTAAATCGCCCCGAAGTTCGACAGAAGACATGCATGAAACATCATCGTTACGCTTGCACTACGCGCTTCAAATAGAGGAACATTTGACGAAGGGCGCTAAACTTGACGGAAGGAAGTCATCCAGAGAAAACCTATGCGCTTGCGCCTCCGCACCAAGTTTTGGTGTAACGTCAGAGAGGTGCATGACGAATCCCCAGTCTAAAGCTCACGTGAAGACGTCTGCCTGGTTGTCAGCCGCTATATCGTAGATGATGTCGACATCCTACGGCTGCAACCCCGAAACTCAAGGAAAACGTACCTTGGTATTGTGACTAGATTGTCGCTAGATGGCACAGATAATTTTGAAGGCGGCAGCTATTGAAGAAATAGGGTGCAACCACTTCCAGATTGTGATACACGTAGGAATGAACTGTGCTTGTTGTCTGGGCTCTGGAGACATACTTGGATCAGAGGAAGTTTAGAATAGCCTTGCTCACGGAATTTGAACGAAGCTCACAAAGAACAGCAAGCCCTCCAGAACTGATTGTGGCACGATGATTATGAATTGAATTGAAGAAGTGAACCATAGATAGAAAATTATGTGCCAGGGTGGGTTGAGATTCCCTAGATTTGCGCCACAAGGTTGAGAAACGAAGGGTCCCGCTAAATGACTCACTAGTGCACTATGTACCAGCGGCTGCTACCCAGGAAGCTGGTCCCTCACCCAATCCAGAAATAACAGTTGTAGGATATTGTTAAATATTAGCGTAAGGACCAAGGAAATTTCCTCAAATGGAGTTCACGTAATAGTAGGTACAGAAAAGTGGGTAAAACTGTAAATCGACTAAAGTGAGATTTTTAGGATCAGTGTAAGTGTATATCGAAGGAATAGGGCAGTGAGAAATTTTATGAATGTATTCGTCACATTATACAGACAACCCAATTCCCCAGACAGAAACTGAAACTGCATTCGAGATCGTTGGGACAGGATTCAGTACCAAGGGTGAGAATAAACGTGCAGTTGAGAACCTTTATCGACCTCCAAACTCCCCCAGAATGTGATAGAAAATTTGAGGGAGAACTTCAGATCGCCAGAACACACAATCATCATTCCCGTTCATACTGACAACACTGGAGGACACACAACAATCTATTGGGATAGTTACATTTTTTTAAGTAGTGGGCGTGATAATACTTTATGTAAAGTAATATTAAATAGTTTCTCTTAAAGTTATTTAGAATATACAGTTCAGAAGGCCACTCATTACGGAAACACATTAAAGCTAACAGCAGCAAAGAGATATAAAATATTTTAAGGTGTGCACACTGAAACTGGTATCACTTACTGTCAGCAAGTTGCACAACAATGGTTACCAAAGCGCAAATGATATGTACAGAAGCAGAAATAAAAAAAATGGTTCAAATGGTTCTGAGCACACTGGGGATTAACATCTGTGGTCATCAGTCCCCTAGAACTTAGAACTACTTAAACATAACTAACCTAAAGACATCACACACATCCAAGCCCGAGGAAGGATTCGAACCTGCGACCGTAGCGGTCACGCGGTTCCAAACTGAAGCGCCTAGAACCGCACGGCCACACCGGCCGGCGAAGCAGAAATACTCAGATGTTTTGTAAAGTAGATAAACTGGCAATAGTGTCATAGCGCAAACTGTAACTTAAAATAATTCCATCTGTACAAGAGTGTGTACAGGATTTGTGGCAGAATCTTAGAAGAATACTTGACCGAGTATTGGGCAGAAGAACAGTGGCTCAGTTTTAAAAGAATAGTTGACAATGCACTTGATAGATATGCACCCAGTGATAAAGTTCACGATACAATGGTATCTGTGTAGCATAAAAATCTACCTAAAAGCACTTCTAAAGTAACAGCAACTACTGCACAATAAGTGTTAAGCGGGGCGTAGGGTTATGGAAAGAAAGATGCTAAATAAGAAGCGTTCGGCTGTTTTGCTGTCAAAAGGCCAATGTGTGAAATATTTAACGACTACTGTAGAATATTTTTAGCAAAAGAACCTCTCATAAAGCCGAAAGCAGTTCTGGTCATATGTGAGGGATGTCAGCGGAACCTGAGTTACGGTGTTTAGATACTCGTGGATGACACTACAACATAAGTGAGAGTAGGCAAAGCAAAATCAGAAATATTGAATTCTGTTTTAAAGTATTCCTTCAAAAATGAAAATACAAGACCATTAACAAAGTTTAATTCTTGCATCAGACCAGAGGTTACTGATTTACTGTGAGTTACAGAAAAGGTAATCATATTTTGAAAATTTCTGGCATGGTCCAAAACAAGACAAAACTATCCCGTAAACATGGAGTCTAAACTGAATGAGCACCTCTCTACTGTGAAACACATCTCTCCAACGCCAAGCTCTTTGCCTAACGAACGACCTAGAGAATTTAGTAAACAAATGAGGACACATTCCTTTGTTATTCTCCATGGATACAACCTGCAGTAAACTTCTGTTAGTGATGTTATTGTAAATCGTATTAACTGTTCTGGGTAAGTGCAGCGCATTCATCTGTTCTAATGCAATCAGGTTATCTTGTGATGAGTTTGTAAAATGTTTTTGAACTGCAATTTCATCTTTACACTTACCAGAATAATGGCGGCCAATTATTCCACATGGGAAATGGCAGACATCATCTTCTGTTATGGTCTAGCAAACGTACCTGTGGATACAGTTTACAGCAACAACATCAGCAGATGTTTCCTGTATGTTGTGTGCATCGACAATAACATTTGTTTAGTGCGTTCTCCAGTCCTGGATCGGCCAGGGTGTGCGAAAACGCACGCGAGAACGATGTGTGGGCCGCATGCGAGCCGACGCCCGGCCTGCCTTCGCCTTGCTCGGTACTTTTCCGAAGTGCTCGGTAAAGCGCAACATTTCATTTAGTATTGCGGTGCGGCGTTTTCCGGTCGGCACGACTTTCTCCATTTCGGAGGAATCGTAATGTCACCGCTGTTTACCCTCAGCTGTTTTTGTTCATGTATATAAGAAGTTCACAGGTCCAGTGGTAGTTTACGCAAAAAGAGGTAGTCTGGTGATGTATCGTCGCAAGCCTTTAAAACTAAATGAGAGTGAGAGGAGAGAGGGATAAGAACTCTCGATATGTATCACGTAGTAGCGTAACCAGCAAGTACTGCAAATTTGGTATGAAATGGAATTACACGACTATGCAGAAACAATGTAAAGATTTAGTTAACAATGAATGAGCAAAAAATTCAACGGCCGCTAGACAAGATTCATTGGTCTGTACATCAAGAAACATTTGTGCTAAATTTTTGGGTATGGAGAACGGGAAGAAATTGCTGGTACGAATAGTAAAGTGCCTGAAGTGTCACGCATTATTCCATTGTCAGCTGCAACAGTTTCAGATGGAATTGAAAGAAGAGTATGGAGACTTTAGACATTATTTCAAAATACGTTGGCTACGTCGGGCGCATGCCTGGGACGATTTTTCGATTTAAAACCCGCTATTGTTGAATTTCAGTAGGAAAGAGTAGTGCAGGAACGAAAACTACAGCATCCAGAATAGGTTGCAAACGTCGCATTTTAAGTGGATTTCACTGCCCAGTGCTCACAGTAAGTAATTGCAAGGTGAGAAACAACATATTTCTCTTTTGATGGGGATGCATTTATAAAGAAAGTCGCGTTGTGTAAAGGACAAATTATGACAAAAAAAAACATCTTTCATTTCCCTGAGCTCACTAGCGTCAAAGGAAGCAGAAATAAGCCGGCCGGTGTGGCCAATCGGTTCTAGGCGCTTCAGTCTGGAACCGCGTGACCGCTACGGTCGCAGGTTCGAATCCTGCCTCGGGCATGGATGGGTGTGATGTCCTTAGGTTAGTTAGGTTTAAGTAGTTCTAAGTTCTAGGGGACTGATGACCTCAGAAGTTAAGTCCCATAGTGCTCAGAGCCATTTGAACCAAAACAGAAATAAAACTTGAAAGAATTAGAAAGATAGCTTTCTAAACGTTTTAGGACACTGAAAATCTTGCAACTGTTTTGAAGCTGTTTTAGAGACCGTTTGCCGTTTCAGTTGTAAGTGCTCCTGTGCATGAGCAGGTGGAACTGATTGTTCTGCAACGTAATTCCTGTTTTCAGGACAAATCCTTTTACGTTAGAACTGTTCAGGACATCTACAGTGTTCTCCTCAGGAAGAGTTTCCATATCTCTGTAATGAGTTTACAAATGTGTGAAAGGCCTTTTTTAGATTATGAAACAAAATAAGACTCGATTACGTGACAGCCTCAGTGCGAAAATCCGCGAAATTGTCTGCATCTGTCCATATGTTCACAGTTCAAACCAGTAAAAATTATATCACATCTTCAGTACGCCAAAAATAATTAAATAATACTGAAATTTGTTTCGTTTGTCATCCATGTTGTTGAGAAATATGGAACCAAGTTGTATGCAGTGCAGCTGCATTGCCATCTAACTACAGCATGTTCATAGTTACCTCTTTTTCCGACTCCTCACATTCAGACAGCGTCACGTGGCGGTGGGGGAAATGTGCAGCCAAACCATGCCTCACCCAAGCCTAATTCTGGGCTGCTCCTGCTGTAGTCGAAGCTGTCTGACGGTCATCCAGTAACTGCACAGTTCAGTATTCGCTCGAAGTACTTACAGCCATCTTCCAACCTGTGGTTTCACACATGCAGTTATTTGCTGTGTGACGCCCAGGACAGTCCGAAATATCTTCTGCGAGAAATTAATTTTTCGATGGCCGATATTTCAACCTCATTCGAGGTCACTAACACGCTGCTATTGCACACTTTGTCGAGACTTACTTGGACTTGCTCTAACATTTCGACTGTATTTCACGGCTTTCAAGGACGGATTTGGCATAATACTGACCTTTCTGATAACAAAACACTAGCTGTATACAAGGTAAAACTAGTGAATGTATTGCCAGTACTCATTTTGTTGAATACTTAGTAATTATCTTTTAATGCTGACAACTATTATCACGGAGACTACAAGACCAATATAGGAACTGGACAAAACTATGGAAACCCAGCGAGAAATGAGTGCTTGAACGTAAATGCAGATGCTGGTGAAGACTGCAGGTTTCTCTGTTGTATTTTACCAAGATCGGCACCTGTGCAGTATCGTCAATATATTGAAAGCGTCAGTCGTGGTCACAACAGTGTTCTCTGTAGTTCTGAGTGCATTATGTCGGAGTCAAGTGAATTCGAACGAGTTTCCGTAACCAAGATACCTGAAGTGGTTGGTGTTCCAACAGGCACTAAAAATGGTTCAAATGGCTCTGAGCACTATGGGACTTAACATCTACGGTTATCAGTCCCCTAGAACTTAGAACTACTTAAACCTAACTAACCTAAGGACATAACACAACACCCAGTCATCACGAGGCAGAGAAGATCCCTGACCCCGCCGAGAATCGAACCCGGGAACCCGGACGTTGGAAGCGAGAACGCTACCGCACGACCACGAGCTGCGGACAACAGGCACTATATTGAAGATCTGTACTGTATACGGGGAAAGCGGAGAAATATCATGTGCTAATTCACAACGCAGACGAAAATGTGTGTTAAGTTACCGTGACACACTGACACTAAAGAGGACGACAGCTGCAAAGATCACTGCGCAGGTAAATAAATGTCGCACTCGTGAACGCAGTCGGCATCAAAACAACTCGAAGGGAGCTCCTGAAGCAAGGAATTTCAGGGCAATCTGGCGCTCAAAAACTACTGAACCGGGATGAAAATGGCCGTAACCAGAAAACGTGGTGCCGAAACCATTATAAACTGGACTCTGTAGCAATGAACGAAAGTCATTTACTCAGACGAGTATAGTTTCTTACTGTTTCGAACTACTGGACGAGTTTACGTTCCAAGAGTGAGATACGGCGTGGGTTCAGTGATGGTTTGGGCAGCCATATCATGATATTCCATGGGCTCCGTGGTTAGTCTTGCGAAGTCGCTTTACTGCAGAGGAGACATGAATATTTTGACTGATAGGGATCATCCCATGGTACAGTGTTTGTTCCCAATGGTGAAGCTGTGTTCCAAGACGACACTGCCCCTGTTCACACAGTTTGCATCGCCCGGCACTGGGTTTGTGAGCACGGCGATGAATTGTCGCATCTCCACTCGCCACCACAGTCACAAAGTCTTAATATTATTGAGCCATTGTCATCTGCTTTGGAGAGAAGGCGGTGTGATCGTTAACCATCTCCAGCATCGATACGCGAACTTTCTACTATTATGCAGGAAGTATGGTGTGAGATTCCGTTGAAATCCATACAGGACTTGCATTTATCCATTCCAAGACGTCTGGAAGCTGTTTTGAATGCCAACGGCTTTCCTAAACCATATTAGGCGTCGTAATTCGTTGTGGTTGCGGCGATTCCATATTTTTGTCCACCTCCTGAACGTGCAGATTGTCCCATGCCAAAATTTACTCTCTTCTTTTGCCGTGTATGATACCATTCAGCTAGTTACGTAGTTTGGTACTGAAGGAAATACTAACACTTTCCACCGTATGGCCTTTATGTTTCTATATTAGTAATAGTACTTCATATTAAACGCCTTCCGTGTACGTACATCCCTTTCAGACGCGATACGCACAATTGTGTGGGTGCGGTTTATTTGCGTTGCAGCATCATATTATTCCGCTATGCTGTTTAGTCCCAAGTCACACGAGTGTGCATGAATCGCTGTTTCGTATACAACTCGATTTATATCGATATCTCGTTACAGACGCGAGAAATTGTGTCTTAATCTTTGTTGATTTTCAAGATGGCGGGTCGCAGGCATGTCTGTCGAGGTAAATGTTTATTGTGCTTTATTTGTTGCGTTTTGACATTTGGAAAAATATGTTTGAGATTCCTAAAGGTGTAGAGAAGTAAATAAAAATATGTCCGCCACAATTATTTGAATACTTTCATAGCTACAATCACTGTAACATCCACACGCACAATTATGCGTGTTGGGACTATTTTACCGGCATATGGTCGTTTTCGTTCGATGTTTGTGGTTACGATTCGGAACAGATTACGGAATAGATAAGTTATTTTACTATTGTATTTACGCATTATTTTCGCAGTTCGTTTGTTTGTTTCGTCTTAGGGCTTACTGACGAGGAAATTCTCGCCATATTAGATGACTCTGAAGTGGAAGTCTTCAGTAGTGATGACGAATTGTTAGATACAACTTGGACTCTTCCAACAACCAAACCTAGACTTGGAGAAAGCTCTGAATCTTCTGACGAGGAGGAAAATTGTAACAATGCTTCTACAACAATACTACCAGTTGCTTCAGAAGTTCAGGACAATTTTCCCAGTCAACACAGTAGAAAGAATTCTAAAAAAAACAGTGGAAACACATCTTCGTTTGTCCACTTGGAGAAAAAGACCATTCACCTCCAAAATTTTTGCGCACTCAGAGAGTGAGGTAGGACAGGAAATTAAAACTCCAGTACTATCCAGAAGATTTTTTTCAGTTAATATCTGACTGCACTAACAGTTACTACTAGAGACAGGTTCTTCACTCTCAGAACAGCACTGCATGTTGTGGACACTAACAACATTCCACGTGAATCAGACTAATAGATTGTGGAAAGTACTACCTGCAATTAATGTTGTACGCAGTGCTTGTTTGAGACTTCCACGCCCCTCTGAAAATGATTATTCCATTGATGAGCAAATGGTACCATTTACTGGACGCTGCACATTGTCTTAGTATGTTCCAAACAAACCGCGCCCTTTGGGAATTAAAAACTTTGTTTTGGCAACAACGAAAGGTTTAGTACTTGATTTTGAATTTTATCAAGGTAAATCAACTCCTGTGACAGATGTTGGCCTTGCTCTTGGGCCGTCTGTAATACTTCGCCTTGCTCAAACATTACCTCAAGGTGCAAGACTATAATTTGACAGATATTTTACAGCTTTGCCATTATTGCAACAGTTACTTGACCTAGGGCTGGAAGGAACAGGAACCATAGTTAAAAACAGAGTGAAACCAGTTCACCTGACAGAAGAAAAAAGACTGAAGAGAGGAGTAATGGAAGAATTCAGCAGGGACGATGATAAAATTGTCATTGTCCAATGGAAAGATTCAAAAGCTGTTACCCTTACCTCTACTTGTACAGGATGTGAAACTGTAAGCAATGTTGAGCGATGGAGTAAACCAGAAAAGAAGTACATCTTAGTGACATGTCCTGCAGTCGTATTGAAGTACAACCTGTGTATGGGAGGAGTGGACCTCTGCGATCAAATGATGGAGACCTACAGGACTGTATTGAAGACAAAAAAGTGGACTTTAAAAGTTTTGATACATTTACTTGATTTGGCTTGCGTCAATTCTTGGTTACAATACAAAGTTGAATGCGAAGCCAATACAGTACTACAGAAAGACACTTTCGATCTTCTTGGATTCCGACAAGTGATTGGGGAAGCGCTAATTTCTTCTTCTTCAGGACAGGAACATGAAAGTGAATCCGATGAAGAGCCACCAAATAAAATGTACAAACCAGCAAACACACCATGTGATGAGAAGCGGCTAGACGGATATCATCACTGGCCACCTGTTGATGATTTGCCTTCAGCACGTTTCTGCAGGCAAAAAAATTGCAAGAAGAGAACGAGAACAAGATGTCTGAAGTGTAATATTTATTTGTGTTTGTCAAAAGACAGTAATTGCTTTCGTGAATATCACTGCAAGAAATGACATAAACATGTAAGATAATGCCGACCCACACAATCGTGTGGGTTCAAAATTTCTATCAAAATTAAAAAATAAAATTTTCTAAGCAATTGGTCCACGATTCTATACTTTTTTAGTTACAAAAATGCATTTATTACAAGATTTTCATTTCAAGTTTGGGTGGGGGTCTGAAAAGGCTAAGTTAATTCTAGGAATAGTGCGAATAAGACGATACTTAACAATCCATGAATCGATGTTCAGGATCACTGAGAATCTTTGGACTTATAAGCTATATTTCTTTCAATTAAGAACAGTGACTGTATTAGATAAACTTAGGGAGTGAATATTTCCATCAAAACCTTATACATCTGTCTCGATATAGCTTACTGGACACAGATTTTTTTTCGCACTGAAACTTCACATATTTCTAAAGGTTTACACCAGGGATAATTGTATGAGACGACAGAAGATATTTTACAATATTAACTGTTATAGTTATTTCTACAGAGTCTATTTCGAATGTAGTTCTGTGTTCCCTCTTTCTCATTTAGTCATAACAACGACATATAGGCACATCACGAGGACAGAGATAATCTGTCACAATACTCAAAATGTGGACTTTATCCATATAACAAAACAGAAGTTTCTGATATTCTATAGTGGGGCGCAGAGGTCCGAAAGTCTGGCGCAGGATCAGAAGCCATATTCTGCATTAAGTCTGGTGATTAGCGCGCGTGTTTGCATGCGAGACCAGCCCTCCTTGTGCCAAAAGTCAAACGCTGCGGATATGTATGCTTCGTTCTGTTCTAAGTTACTTGTTTTTCTCCGTTAGCTGTTTTGCGTCACTTACCGTTCTCGTGCAAAGATGTATCAAATCACAAGTGTTGGAAAATTCGAAATTCCGAATACATGTTGCACTATGCACCTCAGTACGAGCAACACTTTCATTTATAAAGAAACATTATGAAGGTAATATTTGCGATCGCTTATGATGATCTGCATTTCATGATTTTCTTAGTTATTTCCTTCACTTGTACAGAAACTCTTAAAGTCCACAAATATCTGAAATTTTTATTGATCTATAATATTCGTGGGGAGACAGGTCTCAGCTACAGGTATTCTGTAGAACTTGACAGTTGTCACTGGCATTTTGCCTAACTTTTACTTAACCGCAGTGGCAGGACGTGAACTACAGGTGACACAGTTTTCGCGAATGTTGTCGCCAGGTTCAGTATATAGACTGTTAATCAAAGTAAGAGTATTACGTAATGCAAACGAAACAGGACACGCATAGTAGCTGTGTCACAAACATTAAACGAACCCCACTCTGCAGAACTATTTACCTTTTCCTAAAGACGAGACAGTACTATAGTGTTCGAAAGCTGCAAAGCAAGCCAAAGAGTGAACTTCGAAATCACGTATTTTATAATACTTTTTAATTAATACTTCATCATCATCATCGTTCTTTCAAGGATTAGGCTATTTCCTGTTCCAACCTCACAAACAAAATCATTACAACGTTTTTACCAAAGGTCCTCCAATACCTGTTTTCCCATTCTGCTTGTGGTTCAGGATCATCTGCGGAATTCTATAACATAGTATTCTCATGACGAACTGTTTCCAATTTTCACGATACATTTGAACTTTATTCATTCATGTTGAAAAATTTAATTCTGTCCTAATATTTCCATTTTGTAATCACGTCTCTTCTTGTGCAGTCCTTCGTCATCCTTAGGAACCCGGCCTCTACTGTTTGCGTTTTATTTTCTTGCTTTCTTGTGGTAACACAGCTTTTTCTTCCATAGCATAACACAGGAATCGCCATAATTTTACAGAATTTCATAATTATATCTTTTTGCTAATGTTACCATGTATAGCTTGGAAATTCTGTATCTTATTTTCATGATCAGAGCCAAAATCGAAACTTACGGCATAATCTAGGTAATATACTAAATTATCTGAAATAATTTTTGACCTGACTAGATATATTCTTCGGGATGCCATTATTTTCGTTTTATTATTAGAAATGTTTAAGTTGTATTTCTTGCATATTTCTTTCAGCTGGTACAGAGCTTTGTAGGCCATCTTCATACTTCTCAACGCTTAATTCGGGCTATAGTAAGTAGAAACGGAACACTATTTCATGATTCCAAGGTGAAATCGTTGTTTGTGTCGTTTAAAAAGCATCTGGGCACTGATTCAAGCAGTCTGCAGCAAGTTAGATGAAGGGTGCTAAACTAAAATCTGTGCTATGGTAACGATTATTTACGTTTGCAGCTCGTGGAATCTTTGGATACTGAACTTTTGCTCATACGAATTCCCTAATACATTTGAATGAAATAAACAGAAAGAGCAGTCTTCTGACCGGTTTATTGCAGCTCGCCACAAATTCCTTTCCTGCGACGACCTCTACGTCTCAGAATAGCACTTGCACCCCACATTCTCAATTGTTTCTTGCATATATTCCAATCTTTCTCTTCCTTTACAGTCTTTTTTACCTCTACAGCTCCCTGTATTACGATGGAAGTTATTCTGTGGTGTCTTAACGCACATTCTGTCATTCTGTACCTTGTGCTTGCCAGTGTTTTCCATATGTTCCTTTCTTCAGCGATTCGGAGGAAAACCTCAGTTCTTACCCAATCAGTCCACCTAATTTTCAACATTCTTCCGTAGCACGACTTCTCAAACTCTTAGATTCTCCATTCCGATATCGTTCACCACAAAAGCACATAAACAAATGATAATTTTTACTGTTTCCCAAATAGTATCCATTTTTAACCCAGAACCCCATGATAATCTCTCATTCCAACTCCAAAAAAGCTCTTTCTTTGCTCACGATAATAAGTACAGGAATATGTACGCAGATCCCCTGATACACCTACATCCTTAATGTAAATGTTTTGATATTTGTCATGAGAGATACGCTTTAGACGTCACATGCATGAGGTGATCGTAATGATGAGACTTGACAGTGTAATCAGTATGAAATAGTTCAGCGCACTCGAAAAATTCTGTACCTTAAGATTAGCGCTCACTCCGGGTCAATGTGAAAATTGTAATTCATAATAATGGCATCATTAAATCATTTGCATCATTAAACCCATAAAAAATCGAGAGTAAGCTCCCTTTTTAGGAGTAAATTAATGCTCTCATTATTTATTGAAAGAAATAAAAGACCTTTTTTCTTTCACTTGTAGTACCTGACCCACAGGAGTATTCCGTTACGGTGAAAAGTGTACCTTTACCTCCAGTTATATATTATGAGAGCTTTCCGATATTTTAGTGTGCTGGAGCCATGATACGTTTCTTCCATCGCAACTTCGCTTATTGTCCATCTGTGGCCGCTGTTTTCTTTCGCTAATCATCGAAGTGGGGTATACAAGGTGTCCCATGAGGAATAGTCAATATCCAAGCATATGACAGGAACGATCATTTGAAGGAAGAAACTTCATATGGACATATGTTTTATTCCGTATGGTTTCCGAGCTAGAACTTATTTAACGTCTACGATTATTTATTTTCTGTATTATTCAATACATTATAAAGTTTACACAAGTACATATGTACAACAATTAGTAAACATTAAACACGTAGCACAGTGGGCTCGCATTCGGGAGGACTACCCGCGTCCGGCCATCCTTATTTAGGTTTACCATGATTTCCCTAAATCGCTTCAGGTAAATGCCGGGATGGTTCCTTTGAAAGTGCACGGCCGACTTTCTTCCCTAATCCGATGAGACCGATGACCTCACTGTTTGGTCCCTCCCCCAAATCAACCAACCAATCAACCAAACATTAAACATGCCTTTGACAAAGTATCAATTGAAGAATAAGTATTTTTAACACATTCACCTCTAAGCAATATAGTACGCTTACACGTCAAATTTAAGCTGTTGTACAGTACACAACAACTGTTCACATACACCACCGTCAATTTCAATGCATTTGTGCACTCGAGGGAGAACAAGTTGTGTTGCGTGTCCGAGTGCTTCTGCACGTTCCCTAATTAGTGCAGCAGCGTCGTTGATGTTACCAAGCAGTTCATTTAAGGTATTCACCTTTAGTTTGCGCACCTCAGACTTCATCAAACCTCCTAAAACAGAATCTACTGGCATAAGATCCGGCGATCTTGTTGGTCAGCTAATTGTACTACCACAACCAATCCAGCGATTCGAGTAAATGCAGCTTAGATGTTTTCTCACACGTCTGGCAAAATGTGGAGGAGCTCCGTAATGCTGGAAGGTTATTGCAGTGCACGTGGCCAAAGAATGACCTCAAGGTGTTTGACAAACGAATTTTCCAAATATTATGGCTGTCTCGTCATTTGCTCCTGTAAAATCACTGACGTATCAAACATGTTACCGATCATGCTAAACCATACATTTACTGAAATTCCAAACTTGGAAATTAGTTTCCTCTGCAGCGTGTGGATTTTCCTGCTACTTTCGATGATTGTTACGTGTGTTTTTGATTTCATTCTGCGTATACATGGCTTCATCAGTGAATGGTATTAATGGAAGCAAGTGACGATAAAATTCCAGTCCCGTCGCATTGTTGCCAATGTGAACATTGTGGCCGGCCGCTGTGACTGAGCGATTGTAGGCGCTTCATTCCGGAACTGCGCTGCTTCTACGGTCGCAGGCTCGAATCCTGCCTCGGGCATGTATGTGTGTGATGTCCTTACGTTAGTCAGGTTTAAGCAGTTCTAAGTTCTAGGGGACTGATGACCTTAGAAGTTAAGTCCCATAGTGCTCAAAGCCAATTGAATTGATACAAGTTTTCCGCATGTAATGTTCGCCATACATGTGTTCGTGGGACATTGATAAGTGCAGAAAGTTGTCATGTGCTGGTGCACCATTTCAACAGCACGTTGCTGTTCCTGCAGAGCTTGTTGAAGGGCAAGTTGCCGGCCGAAGTGGCCGTGCGGTTAAAGGCGCTGCAGTCTGGAACCGCAAGACCGCCACGGTCGCAAGTTCGAATCCTGCCTCGGGCATGGATGTTTGTGATGTCCTTAGGTTAGTTAGGTTTAACTAGTTCTAAGTTCTAGGGGACTGATGACCTCAGCAGTTGAGTCCCATAGTGCTCAGAGCCATTTGAACCATTTGAAGGGCAAGTTCAGAAGATAAACAAGAACGTGGAAGAATACCTATTTCACGCAATTTGCTGAAAACTATGGTAACGAATCCACGATCGGAACTCGACGTGTCGGAAGCGCTGACGGTATTCCTCGACAGCAGCAGGAGCTCTACCATCGCAGAAGCCGTAAACATACTCCATATCTGTGTATTCTTCATTGGAGTATATGTGTGGCATTTTAGCCAGCTCATGTGCAAACACGTGTAACCGAAGCTTCTCT
Source organism: Schistocerca americana (assembly GCF_021461395.2). Classification (NCBI taxonomy): domain Eukaryota; kingdom Metazoa; phylum Arthropoda; class Insecta; order Orthoptera; family Acrididae; genus Schistocerca; species Schistocerca americana. The sequence continues at coordinate 575,045,894 of NC_060130.1, read as the reverse complement.
CTGATACAAACTCAATCCCTCGCACTATTTCACCTACAACACACCACGGACAACTTTGCGAGTTCAGCGGGGTAGTTACTGGCAGAAAGTCATCCCGAGCAAAGCAACAAGGTAAGTTGGTCTACAATAAAACCTCAAAGAGACAGGATGCGTAACACGTATGTATGTGCGCCACTAGCCCAAACACTAATGTAAATCTTAGAAACCATTCGAAATAGAGCATATGCCTATAATGTTTTTTGCTCCAAGTGAGGTTTTCTGTCATCTGCCTGAATATTGACCATTTCTCTTGGGACACCCTGTATTGTTGTTAGCTCTGTTCAAAACACTTACAGTTTTATACCCTGAAATAATGACCAGAAGATTCATAGCTTCATTAAGATAAAAATTTAGGTGCAAGCGTATTTGATCCCTACAATAGTATTAGCCATACTCCATGCTTGGCTAATCTCTACTTGAGGTTGAGAATCAAACTGAGATCATAAAAGAGGATTCCCATTTGTAAAATTTGCATTCCTGAACTGCAGTTCGAATAATAATATTTTTTCAGGAATTGTGTCACTTTCACACCGACTACACCATATCACGTTTCCACGTTTTGTTTCATGTAGTTTTACACCAGGCTCTCGGACTAAAGGGTAAGTAATTGGAACAGAGATATGTCGCCTCAGCTGGCAGCTCTTCTGATACTCGATTCTGAAACAATCTGGAGACAAACTGACATACGTTGACTCAACCACAAATTTTGCACCTTTTCCTGTCGCTTTTAATAGATAATATCGATCAGATTTTAATGCTGTATGACTGAAAAGAAGTTTCAAACAAATTGGCCTATCAAGAGTAAAATTATTTCCAAGAAATCACGAAGCAGAACTGATTATTGGACCTATCATCCTGTGCTACCTGTTTTTGCTGTGTCGTTTTGTTTACCGCGAGAGGCTTTTAGCAAGACACGCAGCTGGATAACCAGATCGACAAATCAAAAATTAGTCCGTCTGGTGGCGGGCGTTGGTAGGGCTTCGCTGACCCCCGCCGGCGCCGAGAGGAACGCTGCGGCTGCACTCACGTGACCGCTGGCCGCCTCTTGTCGCGTGTTTTGTGGTACCTTCTTCGCTGCAAAAGCACGAGAAAATCGAGGTATACTGCTAACGTCATCTTCAATGGTTGCAGAAGCCTCTGCCAAATAATGCCTTATAGATTTTATTACTTTCAAAACAAATTACTGTAATGTTTGATACAGGACTACATCAATAATATTTGATGGTGGAGTAACGTTGCTTGAAAGAGTGTTAGAAAATATGTGCAACGCCTCTATTAAATTATCTCTAATTTGGATATGTTTTGCGAAATGTGTCAGTTGCTAACCGCACGTAACAAATAATATGTAAACTGTTAATAACGTTTCTTTTATTATTTCAGTATTTTAAACATAGCTGCATAACAGCAACGGTTCCACGTAATAAAATCATAAACAGCCGACCAGTTGCAATGGATAAAGAAATCTTTACCTAGGTTTCAACAAATTTAAATTTGTCTTCTTCAGAAGGTGGCAATTTTACGTTAGTATGGACTGATGTATCATCGCCGTTTTACAAATGACTGCATAGATCCATTTGTCAAAGTTAAAATATAGCCCTAAAAATAGGGTTTGTCATGTAAATATAAATTAGTACATGGATGTTGCAGAGCTCACAAGCGACTCTTTTATTTTAAAAGCTTTAAGCCAGTTCACATAAAAAATTCGGAGGCATTACTTTTCAGCACGCCCTCGCATAATATACAAACATGCCGGATACGTCATAGCCGTAAACATACTCCATATCTGCGTATTCTTCATTGGTGTATATGTGTGGCATTTTAGCCAGCTCATGCACAAACACGTGTAACCGAAGCTTCTCTCTGATACAAACTCAATCCTTCACACTATTTCACCCACAACACACCACGGACAACTTTGCGAGTTCAACGGGGTAGTTTAATGGCAGAAAGTCATCCCGAGCCAAGCATCAAAGTAAGTTGGTCTAGAATAAAACAACAAAGAGACAGGATGCGTAACACGTATGTATGTGCGCCACTAGCCCAAACACTTATGTAAATCTTGGAAACCATTCGATGTAGGGCATATGTCTATATGACGTTTTTTGCTCCAAGTGAGGTTTCCTGTCATCTGCCTGAATATTGACCATTTCTCTTGGGACAAAAATGGTTCAAATGGCTCTGAGCACTATGGGACATAACATCTGTGGTCATCAGTCCGCTAGAACTTAGAACTACTTAAACCTAACTAACCTAAGAACATCACATACATCCATGCCCGAGGCAGGATTCGAACCTGCGACCGTAGCGTTCGCGTGGTTCCTGGCTGAAGTGCCCAAAAAAAAAAAAAAAAAAAAAAAAATTGTTCAAATGGCTCTGAGCACTATGGGACTTAACTTCTGAGATCATCAGTCCCCTAGAACTTAGAACGACTTAAACCTAACTAACCTAAGGACATCTCACACATCCATGCCCGAGGCAGGATTCGAACCTGCGACCGTAGCGGTCGTGCAGTTCCAGACTGTAGCGCCTAGAACCGCTCGGCCACCCCGGCCGGCTGTAGCACCCAGAACCGCTGATTAGCGTGGACGTCAGCTTAGGAAATATGGATTGCTGAAGTATCTTTGATAATCGGTGAACAGTAAGACATACAGAATCCATTTTCCCGTCGACCAAAGTAAACCCGCCCGTCTCCGAAAGACGAAATTCTGATTGCCATTCCCTTGAAAAAAGTTCGTAATCATTCCAGAAAATTATATTTTTGACCATAAATTAAAAATATGTACTGTCATAAATGCGACTTGTCTTTTTGGTGTTATTACTTTTTTCAATTTTTTTTCAGATGGGTTCTATGGGGACATCGCTGTGCCGCTCACGCAGTATGAGATGGAGTGGAAACAGCAAAATAATATTACGGAGACGCCCGCAGAACCAGGAGGCAAATCACACAAAAGGTGAAAAGAGATTGTTCCCTGTCATAATATTTAATTTATATCCCTCCACAATGGATGATAATATGTTCTAGTTTGGTTATAGCGCCATGAATTGTAATTTAAGGGTGTAACGTGTCTGTGTCTTACTAATTTTATGATTTTGTATTCCGCCATAAGCTATGATGACCTAGAGTTCAGCATCCGGTCGGTAAAGGTGACGTCCGATGTTTCTAAATCACGGGTTCGTCAGTTTATCGACGCTCAAATTTTTCTATTTCGCCAATAAACCTCTAAAGCAGTTTCTTTAACATAATTTTCTGATTATGCAAATGATACTTAAGTCACATTTCCCTCTATATGCAGCTTCCACGTGTCAGTTCTGCTGTTTACTAAACGAAATGGCACAGTAATCCTAATAGAGAGTAGCTGTTTTTCAATTTCGTTCTGTTCATAGAAATGTGGGTGTTCTATGCCCTTATTTACTCATTTTGAGTTTATAAGAAATTATTTCTCCAGTAAAACCACGACCAGTACGAACTCCTGTCTACGTAAGTACTGGATTAGTGTTCTCTCTTCAATGACTCCGCTATCAAGAGTTTTTCAGTCCTAACAAGAAAGGAAAATGTATTTTATAGTTCTCATTTCAGTTACATACAGATAATATTTAGGTGGTTATGATAGTCATTTTAAAGACGAAAGAAGTACTGGTATATAACCTTGTTAAAGAAGCTCAGTTGGATATGGTTCACTCTAATTTATGTTGATTTGATTTAAATTTCTTAAATTTTATAATCCAGTTCTAGCCGCAGCTCTTTATTACATATTTCCATTTTTGGCTTAATTAATCTATTTTCAGACGTATTTCGCTATTGTCGATGCAGCACTTGCGTCAGGTAGTCTCATACGAGCAGTACTTGCCATGAGAAATGTTCCTGAAACGTTTACGCTCAAGGCAAATATTGTAAGTTTGTAGCTACTTGACGCAGGTGTTGATTCCACGACAGTATAATACTTTTAAAAATGTTAAACGACGAAACTGGTAAAGTGTAACTAAATAACTGCGATTTGCACTGTTTTCATATAAAGTTTTATTAGAAACAATCACTATCTGTTCCAGCAGACTGTATTTTTAGAATTATGTGTACGTTGCTAAGAAAGGAACAATGACTTGCACTGAAATGTCAGTCTCCGGTCCGCATATATTTTAAAACACCTTTTACACACATTTTTGCGTTTAAATGGTCTTCCACTAGTTCCAATTCCCCTATATTGCTCGTCAGCTTCAGAAACATCTATGACTTTATGTAAGATTGTGCGATTTGTCCAGAGGCTGGTTTAATTTTCCAGTATCTTTGCAGAACTTCCTAAAACTAGGATGAAAGTCATTGCCAAATACGATTTACCTGTTTGACGGGAACATTAAATTGGTCCCCTTTGATTTTATTTGAAACATATACACAACGTTCGTTCTGTGATGATCAGTACATCAAATTTTATAATGCACAAGCACTTTTCACATTCTCCAACACTATATCCATATACACTCATCATTTTGGTGGAGGTTAATACCAGTCCATGTCCATTAGAACCTCCCCTTGAACAAAAATGCAAAATTTCCGCACTGTTGCCAAAAAAACCTCCGGTTGAGGTGTTCCTCATATGGTAGGAGTTACAATATATCAGTAGCCCGTAAAACTGGTGAGCTTAGAACCATTTCTCTGTAGCCCAGTACGTCATAAGGTACTCCCAATACAAGTTCTCAGTCACAGAAAACGTGCAATAGCTCAGAGATGACATCTTTGGGACGGCCTTCTCATATAGCTGCGAGGCTGCTTGGTATGTGCCTTCATCATAACGAATTTTGTAGGATAATGAGCTGAAAGTTTATGAGCATATAAGTATGAATCAGCTGTTCAAAAATTATAATTCTGTCAAGAGAAATAGGTTAATGTATGGGATAGCTGGTTTCCTTTCTTCATCTGATATACCGGGGTTGGTCAAAAGTATGGAAACACCACGAATAAAACGTATTACCATGTCTAATACGGTGTAGGGAATCGGTTGGCATTGAAAACAGTTTGCAGTTATCTCGGAATAGATAAGCACAGGTTATGTATGGTTTTCAAGGGCATCCTGTACCATTCTTTCTGTAAAATAGTGGCAAGTGTAGGTAATGATGGGTGGAGAGTGATCACGCAAACTTCTCTCCAAAGTAGTCAACAAAGATTCAATGGTATTGAGGTCAGGTTACTGTGGCGGGCAGGAGAGATGAAACAATTCATCCTTATGCTCACATAACCAGTCCTGGATGATGCGAGCTGTCTGAACAAAGTCCCTGTCGTATTAGAGTACAGCATCAGCAATGGAAAAAAAGTATCATGAGAGGAACATGGTCTGCTACAAAGGTCACAGAATCCTTGAGAGTACCGCGACCTTGCAAAGTAACCGTGGTATCCGTGGAATAACACGATGTGGTGGCTCAAATCGTCACTGGATCCCAGCCACATTTCACTCTTGCGACGTAAGCTCGCCCAGAAGTTGGAAACAATGTGAATCAAGACTCATCCAATCAAGTGACATTCTTCCATTGCTCCATAGTACAGTTTCCTGGTTTCTGCACCACGTTTTCATGTTAAGGACATTTGCGTCGTTGATGAGTGGTTTTGGAATTCCAGATCGCCCTGCAATTCCCTGCTCCTGGAACTACCTTCGTGTTCTTTTGGTGCTGACAGGGCTCTCGAGTGCAACATTTAGTTCTGCAATTAATTTTGCAGCTATCGTCCGCTTGTTTTTTGTCACAATTCTATTCCATGGCAGTCTGTCACGATCACTCAGCACACACTTTTGTCCGCGTTGTGAATTTGCGGGTCACGTTTTGTGCTTTCCCCTTATGCAGTATAAATCTTCGAAACGATGCCTCCTGAAACCCCGAACACTTCTGCTACCTTGGTTACGGAAGCATCCAACATGCGAACATCAAAATTTTCTCACGTTCGAATTCACTTAGCTCCGACATTAAGCACCCACAACTGCGCAGAATACTGTTCCGACCGCGACTGCCACTTGCAACGTATTGAGGACAATGCACAAGTGTCGTGCGTGGTCAAATACAACAGTGCAACCTGCACGCTTGGCTAGCATCTGCATTTGCGTTCGAGCACGCATTTCTTGCAGTGTTTCCATATTTTTTTTCAACCCCTGTACGTGCATCCGTACCTTCCGTGTAGCACATTTGATGGTTCTAACTCCTCTATAGGACGATATTTAAGAAGTTTGTTGTATAGTGTACCGTCGTGTTTGTCTTGTTGATGATGAGACGCAGCGAAGATATTTTAAATGCAACCCAGTACAGTGTGGCACCTGGTAACCTTACTAACGCAAATGTACTTCAATCTTCGGTCAAATACTGGTGATGAAAATGTCTGCTACCGCAACGTGTTTCAGTCGTCTAAATTAACGTCGAACACTCTTACCAGAGTGTACGTTAGCGACCTCGGCTACGGAAGCTGGTACTTTTACATCTGTTATCATCCATACTAATACTAACACAACACTGCACAGCAGAAACATTCGTTACTCATCAACACGGTATAGATATACCCTTGATATATTACACGGTAATAGGGAAGAGGGTCACACCCAAGCAATTCCATCTGGTCTATGAACTCCACGAAAATTGGAAACCACGCTCGGTTACGATCAAGTTATTTGGCAGATACTTGCAACTATCTGTATTATTATAAACAGGACTTCACCGTGTAAAAATATTTCACTTTATAAACATTTAGGAAAAGGGACAGATGTAATGAACTATTCTTTTTTTTATAACGGATAACTGTGAATTTCACTTGCATTACAGGACGTCACGCTGTGTGAGCGCTTCTATCATTTAATTATATTGTTGTTAATTCACAACTAGGCTCATTAACAATAAAAGTTCCCCATTTACCTTAATTTTCGCATAAATAAATGTTGGTACCTGTACCATTCAGAAGTCACTGGGTACAAGTATCTCCACGAAAATATGTATTAAAATTACCCTTGCAGTCTTACTAACGAAAGCTGAGTCCCACCAGTTTGACAAATTTACTGATTTCTTTATCAAATGAATGTTAGTTTTGTACTCACAAATTAATGTGTAGAAAGAGCTCGTATACTAACTGAAGATAAGCTTGATACGTAATTGTAGGGAAATAAAAATTGATATTATTGGTGAGGCGTATTATTAAGATATTATTTGGCTACATGACGCGAAAACAGTCGTAATCGAGCAACAGACTTAACTGATGCCTCACTGACAAAGAACTTGGCTGCGTCACTGAATCCTGCAGTCCATTTATTTTCTCATCTGGACTAAAATATGTAAGGACTTTGATCGCTTTTCCGACCATGAAACTGAAAGTAAAAGTTGACGTGACCTGACACGCTACGCACGTGTCTCACGACCATATGGCGTCTGGAACGTAACTGCGTAAGTAATCGTATATGCTCTACTGTTGCTGAGCGACTGATGCATTCTATATTCTCCTCTGTAACTAAACCAACACCACTACTTTCATTTTTAGCGACTGTGTCAGTATTCCTTGGTATATTATACGGAAAGGTGATTCTTCCATTGTTTTAAATATGAATTCTGCCCTGTGGATATGATATGCAAGTGATGTCTAGCTAGCAGGCCGGTGTGGCCGTGCGATTCTAAGCGCGTCAGTTTGGAACCGCGTGACCGCTACGGTCGCAGGTTCGAATCCTGCCTCGGGCATGGATGTGTGTGATGTCCTTAGGTTAGTTAGGTTTAAGTAGTTCTAAGTTCTAGAGGACTGATGACCTCAGTAGTTAAGTCCCATAGTGCTCGGAGCCATCTGAACCATTTGATTTGATGTCTAGCTACGTCTTTGTCGTTGATCTTTGGATTGGTAACGTTAAAGCGATAACCTCCATTTTCCTTTTTATATTACAATAGTATGAATATTTCCTCAAGTTTAAAACGACTCTGCGTGACTGCTAATTTACAAGATATTGTGAGTTGCAACCTGAAGCTTGTCTGGTCAGTGTTCAACGGTGCCTAAATGTTCTAAGCAAAATAAATTCATTTCTCACAAAGATACATATGCCTATACTCCCAAGATGAAAGAAGTGTCGTTCAATCTCTATTCTTCGTTGGGGAGCTGCCATGACACTTCCTTGGAGAAAAGAATTTTATAATATTACGTAATTTAGCGTACTTCTGTTACATTGTGAATACTGTACTTTTTTTATCGTTGAGTACCAACAGTGAGACACCAAACCACGCCAGTTTTCGATTTTGAGTTTATCTGTGTGCAACTAATTGACTATAATTGTTTTAGCTATTTAATCATGTTACAATGTTTTGTTTTTGTAGTGTTGCCAATAGTTGAAATCATTTGTTCGGCAGCTTAGGTCAGTGGTTTAAACTGTACATGTATGCGTAAAATCGGAATAAAATTTGAATGCAGAAACTGGTAAATGAAATGTTTTTCATGTCAGTAGGTAAATGTTTCAGGTTACTGAATATGCTTCAGAATGAATTGAGGCGAAACGCATTCGGCAAACTAAAATAGCATTTATTCTGCTGCGAACTGCAAAAAAGAGTAGGACGTCCAATCAATTTATTAATAGCGTCATTTCAGTAAACGTTTTATAAACCTTTTGAACAAATAAATACGCATTATAAATATTTTTACAGTATTCCTGATCTCAGGCTGTACTCTTAGTTTATGAACTGTCTGCCCGCGTCTGGCGAAGTTTATAAAAACTGGTTTTTGCTGAATTAATCGAGAACACTTTCTTGTCCTAGAAGTGTCTACATCTTATTTTACATCTTCTGTTACTGGAACATTCCTGGTAGACTGAAATAGTGTGCCGGGCAAGTCGATGAATACGGACATATGCCTATAGAAGGTAAGATCGTACGTAAAATCTGTAAAACAGGACACTGGAACATTGGAACTCAGATCCCACGTGCCTTGATAGCGTAGTGGGTAGAAGCTTTGCCCGCAATATTTAGGGATCGAATTTTATCCCGGTTTTACAAAGAGGTTCACCCAATCACTAGCACACAACAGCTTTCACTACTATGCAGTGCGTGAAATATTAATTTCAATTATTTCTCTCTCTCTTTTTGTCTCACAAATAATTGAAGCACCCACAAGACATGATCGGATGTCAATATAACTTTGCAGATGTACACACCATCAATGTAAATTGTTACAGAGTTGCAATTGTCTGCGACGGGTAGAACTACCACCAAAGTGCATTAGTGTTGTTTAGTGTTGTTACCTGACGTCATACATTATCTAAGGGGTGTGGACATTGACAGATGTTGAGTAATCACTGTAAAGGACACGGAGATGTCATATACTTGTGTGAGATATCGTTATCAGCACCTGACGGACTTTGAATGGAGCCTCATTTTCGGCCGTCATTTGACCGGCTGGTCGAATCGTGCAACAACCAATGTAGTGGGCCTTTCGGATGAGAAGGTGGCCCGATGTTGGACAATATGGGAACGTGAGGACAGTTCGTACACAGAATCCTGCACCATCAACACTTTCGAAATTACAGACGGCTATAGAGGCAGCATGGCTCAATGTTTCTGCAGAGGACTTCCAACAACTTGTTGAATTCATACCACGTCGAGCTGCTGCACTAAGCCGGGCAAAAGGAGGTCCGCCACAATATTAGGAGTTATCTAATGACTTTTGTCACCCCAGTGTACGAAGCCGGATATGTACATCTTCTGATACTTGCCTCGCCATTTAACCGCAAACTGCAAAACAACTATTTAATATGTAATAATTTACGAGTAAACAAGTTACTTTAGCCTTGAAATGTCTTCAGCACGACTGTCAAACTACGCAATGAACTGATAAATGCAAACGGGTATCAACGTGCCCAGAAATGACATTGCTTTCCGGTCCGTCTAATAGATAATCGGAGCTCGCAGGGCAGTCTGCCAACAATCTTACCTCCCGGGTGTCGTTCGCATCTTGAGCAGGAAAGGGTAGGGATGGGGGCATGTGACAGTAGTACACAAAGTAGGCTCTGCCACATCACATAACGTGGCCTGCGACGTATAGATGAAGATGAATACCCCTTTGTTCTATCTTACTTCTAACATTCACAACAATCGTAACACACACCATGTGCTATCAATCACCTTGTGAGGTTAAAGCTGTTTGACAGACTAGGATTGTGTCGCGGAATCTGCATTTCTAGTCCATGGTTTAATAGTTAGACGCTGAGGGGCTGTAGATGCCTCAGAATGAATCATGTTTCCAGAGAAAGGTAGAATCTAAAACCGATTCCCGGTACAGTAAGTAGTTTTAATGTAATAAAGTTTACGTAAAGATTATACTACACTGCGGTATAAAATAGTCTCTCTGTATGGACTAAATTTTAAAGTCATTCTTAAGGGAATTTCTATTAGATGAGCCCTTCTCCATTACTTGCGTGCTATCTTACAAACCTCGAGAGCCGGCCGCTGTGGTCGAGCGGTTTTAGGTGCTTCAGTCCGGAACCGCGCTGCTGCTACGGTCGCAGGTTCGAATCCTGCCTCGGGCATGGATGTGTGTGATGTCCCTAGGTTAGTTAGGTTTAAGCAGTTCTAAGTCCAGGGGACTGATGACCTCAGATGTTAAGTCCCATAGTGCTTAGAGCCATTTGAATCATTTTGAAACCTTGAGATTGCCTGCAACTGCACATAACTTTTACAGAACCTTGTGCTTCTATGTTTGTCAGAGAACACTGATGATAGACGTATCTTGCGGATGCTAATCGATTTCCAAAGTGACGTGTATTTTTGTGGTACAATAGGCCGAATATTGATCATAACCCTATATAACCATTTATTAGGTTTGTGTTAAAATATTCTATGAAATAAACTGGTGAGCAAATTTTAAGGGTGAAAATAACTTGCGCTTGATGTGTCACTGCCAGGTCACGTGCCTCGACGAAATTTTGAGTATGCATAGAAAGAACTGCTAGAGTATAGTACAGAAAATAACAGAAAGAATAACGCCATGAGACGAACAGAAATGGCACTTTTATTCAGAGACAATAATTACACTGGCGTCACCGTGACATATGATATGTCCCTGGACAGTTCAAAAGGCAGGACTTGGTCCTTAATGGATGTGAGATCACCACGAACGGGAATGCAACATGCTTGTATGCTGGCCACAAGATGGGCAAAAAGTTCTACTGGTAGGGCGTTCCATTCCTCAACCTGCGCGGTTGACAGCTATTGGATGGTCGTTGGTGCACGCTGACGTGCTGTATCCCACTCCGTTCCTAGAAGAAGGCTGGGACCAATCCAGCCTTGGAAAGACGCACGTGGGAAATGAGTACAGTGTCAGAATAACATGGAGTGGTGAGTGTAGTGTGTTCGAAGACTTGGAGGTCAGTACTCCCATGCAACAATATGGTTCTCCTTACCGTAACACCTAGACCATCAAAACGATGTTGTTCGACAATGTTCCTGAGTGCATTACGTGTTCCCACGACTCGCCACATGACGGTGTGTCCCGCGTCGAACATTGTGGCTTTGGTGGTCCATGTGTTACTGCGTGGGGAGGCGTAATGTTGCGTGGGCGTACCAACTGACCCACTTCACAGGGATGCAGTCGGCCCCGACATCATTTTTATGGACGAAAATGAGCGACCGCTTCGAACAGCGCTGTTGGAAAAGCTCTTGGAACGAGGATATATTCGGCTAATGGTGTGCGCTGCCCGTTCTCCCAACACAATCCCACTGAAAACGTGTGGAATGCGCTGGAGACCCGTTTTACAGCACGTCCACGTGCGCCGACGACTATCCAGCACTTGTCAACCCCGCTGGTGGAGAGATGAAATGTTCTACCACGGGAACTTAACCAACCTTGTGGCCAGCATGAGAGCACGTTGCATTGCATGCACTGCTGTCCGCTGTGATCACACGTTCTAATAAGAACCATGTCCTGACTTTTGTAATGTTTAGTGAACCATCAAAAATCACTGAAGTCAGTGTTATCATTGTCTTTGAATAAATGTGTCATTTCTTTTCGTCTCATTTCGCATTTCTTTCATTTATCTTCCATATCATACTAAGGTAGGGCTGGCGAGTCGCTTCGGTCATCTGAATGTTTAACGAAGCTTTTGCAGAAGTACATTTCAATAATACTTAATGTGTCCCGATTTTTGCCATGGATTTTTTTCAGCTGAAAAATTCCATTGATGTCCTTCTTTTACAGGACGAAAATTTACGAAAGATAGCTGACCCTTCACCACATCAAGATGTATTTCTTAGATCGACAAAAACTGAACTCATTATCAACATCAAAGATTATTTGCGTCCACTATAAACTCTATTCATATGAGAATGAGACGCTTGCGAATAAAGCCACGGTGAGCTGATGAAGATATTACTCAGCATGAGCATGTTATATCCCACGAATACTGCTTCGTTTATATCCATTTACTTTACCTCTTACGTGGCGTAGTTAGCAGCGAGATTCATCTTTAATGCTGTACGCGTTTATATTTGTGAGGATATTAGCAATTCCGCAGGGAGACCCAGTAGCACGACCAACACGTTGCTCCTGCTTTTATCCACTTTACAGCCCAGTGAAGACTGTTCCTTTTTTTCTGTCTGTTCGGCAAGTCCTCGCGTCGTAGAATGGCAGTGAGCTCGACGGTGCGCGGCAAAGCTCTGCGAGTAAAGACGGGTTAGCAAAGCGAAAGCTGTTTCATATTCAGGAGAAGCGCTACTCGTAAGAACATAAAATCTACATTTTATGGTTGAAGAGATGAGAAAAAAGACTTAAGCGGCAGCTTAAGTCAGCAAGTGCGTATCAAAAGGCTTAAAATTTGAAATGCACGTTCAATTGAATAAAAAATGAAAAATAGGTGCCTAACATCTAAAAATGAAGACTGTCTTGCTATTTTTAATTTATGAGACTTGTTTAAAAAGATTAAACTTGAGTTCTTTAATTGGGAAAGGAAACCAGACTACTATTTTTCCTAACAAACGCGTGACTGCGTGTGAGATCGCTCTCTAAGTTTTCATCTATTTTTAGGTTTCAGATATATATTTTAACTGTTTTTGTGATAATATTTACTATTTAAGTGACTTATTAGTGGTTTCTTCATTCACCTTTGCATTTCTTGTGTTGTGGCCTGATATTTGTGAGTGTTTCGTATCGAGCAACTTAACCTCTTACCCGTGTTTACATTCCGCGCTGACCAGTTGCAGCTGTAGCGGCGCATCGAAAGCTAAGTACTAATTAATTGTTTGTGTATAGTAGTTTATTTAGGAACTTTAGTAGTCTTCAACCGGTGTTCTTGGTGTTTTCCGGTGAAATAACTTCAGAAGAAATTTTTGCGAACTGCTTTCAGTTTCGTTACTGTCATTAGACGTTTGATTTTCTTTCTGTGTTAGTATTTTGTTATATTCTCATTTGTTGTTGATTAATACTGTCAATAATAGTAGTTACTTCCCTTGTAGAGCAAGTTTGTGATAATTGTAGTCAGTTTTTAACATCTTCTTATTGTAGTAGCGGAACTTAGATAAAGTTGTTTTCTTGTTTCAATAATTGTAAAATTTTACCATGAGTGAGAAGTGTGGGCTTTGCCGTAGGTTCGTGAGTAGTTGATTGCGGTGTGAGACTTGTATTTTCACTGGGGGGAATGCAGTGGGGAAGCCAGTGGGCATTCTGGTGAGATCCTCTCCTGGAACTACAGGTTATGTAGCAAGAGTAAGTTGATAGAGGAGCAGGAGCGTAATATCTGTGCCCTTCAGGTGCAGTTGAAAAACGCACAGAAGGAGCTAGATAGGATGAGGAGGGAGAGGGGGGTTGGGGAATGGGAGCTGGCTGTTGGCAAGAGATCTGCTAGGAGAAGGAGATTTTCAGATAGTTTTACTATTGGTGTTTGTAATAGATATGACCAACTGTCAGAGTCTAGTGGAGAGGAATCTCTAGTAGCTGTAGATGTAGGAAGTATGCAGCAGACCTCAGCAGTTACGGTGGCTAGGACAGTTGCAAAGTCTAAGAGAAAGAAGAAGGTTCTGCTGTTAGGTAGTTCTCATGGTAGAGGTGTAGGCCAGCAGTTGCAGGAAGTTTTGGGGAGTGAGTACCAGGTCACCAGCATTGTGAAGCCTAATGCAGGATTGGCTCAGGTGACTTTTAACATAGGGGGGTTATGTAGGGATTTTACTAAGAGGATCAGGTAGTGATTGTGGGTGGGGCTGGTAATAGTATTGATAGGGATGGGGAGTATGACATAGATGGTGACCTGGAAAAGATAGCCACTCAGACTGGCAACACGAATGTGCATTTCGTGGAACTGTTTCAGCGTCACGATCGGCCTCATCTTAATACAGCCGTCAGGCGTAATAACATGAGACTTGGGGGTGCGCTGATGACAGAAGGCATGAGTCACATTTCAGTGGTGTCGGTGGAGTCGATCAGTAGGACGGGTTTCACTAGACATGGCCTGCACCTCAACAGGTATGGGAAGGGGAGGTTGGCAAAACTTATAGGTGACAGCATAGGTGGGGGTGGTGGGATACTCATGGGAAAATTCCGGTAGTTCTGGGTGTTAGAGCTGTACCTTTTTTAGATTGAAGTCAGCTGATAGGTATTCCTGCTTAAGGGAAGTCTCTCTAACAAAGAAACCACTTTCTACAAAGCTTGGGTATCCGATTAATGAGGGAATTAGTATATTTCATCAAAATATACACGGTATTAGAGATAAAGTTAGTGAACTGCTTATAGATGTTGACTCAGAAATTATTGGTATATCTGAACACTTCTTAAATAAGGAGATAATTCAGAGGCTTCCTTTACCAGGATACAGGTTGGCTGGCAGCTTTTCTAGGAGCTCTTTGAGGTGTGGGGGAGTAGCCATCTATGTGAAAAACGGTATCCCATTTGAGTCAATTGATGTTTCAAAGTACTGCACTGAAAAGGTGTTTGAATGTTGTGCAGGTGTGGTTAAATTTAGTGGAGCTAAACTTCTTACTGTTGTTATTTATAGATCCCCAGACTCCGATTTCACAACATTTTTGCTAAAGCTAGAGGAGGTTCTTGGTTCACTTTATAGGAAATACAAAAAGTTAGTTATATGTGGTGACTTCAATATTAATTGTATAAGTGATTGTGCAAGGAAAAGGATGCTGGTAGACCTCCTTAATTCATATAATCTTATGCAAACCGTATTCTTTCCAACGAGAGTGCAAGGGAACAGTAGAACAACCATAGACAATATTTTTGTTCATTCGTCATTATTAGAAGGGCATTCTGTTAGCAAAAAGGTGAATGGCCTTTCAGATCATGATGCACAAATTTTAAGTCTAAAAGATTTTTGAGCTGCAACACATGTTAAATATAGTTACCAACTTTTTAGGAAAGCTGATCCAGTTGCTGTACAGACTTTTGTAAACCTTATCAAGGAACAAGAGTGGCAAGATGTTTATAGTGCTGATACAGTAGACGATAAATATAACGCTTTCCTCAAGACTTTTCTCGTGCTCTTTGAAAGTTGCTTTCCGTTAGAACGTTCAAAACAGGATACTAGCACAAACAGGCAGCCCGGGTGGCTGACTAAAGGGATAAGAATATCTTGTAGAACAAAGTGGCAATTATATCAAAACGTTAGAAACAGTCAAAATCTAAATGCAGCAGCCCATTACAAACAGTATTGTAAGGTGCTTAAAAAAGTTATTAGGAAGGCAAAAAGTATGTGGTATGCAGATAGAATAGCTAAGTCTCAGGATAAAATTAAAACCATACGGTCAGTCGTAAAGGAAGTGGCTGGTCTGCAGAGACAGGTCGAGAATATAGAATCAGTGCGTAGTGGGGATGTCCGTGTTACTGATAAGTCGCAAATATGTACAGTACTTAATAATCACTTTCTGAATATAGCAGGTGAACTAAATAGAAACCTAGTCCCAACAGGGAATCATATAGCGCTTGTAGAAAAAAGTGTTCCGAGACTGTTACCTGAAATGCTCCTCCATGATACTGACAAGAGGGAGATTGAGTTAATAATTAAATCACTAAAGACCAAGAACTCTCATGGATATGACGGGGTATCTAGCAGAATACTGAAGTATTGCTCCACGTATGTTAGCTCAGTACTTAGCCATATCTGTAACTTTTCCTTTAGGAGTGGTCGGTTTCCTGACCGATTAAAGTACTCGGTAGTGAAGCCACTTTATAAAAAGGGAGACAGGGATAATGTTGACAATTCTAAACCTATTTCTATGACATCGGTGTTTGCTAAAGTTATCGAGAGGGTTGTATATACAAGGTTACTGCAGCATTTAAATTCACATAATTTGCTGTCAAATGTACAGTTTGGTTTTAGAAATGGCTTAACAACTGAAAATGCTATAGTCTTTTTTCTCTGTGAGGTTTTGGACGGATTAAATAAAAGGTTGCGAACGTTAGGTGTTTTCTTTGATTTAACGAAGGCTTTTGACTGTGTTGACCACAAAATATTACTGCAGAAGTTGGAACATTATGGAGTAAGGGAAGTAGCTTACAATTGGTTCGCCTCCTACTTTAAGAACAGAAAGCAGAAGGTAATCCTCCGCAATATTGAGAGTGGTAATGATGTTCAGTCCCAATGGATCACTGTTAAATGGGGCGTTCCCCAAGGGTCGGTGCTGGGGCCACTGCTGTTTCTTATTTATGTAAATGATATGCCTTCTAGTATTACAGGTGATTCAAAAATATTTCTGTTTGCTGATGACACCACCTTGGTAGTGAAGGATCTTGTGTGTAATATTGAAACATTATCAAATAATGTAGTTCATGATATAAGTTCGTGGCTTGTGGAAAATAATTTGATGCTAAATCACAGTAAGACTCAGTTTTTACAGTTTCTAACCCACAATTCAACAAGAACTGACATTTTAATCAGACAGAATGGGCATGTTATAAGCGAGACGGAACAGTTCAAGTTCCTAGGCGTACGGATAGATGGTAAGCTGTTGTGGAAAGCCCATGTTCAGGATCTTGTTCAGAAACTAAATGCCGCTTTATTTACACATTAGAACAGTATCTGAAATAAGTGACATTTCAACACGAAAAGTAGTATACTTCGCATATTTTCATACGCTTATGTCATATGGTATTATTTTTTGGGGTAATTCTTCTGATTCAAAAAGGGTATTTTTGGCTCAAAAACGGGCTGTTCGAGCTATGTATGGTGTAAGTTCGAAAACCTCTTGTCGACCCCTATTCAATAGTCTGGGAATTTTGACATTGCCCTCACAGTATGTATTTTCTTTAATGTCGTTTGTTGTTAGCAATATCAGCTTATTCCCAAGAGTTAGCAGCTTTCATTCAGTTAATACTAGGCAGAAATCAAATCTGCATGTGGAATGCACTTCCTTGACTCTTGTGCAGAAAGGAGTGCAGTATTCTGCTGCATCCATTTTCAATAAGCTACCACAAGAACTCAAAAATCTTAGCAGTAGCCCAAACACTTTTAAGTCTAAACTGAAGAGTTTCCTCATGGCTCACTCCTTCTATTCTGTCGAGGAGCTCCTGGAAGAGCTAAAAAATTAAGCAAATTCCAGTGTTACATTCTTGATTTTCTTTATTTAAACTAACGACTTGTCTCCTGAATATGTTTCTTATATTTCATTTTATCTGTTTCTACAATCGTGTTATAATTTCATGTATTGACTCGTTCCATGACCATGGAGACTTCTCCTAAATGTGGTCCCACGGAACAATAAATAAATAAATAAATAAAAAATAAAAAACAACTGATTGCCCATTTAAGTAATGCTATGATTATTATACAATGTAATAAAACATAAGCAGAGTTGCATATGACCCTATACGAGATTAACTACTACAGGCTGCCTTCACTGGATAATAACACATCGGTTTCATCACAAATGCAGAACACTTTAATGCACAAATCTCACAAAGAGGATCAACGCATAAACTGTAAAAGTGCCTTCAAGTTATCAATATTCGACGTACTAAACAAAACTTGTAGTACAATTTTTCAAGTCTCCTAATATCGTCACGTCATAACCAGAATCATCTTGAAATACGAAAGCAGGCTCGTCAATGAAATACAACACTCAGCACTGAAAGCACGTTTACTAAGTACACCAACGTGCAGCCAGAACAGAACTGACCTCTTGGACGGAGAGTGCAGCTACTTATACAAACATCCAGTATTCCATAATGCTGGTACTTATACAAACATCGTATATACCAGAATATACAAACATAAAGATATTTTAAGAACCTCTCAAAAATGATACGTACTACATAACAAATAATTGCTGGGGGTCGAGTTTGAATTGGCGACCGGCAACATACCAGGCAGGGACCATAACCTTTATTATTTTTGTTATCTTTTATTTATTAATCTTTTTAGGCTTCCATCTACCGTTATAGCCCGTTCTTGCACTCGCCAGATTATGCCTTTATCGGCTAACTTCTTTCAGGTAGACAGGATTCGTACTTCTTTAATTAATTATACTCTTCTCCTTAAAAATTAATTAAAAGTTTCCGTTTTCCTCATTCACGACATAAATGTTGTATTCTGTAGTGGAAAGTAACGTAACATAATCTGCGTCTTCTGACAAATTAAAAGTGGAAAAAAGAAGAGTGACTAAAATCATAGCGTCTCATCTGCTTTCGGTATAGCTGCAAAAAACGTGGTGGGAGCTCCCACCATTGAACTAAATCATAATTGGTTGTTAAGTGCCGGCAACTGTGGCCGTGCGGTTCAAGGCGCTTCAGTCCCGAACCGCGCGATTGCAACGGTCGCAGGTTGAAGTCCTGCCTGGGGCATGTATTGTGTGATGTCCTTAGGTTTGTTATGTTTAAGTAGTTTTAAGATCTAGGGGATTGATGACCTCAGATGTTAAGTCCCTTAGTGCTCAGAGCCATTTGAATCATTTGGTTGTTAAGTCACTTTATACCATACACTCGACTAAGGCTTCTTATATCTTCTCTTTCTTCTTCGTTGGTAGCAGAGATGCTGTGAGTTGCGTTAAATTAAATCGTCTTCTTGATCGATAGAAGAAAACTGATCAATGAGAACATTATGACCACATACCTAATAATCTGTATGTCCATCTCTGGCACGGATAAAACCGGCGACGAGTCATGGCATGGAAGCAATGAGGCCATGGTTGGTCGCTTGAGGGAGTTGGCTACACGTCTGCACACAACAAAAGTCGCTTAGTTCCCGTGAATTCCAGGTAGCAGGGCAAGGAGCTCTGATGCCCCGTGCAATCACATCTCAGATTTGTTCGACGGGGTTCCAATCTGGCGAGCTGGCAGAACAGCACATCAATTGGGACACGCCACTGTGTTCCTCGAACCATTCCATTGCACTCCTCGCCTTGTGACATGGCGCATTATCTTGCTGAAAAATACCACAACCGTTGGAAAACATGATCGTCATGAAGGGGTGTACGTGGTCTGCATCCAGTGTACGATACACGTTAGCCGTCATGGTACCTTGCATGAACTCCAGTGGACTCATGAATGCCCACGTGAATGTTCCCCAGAGCATAATGGAGCCGCCCGCCAGCTTGTCGCCGCCCTGCAGTAAAGACGTCAAGGAGCTGTTCCCCCTCCCATCGCCATGATGAAGAAGGTATCAGGATTCATCAGACCCACGTACGCTCTGCCACTGCGCCAATATCCAATTTCGATGGTAACGTGCCCATTTCAGTTTTAGCTGCCGATGTCGTGGTGTTAACATTGGCATATACGTGAGTCGTCGGCTGCGGAGGCCCATCGTTAGGAGTATTCGGTACAATGTGTGTTCGGACACACTTGTACTCTGCCCGGCACTAAAGTCTGATGTTATTTCCGTCCAGGTCGCCGCCTGTCCTGTTTAACCAGTCTGCCCAGCCTACGACGTCCGACATCTGTAATGAAGAGTGGCCGTCCAACGCCACGACGTCTGGAAGTGGTTTCACCTTGGCTCCGCCACGTGTTAAAGACACTCACCACAGAACTCCTCGACCACCCGACAAGTCATGCAGTTTCCGAAATGTTCATGACAAGCCTCTGGGCAGTCACAAACTGCCCTCGGTCAAACTCAGAGATCGCGCGCCTCTCCCGTTCTACACACAGACAGCACGTTAGCACGTTCACTCGTACTCCATGCATCATGCGTGTGTCTGACTAGCAGTCATTCTCACCAGACGACGCGGCTATCGCCTGGACATGTTTATATCGATAGTAGGTCAGTGGTCATAACGTTCTGGCTGATCAGTGTACATGTAAAACTAAATTAGAGGACTGCAGTGTTAAAATTTAAAGTCAATAAAATTGAAATTAAAAGTAGGACTTCTATTCTCTTACCGTTTTTTCCATTTTCGTTACTTTTGCACCTTTGTGGTTAAAACAATAATGTCACGCTTAAAAAAATTGCAAAGGTATATCTTCTTCTTTATTCTGAGCAAATGAAGTTTTGGTGTTAAATATAGTTGAAAAACTGCTTAGTTTTTTCGTCTCTTGTTAAAATGTAGCACATATTGTGTCGTTTTTAACAATTTCTCGCGTTGTTTTTGGTCATAGGATACGGTTTGTCGTCAGGAGTTCTGTGGTCCTATTTATAATCGCTGCTTCGTCTGACATGAAATCCCATATCTCCTGCGAATTTGTACACACGTTCGTCGCTATCTACTGGCTAAGATGTGTTACACAACAGTGAAGCTGCTAGGTGAATTTCAGGGACCTTGGAATTTGTTGGAACTTTTCTCTTCATTGCGAAGTATCGTTATGTCCTCACGTAAGATGGCACGTGAGCTATGTATGTTTTCCCATACGGCTGATCAATCTTCGTGCCCATATATCCGTTCTGCCATTCTCCTTGTCTTAAGTTCTGAAAGATCCTTATAGGTTTCGTTGACTTTTATAAATCGCTTTTCGGTTACTCTCATACCCATATAACTATACTCTAATAAAGAACACTTCAAATGATGCAACTCATGTGGGATATGACCCAGATTGAGCGATTCAGTGACATTCGTAGGTGCGATTTCGTGCAGTATAAGTGTAAGGTAAGACTAACAGTCACTGTTTATACATGGTGCGGATGTACACAGCTTGTGCCATGGTGAACACATGTGTTGAATTCAGTTCTGCATGTCGCGTTAAAAACCTAGAGGTACCATTTTATCTCGCTTTGAAGATGTGACTACAACTGACGAAATGCCCAAGAGCCGCTGAGATAGTTTTTGCTATGTTACAAGGCACAGATACAGTTTGAGCTATATAGTTTGCCGTCGATAGTTGGTAGACGTTTGTTAAATGACATTTTGAAATTCATATACACTCCCCATATCTGTTGCAAGATATATTTGTAATTGGCAACAATGTTGTGCTGTAATTTGGTTTTGAACTCTATTCTCAGACACTTGATATTTTAGACTTCTTGAAGTTGATCTTGGTGGTTTGGGCCATACCAAGTTCAATGTTCATAAGTCGAGACTTCTTACAGTTCAATTTAGTCCCTGATACGGCTTCATATCGCTGCGATATCCGCAATGCGATCTCATCTTCGTTGACACTAGCTATTAGGAAGCCGACCTCATCGGCGGCGTACGCTCGAAATACAATTTTTTTCGTTTATTCGTACACATTTTAGCTGTTTCGTTAGTGTGGCGAGAAATGGCTCTACTGAAATTGCGAGTAACGGTACTGACATTAGGCATCCTTGCCTTACAAGCTTTTGAATTGGATATCGCAGCCAAGCTGACCATTTGTCATAGTTTGTGAGGAACTGCCCAGAAAGACAATCTGTATTATTTTCATGTAGCTATGTGGGAAGCCCATCTCCTGCACTGTGTGGAACAGGAAACGTTGACTGACCCTGTCGAACGCTTTCTTAAAATAAATAGCCACTATTACGCATATTACCTTGCGAACTTCGGTGGTGGCTATGATCTCTCTGTAGTCTGCCAAGGTCTAAAAAATGGCCCTGTTTTGACCACCATTTTTTTCATACTTCCGTGTTAGGATGTGCGCTAAGATTTTATAGTCACAGTTAAGTAAGATGATGAGTCACAGCTTTTCAACTGAGATATTGCCTGGGCTTTGAGGATTGAACACAACCAACCCTTCTTTGAATTCTTGGGGAATTTCTACATTCGGCTTCATTAATTCGCTGCTTTGTCTTTCGTTTAATGCAAGAATGTTTGGTATAGTTCTACCGGGATTACGCCATGTCCAGAAGATTTGTTTTTCGGGTTTAGGAATACTTTAGTCTTCAATTCACCTTCGTCGATTTCTTCTGTGAAATGTTCTGTTTCCTATGGGGTGAGTCTTCTTGCAAGGTTGGTTGTCATTTCGTCCAGTGCGTTCTCATCAATTCCTTTGTTAGTCATCAGGTGAACAGAGTCTTTGTGAACCGCGTTTCTGATGTCTTTCTGATTCCTTAGTGCCGTTCCATCTGGTAACCCAACTCACGTCAACATTTCTGAGGTGAAATATAGACGGTTCTTCATCATGTACTGAGTTCATAACTCTTGCTCTGATTTTGATGTCTTCTAGTTGATTATTTATTAAGATTCGAATTTTGGCTTAAATTTTCTTAATTTTAGTGTAATTTTGTATAAAAACGGCATCAAGTCTATGAAGACCCCTGAGACATTGGAAATAAAATTCCACTTTTCTTGATTTTTGGTTTTGCACGTTTCAGCCACCGGTTTAACAATGAGTCATAGGAGTTACATTTAGTTTCTCAGTCCGACCATGTTTTAATAAAAATTTCTATACATTTCGGTCACTGTAAATGGCCAACGTTGAACAACCATAGACATCTGCCTCTGTAGATTTTCTGGCTCTTCATATTTATGGGGCACATGTACGCAGCGTGATAATAGGAGCACGTTGGTCAGATTTCGGTTTGCGAAACGTGTTGTTTAAGGTCATTGGATACACAGATTCTATCCATTGTACTTGGCGAATGGATCGTGACATGGGTGAAATCGGACAGTGCGTTGTTCTTATACTCCCAAGAACGAATTAAAAGAAATTCTTTAACGACCTGTTCAAGTTCTATGGAGTTACTAAAATGTTGTGTTTGATCTTTCGGATTAATTACCCAATTAAAATCTCCAGCCAGGATTAAATTGTCGTACTGGTTGCTTGAAAGAGGAATAAGCTTTTGCCCAAAAAATTCGGCCCTGTGGCGCACGTTGGTTGCGCCCGATGGCGCGTATATGTTGACCAGTCTTTTATTGTTAAAGTTACCGGAGACTGACCTGTTATTTCCAAGTCTTTCTACATCCTTATGTGTTCGTTAGTAAGGATGGCTGTTCCTAGTTCTGTGCCATTGCCTAGATCTGTAATAACGTTGTATACGGGTATTCGTTCCACATTTACGTCAGTGACCTCTTGGAGCAGCGTAAGGGGTCAGCGCCCACGGAGTAAAAAAGATCTTGAACATTATTTAATTTTAATGCACTGCGGATCTTATTTATGTTTAACGTGGCAGGCTTGTGCGATTGTAAGGGATTCAGCTTTTTATACAATTCATCATTTGAGCAGCAGCTCAAAACGGCATCTTTGTCTATGTTCTGTACATCTTTGGTCATATCTTCAGCTTCCGAAACAATATGTTTTGGTAGTAGTCCTCTGATTCTATGATCTGTTGACGTTTCTGTCACCCGAGCATCGGCATTTTAAACTTCCTATGCTTCCCAATCGATTACAGGTGGGTTCTCATTTAGACCATTAGAGCCCTTTGCCTGTATCTGTTCTTTCTTTTCGTATTTATTGTCTTTCTTTGACAGCTTATCGGGTGCTTATTTGGTGCATCATCTGGAGGTCGACAGTCTCTCCTGAAATTTTGTTTTGTCTGATTGCTCTGTGTTGAATTGAATTTCTCACTAACTATCTTGGTTTTCTCTCTGCCTTACTCGCTCCTTGATGTGTGAGGCTTCACTCCTTGTTCCTTCGGTGTAGAAGGCGGACAGCTACCTTCACTATCTTCAAATACATGTCTGTGTTGTTCTGAATTTTGTTCCTCGTTGACAGTTGCTTGTTTGTTGGTAATTAAATCGATCTGATCTGTTGATGGATGGCTGGCATTTTCAGTTTCCGGAGGAACACTTGTGCCTGTTCTGATCCTTCATTGTATTCCATAGGAATCTCTACTTTATTCTGACTGCAATGTTGCTATGCTCAACGCCGTTCCGTTCATGTCTGCAGACAAGCTGATGCTAGCGTGGCCACGGGCCGCAGCTGCATACGAAATGGGCAATGTTGTCCTCTCAGATGCTTGTGCAGGTTCACCTCTAGGTAACTGTGCCACGTGCCTCTGAATGGACTCCACACGAAGGTTACCAGTAGGATTACAATCAGCACAGGTACTATAATAAAAGCGCACCTACTCACGGAGGTCCAGTGTGCGCTGTAATTATCGTATGGCAGTGAAATTTGGTAGATACACTGAGGTGACAAACGTCATGGTGTGGCGATATGCACATATACACATGGCGATAGTATCTCGTACACAGCGCATAAAAAGGCAGTGCATTGGCGGAACTGTAATTTGTGCTCAAGTGATTCATGTGAAAAGGATTCCGACGTCATTATGGCCGCACGAAGGGAATTAAAAGACTTCGAACGCGGAATTGTAGTTAGAGCTAGCCGCATGGGATATTCCATTCAGAAATCGTTAGGGAATTCAGTATTCAGTGCTCCATAGTGCCAAGGATGTGCCGAGAATACAAAATTTCAGGCATTACCTCTCCCCACGGACAATGCGGTGGCCGATGGCCTTCACTTAACGATCGGCAGCAGCGGCATTTGTGTAGAGTTGTCAGTGCTAACAACTAATCAACGCTTCGTGAAATAACCGCATAAATCAATGTGGGATCTACAACGAACGTTTCCGGTAAGACAGTGCGGCGAAATTTTGCATTAATGGGTTATGACAGCAGACGACAGACGCGAGTGCCTTTGCTAACAACACAACATGGCCTGCAGCGCCTCTCCTGGAAAATCGTAGCCTGGTCAGATTAGTCCTGATTGCAGTTGGTAAGAGTTGATGATAGAGTTTGAGTGTGGCGCAGACCCCACGAAGCCATGGATCCAGGTTGTCAACAAGGTACTATGCAAGCTGGTGGTGGCTCCGTAATGGTGTGGACTGTGTTTATGTGGAATTTGCTGGGTCCTCTCGTACAACTGAACCGATCGTTGACGAAAAATGTTTATGCGCGGCTACTTGGAGACTCTATGCAGTCTTTAAGTTAAGTTAAAACTAAGTTAAGTTAAAACTATTTCGAATTTGCAAATGATCTATTGAAGGTAAACTTCAGCGTGTCTTTTGTGCTAGCTTCCGCCATTACTTCATCTTAATCTACACAGTAAGGTCACAAACACAATCGAGTGGCGCTGCAAGCTAGCGACACACCACCCGCTTTAAACGATGTCGGCCGCAGCGCGATGCACACAACAGGTCCGCACACCGTCGCTGCCGCAGGCAAGCCGGCCGTGGTGGCCGAGCGGTTCTAGGCGCTACAGTCTGGAACCGCGCGACCGCTACGGTTGCAGTTTCGAATCCTGCCTCGGGCATGGATGTGTGTGATGTCCTTAGGTTAGTTAGGTTTACGTAGTTCTAAGTTCTAGGGGACTGATGACCTCAGAAGTTAAGTCCCATAGTGCTCAGAGCCATTTTGCCGCAGGCAGACCGTTACGCTACACTGCTTGCAACACATCTTGGGACAATATTAAGAATGAAATAGTATGTTTACAACGCGATCAAATTGTTGTTATGTGTTTCAAATGTAACAACTGAGGAAAGCCGACCGCGGTGGTCTCGCGGTTCTAGGCGCTCAGTCCGGAGCCGCGCGACTGCTACGGTCGCAGGTTCGAATCCTGCCTCGGGCATGGATGTGTGTGATGTCCTTAGGTTAGTTAGGTTTAAGTAGTTCTAAGTTCTAGCGGACTGATGACCACAGATGTTAAGTCCCGTAGTGCTCAGAGCCATTTGAACCATTTGAACTGAGGAAATATTTGCGAGATTTAAACAGGCTGTAAATTGATGGACAGGTCGTGGCTTATTAGGAAAGCTCCTCGAATTTTTAGTAAAGCGTAGACCATTTTCAGGAGTACAGTGCCATTCACTAACAAATAATTGGTTGACATGCTCTTTATTTATGCTGAATGTCACCTAAATACATCAGGAGCAGCTGAACTGCATGCAGAGCCGTTCCCAGGTAGACTAACTCGTACCAACTTCGTTAATACCATCAAAAGATTTCGCTATACAACAATTTTTACCGCATGAGAACGTATACGAAGGAAGCCTGCTACCAACGAAGCTGCTAAAGTAGCGGTTCTTGCGGCTGCTGCAATAAATCCTAATGTCAGTTCGTATCAAATACAAAGAGAGGTTGATATCAGCCAAAGAGGCGTTTTGGGTATTTCTTATAGACATAAATAACACCCGTTCAGTATTTCTCAAGATAAAGTGCAAGATAGCAGTGATTTTCAGCGTCGTTTTGGATACTGTCAGTGTGTTCTTCAGCAAGAAAATAGTGTTGGGAGGAACTGTCATCCACTGATGAGGACAAGTTCACAATTCCCAAAGCGCAAATTTGAGGAACATACACTACTGGCTTTGGGAGGTGCTCAGCCAACTACAGTGGAGTGTGAATGTGTGGTGTGGCACAAGCGGTCAGCACGTGATTGGACCATATTCCATTGCTGTTAACGTTGAATGGGGAAATGTAAAATCTTTTTTCGTAAATGGGTGGCTCTTAATTGCTGCTCTTTTAATTTTTTTATAATTTTACTTGGGCTGCCCTCCAGTTTTATTCCATTCCATGTAAATTTATCTGTGTGAATTTTGGGCTCAGTAGGAAAAGGGGAAGGGGTATCTCTGGGCTTTTAAATTCGGAAAATCCATTAAAATGTAGCATGTTAGGGGTATAGGTACAGATATTGTTATCATTGGTATTTTAATAAGTACCTGCTTTAGTGTGTTAGTTGTTTCTTTCTCTGTGTCTAACAGTCTTTCCGCAAACACGTCGCATAATTTACTACCTAATGTTTTCGGCTCGCTTGTAACTGCACGTAAAAGTGGACTACGCCTGTTAATTAGATTATCCATTTTGTGTCCATGTGTACACATGCATGTACCCGATCTACTGTTCAGGAGAATATAAACGTTAATTGCTTGCTTGAGCCACACATACTTGGAGGTACTAACCAACCTAGAACGTACTACACGTAGCAGCTATAATTATTTGTCTGCAAATGAAGTAAATACTGATGTAATGTTATTCAGTACACTGTTCTCAGTCAGCAATAGGAATTTCGGCACTTATAACTCTAACACACTGTATAACCACTGAATTTGGAGTATATTACTTCTGCATGACAAATTCTTTCATTACCAAATTCAGGCTGGTTGGTTCCTTTGCGTTTCTCAACGAAGTGAATTATTTCACAGATCACTCTGGCTTGGGTCATGTGATCGGTCAGTGACCCCAAGGCAAGTAGAGAGTGGGCAAAACGGGCTGTGCAGCTCCTTCTTGCAACTCGCTCAAAACGGCCTCAGTAGTCTTTCATTTCGAGGAAAGGTGGCAGTCGTATCAAGGTTAATGTCATTCAGGGCTCAAAATTATCCTCGTGTTTGTGTTCTTTAACTTGCTGTCGTTATTGTCCTTCTCAGTTTTTGTCAGCTTGACTTGTCGAATTGGTGAGTCAGAGTTAGATTTCGTGGACTCTCAGGGTACATCAACCGATAACACTCTTTCAAAAAATACATCGCCACTATTAAAAAGAAAAGAGGCATCAAGCAATATTGACTCCCAAGCTTGCAGATGCCTTTGATAAACGTGGGATCAGTGACGGTAGAGCATATCACATCCTGAGAGTTACAAACGAAATGCTAGATAAAGATATCGAAGATACTGCAGTCGACAGAGGTTCTATAATATAATGACGTAGACATCCGCTGCCATAGTCAGTTGACATCAAAGATATCTGAGCGTATAATGCAAAAACTATACTGGAGAAACCAACGTTTTGGCGACGGTTGAGTGGAATGCTCCAGAATAGTTTTTTACATTATGACGTGATGCACCACTCAGAAAACTTTTATATCAACAGGAGTTCTGTTTCAAAGACCAGGCAGAAGGTGTATGAGAAAAAGACTTCTGAAATCAAGAACGAATTTAGTGACAAGAAATTACAGGCTGCTGCCATCCATTAGGATTGTAAATTATTATCGCATTAACAGGCAAAAATAAGGTAAAAGACTTAATAATTTTCAGCCATAATGGCTATGTTTGTGAACCGTGACTGTGTGGGATAATTATTTATTTCAAGTTTCTGCTACCAGTCACTTTTTATTTTATGCTTAATCTAACATAATGCAACGCGTTTCGAACATGTTCTGTTCATCTACAGGCGTTTATACATGCATACATACATACATAGAGAAATGTTACTTAAAAATAAACAGTCTTCAACTAGATTAATCTAGAACAGTTTGTCCATTGTTTTTTACTGTAGCTGTTGGTGCGGCATTTGGGGGGGAAGGAGGGGGGCAGTGTATGGCTAGAAATCGAAATCAGTGAAGTCTTCTGCTGGTTTTCTTCTTTATGGTTGACTATGTATATCAGAGCCTGTATAGGATTATATTTCTTCGTCTGAGGTCATGCAAGGCTTATGGTCCAGAAGGAGGTTCAAACGACCGTGAAGGACATGAGAGAGACTTATTGTAATGTGTAAAATAATTGATCCAAATATGAAGACGGAAGTGAGTTTATCGGTGATTCAGCGTGTACCAAAAGTCGCGAAGCAAATCGTTCTCACTTTGAACACAATCCGTTAAAACTACACTAACTGTGATATACCGGGCAATTTTTGTTGTTCAGTCTTTGGTGTCATTTATTGGATGGTTTCTTTTAATGTTCCAATTTTTCCTGGGTGCAAATGACATAGAATATAAAACAAACGGAGGAAATAATATCATTTTGATTACAAATAACGAAATCAGATTGCGACGCGTACCAAACGACTGCGTTTTATTACTTATATACAACAACAGTTACTAAATTTCAGGATATAGAAATTTATAGCACTAAAGTGAACTGTTGCAAAACTTTCTTCAGATCAAATCAGTGAGACGGCTAATCGTTTTAAGACTTTTACCTGCCAGGCTGCTAAGATCGGAGTTTATTGTTCATTGCTTGTGTATTCTGATAGATACAGAATATATTTGTCAGATGATGATATTACTCATGCTTTTAGTTGGCACTGCGTTAAGTACAAAGACGGACCAGTGTAGAGGCTATGTAGTCTACGCTGTGTTGTCGATAAGGATTCTTCCGTCCTTGTGGTAGGACATTAGCCTCTTGGAACATGTATCCAGGGAAACAGTGTCGAAAGCACGTGACATAGTTGAGAAATGATTCGGCTTGGAGCCATTTCGTCGTGGACTGAGGATATATGGAATATTATCATTCTATAATTACATAAATATTCGGAACGTCTCCGTGCCATGTACTATAAAAAGTAAGCTGCGACTTATCTTATCCCACTCGTCAATGAAGCACGAGAAACGTCATTGTCAATATGATTTCGTATTATTTTATTTTGTTCCTTTGGTTCTTCCATGAAATCGATGTAGTTTATCTCAAAATTGTTATTTTTTACTGTGACGTAATTGAACAGCCCATCGTACATTCACGTACATCACTGATAGTTGCATGAGGGATTAATTTCTTCCTCTCTCCAATATTTTTTTACGGAGCTTCAAATTATTTTTCTCTACATAACGATTTATGGAAGCAGATTACCTGTTTTTGTCCCAAAGCTCCTGCTAAACGAGGTACAACAGTAGACTTTCAGGAGCTTTGGGATTCAATTTTTAGTGCATCATCTAAGATTATGTTTCCCGTGGTTTTCGCCAAATCGCTTATGGCGAAGGCTACAGTCGTTCTTTCAAAGAGGTCACGACAAATTTTCTTTTCCATTATCGTCCAACCCAATCTAGTTTTAAGACACTAATGATCTTCTTTCCATCCTGAAATCTCCTTCACCAGCCATGATACCGCTGGAATTTCAGTCTGTTCGAGATATCTGACATGAAGAGTCTGGAATATGACATGTTTCTATACGACCACCACTGAAAGGTTTATCATTACAGCTATAAAAAGATCTACAGTTTTGTCAGAAATAGAGTTATGAACTACGTACGTTTAAGCGACATTTGGTGATCCACAAACGAGATTGCGAGATTTATAGTGACATAGCATACGTTAACATCCACAGTGCAAAATCTCACAAAAAATCGTAGAATTCTTGCTACATGTGAGGATACAGTCTGTCGGCACATCGCAAATTTATCCCTGTAGTCATTGTTTACAGGGAAGTGGAATTGAAAACCTCTGTTTAAACTGCCTGCAGTCTGACATTTAGCAAACTCTCTAGCCCCATTTTATGTAACGTTTCGGTTCGATGTTAGCATATACCGTATTATTTCAGACTGCTTTTTCTAGCTCTCTAATGCTGTTATAAAGTACATGGTTCCGTCAAAGGAAACCATAGTTGATTTTATATCTCTATGGTTACAAAGTTATATAATTTAATCTTGCTGTAAAATAGTCCCCTCTTTGCCCACCGTTGTTTGCTACAAACGAACTTCGATTTCCTTGAATCTACTGTGAAATATAAGAGGCTTTATGATTTAAGTAAGTTATCGTGTATATTATAATGAAGTTCCAGAATAAAATTATGAGCTCAATGAAATACAGGTACTGAATATACAAACTAATGAAACGTAGCTACTTAGAGGCGATACACCTCATGTTTCGCAAGTATGAACTAGTAAATACCTGATTTGCTAAACAGTGGAGAAATACATCATGATAATATTTGGAGCTAATCAGTGGAAAAATACAACATGATAATATAAGGAGGCATCGTATCTGCGTTCTCTAGGAAAAGCAGCAACAGTTCAGTATCCAAATTAAATTTAAAGTCGGCGATAAATTATATCATTTCAGTCCCGGGAAACGAAGCGAAAAGTTTTTCAAGACACATCCGAAAATCATTGAGGCGCTTTAATATTTGTAATTTTTTCATTACATCATAAAGATACAGTAAGAAATTACGGGAAATTCCGTAGAGGTAATTAAAATTATAAAACAAAGGTTTTACGTGTGACGAAACCATGTGCTCCATCATACTGTACCTCATAATACAAGGGAATGTTAAGGCGGTAACACATGACGACTTAAAGATCACGACACCACTTCTGTAGGCAGCAGTCTTCCCAGAAGTGATCGCAGTTTCTGAATGATCCAACACATCTCAAGAAGGAAAAGGGCAATATAACAGAAAACCCACCCATAACTTGTTATGACGAACTGCTGTATTTTTACTTTTATTTAATCAGCTGTAACGTTGTTTGACGGCTGACTGCTCCAGTATGGGAATTACAACCAATTACACTGAATACATTGGCCCTCACTTTGTTATCCCGTAGCCAAAAATGGCCTTGAGCACTATGCGACTTAACTTCTGAGGTCATCAGTAGCCTAGAACTTAGAACTAATTAAACCTAACTAACCTAAGGACATCACACACATCCATGCCCGAGGCACGATTCGAACCTGCGACTGCAGCGGTCACTCGGCTCCAGACTGTAGCGCCTAGAACCGCACGGCCACTCCGGCCCCCCGTAGCCAAAAGCGCATTCATAGTCTGAAGTACATTTTACGCTCAAACAGAGACTGTGGCTCTCAACTAGACATGTCATTTTGTCACATTCTGTTTAAGCCACTTAAGAAGCAGCACCGGTTTTCTACGTAGCATCACTGAACAATTATGAGAATCAGAAGCCAGTAAAGAAAGGACTAAGTTGATGAAGTCTTCGGTAAAGATACGAAACGGAGTGAGTATGATTTTACGTTGCGGGTTGCATACCTTACAAATCAAGGAGCCACCGTCACATCAATGCAACACCGCCTTCACCAAACATCGTAAGGTGGATTGCGGAGTGTAGGTATAAATGTTCTTATTATTGGACTATGCACGAGGGTTGGAACTTTAATAGCGGCAAATATTTATTTACAGCCTATATAAAATAGATAACTTTTCAGAGTTTTACTTTTCTTCACAGCAGTTACCAACGTGGTGCATATCCCGTTGCCAGCGATGTCCAAGTTGTAGGAGACCCTTAGCAGCGCAAGTTGTGTTCATGGTTCGAGTAGAGCACTCTACTGCCCAACGACTCTCTGTAACCGTTTTGAAGCGAATAACATGAAGTGCTTCCTTCGTCTTAGGAATCAAGTTTAAGTTCAAATCAAATGTGTGTGAAATCTTATGGGACTTAACTGCTAAGGCTATCAGTCCCTAAGCTTACACACTACTTAACCTAAATCATCCTAAGGACAAACACACACAACCATGCCCGACGGAGGACTCAAACCTCCGCCGGGACCAGCCGCACAGTCCATGACTGCAGCGCCCTCGACCGCTCGGCTAATCCCGTGCGGTTCAAGTTTAAGCCATAAGGGCGTAAATCCTGGGAGTTTGATGGGAGGTAAAGCACTTCCCAGTCCCATCGACCAAACAAATCAGTCTCAACCTGCGCCATATGCACTCGAGCACTGTCCTGCAAAATGGTGGGCGGGTCATGCAGAAAGCGTCGCCGCATCTTTCTCTAAGCAGGTCGTATGCTGTTTTCCGAAAATGAACAGCAGTATCCTACGACTTCCACACCACTGGCAATGGGCTATGCACAATGCTGGTGACTGCTTTGAAGGACAGTAATGTTTTGAAACATGTGTCTATTTTGTGTAAATTGTAAATAAATAGCCGGCCGAAGTGGCCGTGCTGTTAAAGGCGCTGCAGTCTGGAACCGCAAGACCGCTACGGTCGCAGGTTCGAATCCTGCCTCGGGCATGGATGTTTGTGATGTCCTTAGGTTAGTTAGGTTTAACTAGTTCTAAGTTTTAGGGGACTAATGACCTCAGAAGTTGAGTCCCATAGTGCTCAGAGCCATTTGAACCATTTTTTTGTAAATAAATAGTCGCCACTGTGAAAGTTCCAACTGTTGCGTATCTTAAAGTAGGTCTTATTTTGCTTATGATACGCTAAATAAATAAGTCGTTGGCATCATTTCTCTCGCAGTATAGCGAAACCTTCGGTGGTTGGCACTACGAGAGCTCCCTCGATCACCGCGCGGCAGGCCAGTGCCAGCTGTGCGGCGAGTCGCAGAACGGGGAATTGCAGTCGCGATGGGCCAGCAGAGGGTTCGCCTGGGGACGGGAAGGGAAAGGGAGGGAAGGCAAGAGTGGCAGTCTAGCGGCCAGCCTTAATGGGAGCCGCCGATGCGATATCAAATCGATAACTGTCGTGCTGATTCACCCTGTAGCGACGCCGACAGCGACCCCGAGCCAACCGCAGTCGCACCGTCACGGCGGGCCGGCGAGTCCTCGTGGCCCGCACCTGCGCCTGCCGCTCCGCTTCCCGCGCACCACACTGCCAAGCCTCTGGACGCGTACTCTGCAAACCACAGTCCAGCATGCGGGGTGATCAGAAACTAAGGCTACAATGCCGATTTTCCGAAAATTTCGCCTGTTATACAGGAATTAATACTGTGCAGTAATTCTGATAGATGTTGTTGGTGACTATATAGAGTTTCAGCCACCCGCCCTCTACAGCGTTAGTTGTTGATAAACACAAATGTCAACTCGCTTGGAAACCTAGTCACACGGCTCAGTTATTCGATTTCTGTGGGCGAAACATGTGACCTCGGCTGAAATACACCGGCAGTTGGTAGAGCTTTACGGAGAGTGTCAGCATGTCACAGAACCGTGTCGAAATATTTGGGCATGTAGAGGAAAGTCACCGACGAGGATCGCAGTGGCCGATCACTGCACTGTTGAAGCAGTTTCACTGACGTCACTGACCATCTTCCCCACACCCGGACCTCGTTGCAAGCGACTTTCACCTTTTTCCTCACTTGAAGGTGCATGTAGGAGGCCGACGATTCGCTTCAGGCGAAGAGGTGGAACACTTCGCGAAAACGTGGTTGAATACGCAAGGCCAAGATTTTTACCAGGAGCATACACTGAAACTCATCCCATGAGGCGAAAAGTGGCTAAACTACTATGGAGACCCTGTTGAAAAAATCTAATGTGTGTACTATGAGCTATCTGTACTGGTTATACGAAATATAATGTACACGTTTCACTGCAGGCTTCGTAACCTTAGTTTCTGATCACCGCTCGTATAAGAGACAGTCAATTGAATACAAGCAACGCAGAAAGAAGGTAAATAAACTATTTATTATTTCAAAAGTAATCACCATAAATGTTAACGTTTTTATTTATCTCATTGTAATACAAGAAGATCAATGCTTTCATGGGAAAATGTTTACGGTTGCCTGCGGAACCATGATTGTACCCAGGCGTGCACCTCTTCGTCCGAAGCGACTCGACGGTCACGAATGTCTTCTTCGGGGATGCAACAATATGGAAATCGCATGGAGAGAGATAGGAGCTCTACGGAGGATGTGTAAGGGCTTCCGGGCAAAACTTCTGCAGTGTTGTCAATACGTGGGTGTGCATCATTCTGCAACAGAATGATGCCGTTCGTCAACGTTTGTGGGCGTTTGGACTTGATGGCACCCTTCAATTTTTGCAGTGCGTCACGTACCGCTGTTCATTAATTGCGGCGCCGTGTTCCAGAAAATCAATGGCCAGAGGGCTCTAGCAGTCAAAAATGAGGTCTCCTGATTTTACCGGAGCTGTCGTGTCCGTAGTTTCGATACGCTGCAAAAGTTCCACTACGAAGCCAACACGCATCCTCCATACAGTCCCGATCCTTCCTCATGCGATTTCCATGTATTAGGAGCTCTGAAAAAAACCATTCGTTGTCGTCGATTTGCTTCGGATGAAGTGGTGCATGCCTCAGTACTATCATGATTCCGGAGGCCACTGCATTTTTCTATGAGGATACTGACCATCTTGTCTCACAATGGGATAAATGTATTAACAGTCATGGCGATTACTTTTGAAATAATAAACAGTTTACTAACTTTCTCCATCCATTTCGTTTTCATTTTAATGCCGCTTACACGTGATGGAGGGTACGTTCCATTATTAGGGCTTATTCCCGCTCTAAAATGGCTCTGAACACTATAGGACTCAACTTCTGAGGTCATCAGTCCCCTAGAACTTAGAACTACTTAAACCTAACTAACCTAAGGACATCACACGCATTCATGCCCGAGGCAGGATTCAAACCTGCCGGCCGAAGTGGCCGTGCGGTTAAGGGCGCTGCAGCCTGGAACCGCAAGACCGCTACGGTCGCAGGTTCGAATCCTGCCTCGGGCATGGATGTTTGTGATGTCCTTAGGTTAGTTAGGTTTAACTAGTTCTAAGTTCAAGGGGACTAATGACCTCAGCAGTTGAGTCCCATAGTGCTCAGAGCCATTTTTGATTCAAACCTGCGACCGTAGCGCCCGCGCGGTTCCAGACTGTAGCGCCTAGAACCGCTCGGCCACTCCGGCCAGCTTCATTCCCGTTCTACTCGCGTAGGGAACGATGAAAGCAAGATTGCTTAAGTATCTCTGACACCACTTAATTAGGATAAGCTTACCTTCACGTCCATTATGAAAACTATGCGTAGGGATTTGTAGTACACTGAAGCGCCAAAGGAACTGGTATAGGCACGCGTGTTCAAATACAGAGATACCTAAACATGCTGAATATGCCGCTGCGGTCGGCGGCGCCTATATAAGACAAAAAGTGTCTGGCGCAGTTGTTAGATTGG
This sequence comes from Schistocerca americana, assembly GCF_021461395.2. NCBI lineage: Eukaryota > Metazoa > Arthropoda > Insecta > Orthoptera > Acrididae > Schistocerca > Schistocerca americana. The sequence goes on along the minus strand of NC_060130.1, from coordinate 575,010,121 downwards.
TTACTGGTGCTACAATGGTAGGTTATCAAGACTGAGGTGAGCTTGAACGTGGTGTTATAGTCGGCGCACTAGCGCTGGGACACAGCATCTCCACGGTAGTGATGAAGTGGGGATTTTCCCGTACCACCTTTTCACGAGTGTGCCGTGAATGTCAGGAATCCGGTGAAACATCAAATCTCTTACATCGCTTCTGACGGAAAAAGATCCTGCAAGACCTGGACCAACGACGACTGAAGAGAATCGCTCAACGTGATAGAAGTGCAACCATCCGCAAATTGCTGCAGATTTCAATGCTTGGGCATCAACATGGGTCAGCAAGCGAACTATTCAACGAAGGCCCTTAATGACTGCACGACACAATGCTTTACGCCTCGCCTGGGCCCGTCAACACCGACATTGGACTGTTGATGACTGGAAACATGTTGCCTTGTCGGACAAGTCTCGTTTCAAATTGTATCGAGCGGATGGGCGTGTATGGGTATGGAGACTACCTCATTTATCCATGGACCCTGCATGTCAGCAGGGGACTGTTCAAGTTGGTGGAGGCTCTGTAATGGTGTGGGGCGTGTGTAGTTGGAGTCATATGAGACCCGTGATACATCTAGATACGATTCTGACAGGTGACACGTACCTAAGCATCCTGTGCGATCACCTGTATCCATTGATGTCCATTGTGCATTCAGCCGGACTTCAGAAATTCCAGCAAGACAATACGACACCACAAACGTTCAGAATTGCGAGAGTGGCTCCACTCTTCTGAGCTTAAACACTTCCGACGGCCACGAAAATTCCCAGATATGAACGTTATTCAGCATATCGGGAATTCGTTGCAACGTGCTGTTCAGAAGGGATCGCCACCCCCTCGTATTCCTACGGATTTATGGGCAGCACTGCAGGATTCATGGAGTCAGCTCCCTCCAGTATTTCAGTCATTAGTCAAATCCATGCCACATCGGGTTGTGGCACTTCTGCGTGCTTGCGGGGGCCCTACACGATATTAAGCAGGTTTATCAGTTTCTATGTCTCTTCAGTGTATGTTCCCCACTCGATGCTGGTTCTTGAAACTTTTTAAGCAGACGTTCAGGGGACAGTGTAGGGTGAATTACAGGTGTTTCCAGCGCTCTAGTAGGAAGGTAAACAGTTCAGCGCAATTTTAAGTGTCTATTGGCTATAAAAATGGTCACCACAACAGCAGCCACGACAGTCAGTTGTTCCTCAAAAAGACATCGCTGAATTGTGTCAAAAGCCCAAAGCTTTACTCAGATTCGACGCGACAACAAAACGGAGAAGGTTTTATACGTCTCCTGACAGTCTTATTTGGTACGGTTCAAAGATGCTTCAGTAACGTTCTGGTGTCGCACGAGTGTTTGTAAGCAATCTCATTTATAGACTGATTGTACTCTCTCGGTATCTTACAAATGAAAAAAAAATTTCCATTTGCTTCCCCTACGATTGCGCCTGTGTTTATCATTCCTTTTCATGTGTTCACAAATTGTAGCACATTGTATCGACATGAGTCAGCTAGTTCCAACTGTTGCTCATTGATACTGTAGTCATACGCTTGGTGGTGGTGGTGGTTAGTGTTTAACGTCCCGTCGACAACGAGGTCATTAGAGACGGCCATACGCTTGTACGTTCATTTGGTGTAGTGCATAATTTTACGTTCTCGGACATATAAAACGATTTGCCAATGTTTGCTAAAATTTGAAAGTTTATCAAGAACTGACTGCTGATTCCTGCAATATTTTTTCAGATAATGCTTCATTATAGATAACTGCATAATCTGCGAAAGGTCTGAAGTTTATATTAATATTGTCTGAAAGGCCAGTGATATACAACAAGGGACGTAATACACTTCCCTTGGACACATTCCTACATTTGTCGATGACTCTCCTTCAAAGATAACACGCTGTGTCTTCCTTTCCAAGAAATCCTCAGTCCACTCACAAATTTCGATAATACCCACATGATTGTACTTTTATTAATAAACGTTGATCCGGGTTGAACCAAACGCATTTCTGATGTCAAGACATACTGCATCTACGGAACTGCCGGGATACATAGCTTTCATGATGTCATTTAAGAAAAGCGCGAGTTGGTTTCGCTGGGCGATGTTCTCGGAATCCATGCCGGTTGACATTAAGAAAGTCATTCCGTTCGAGATACCTCATTACATTTAAGGCGTGAATATGGTCGAAGATTCTACAACAGGTGGCTGTCTAAGACGGTAGTTCTGTGGATCACTTCTGCTTTCCTCCTAGTAGACGGACGTCACCTATGCCTCCTGCCAACTAATGGGCACAGATTTTTACGAGTATTTATGGTATCAACGGTAATTATGCTAGAAAGAGAGGCTACCTCAGGCACTAATTCTCTACAGAATCAGATAAGAACTCGGTCTCGCCTTGGAGCTATGTCCAGTTTTAGCAATTTCATTTTAATTTAACACTCTTGGCTGGACACTAACTTTGATGCCACTGACAGCCTTGATACGTCACTAGAATTTCTTCGAGTGTTGTGAGTAGACTTTCCGCTAAGGTTCTACTACGGCAATTGAAGGCTTCAAGCATTGCCCTTTCCACGCCCAAACGCGTTTCATTTCACATTTCTCTGTCTGTAGCTCTATCCTTTGTTTTACAACTATTGCATAGTAGTCTCTATTCCTTTAGAAGTTTCTGTACACAGCCCTTATTCCATGGAGAGTCCATCTCATCATGAACTATTTTACTAGGTGCATACCTGTCTCGTCTTGTTCAACTAGTTTTCTGAACTTCAGACACGTTCTTCTAAATTCACTTGCCCAAAACAAAATGTAGATCGCGTCACACCTCATGCCAACTCCCGAATCATTACAGGAAGCATTGTTCCAGTTAATGCCTTATAACAGGTTGATGGTGTGTTTCGCTCTGCAGTAGCGTTCGCAAGCCCCAAAAGGCTACGCACGTGACATAGATTATTTATTTTCATTTTGGTATGTCAAGTGAGACAGCAAAGACACACTATGAAAGACTAGCATGGGGTGTATGAGCGCGTAGTAAAATAAGATTGTTTAAAATACATTCCAGAACATCAGAAAGCGAAAGATTTCTTTGGCATCCAGGTAGGTGAAGCATTATTTAAGATACTGGGATCGTATTAGGTAGGACTGGGATTCAGATCTTCATTTGGCCATCAAAATTGAGGTTTTCCGTAGTTTCACATAAACGACTTATTCTTATGGATAAAAGACATCCTTATAGAGGCTCAAATACACTGATGTGCCAAAACATTTTGACCACTGCCCACCGCGAGGTTAGATACTTCTTGGTGATGTTGTGGCCACGAGAGGCACTAAGGAAAGAATATAAGCGGAAGAGGGACGAATAAGCAGTCATTACAGGGAATATAAGGGCCGAAGTTGATGGAATCCACTGATACAAGCGGTTTTCACAAAAGGGCGCCAATTGAGTTTTCACCGTGAATCGATTGTTGTAGCGCAGCGGCTGGAAACGAGAATCTCTGAAATGGCGAAGCTGGTCGCCTGTTGGCGTACTACTGTCGTGAACACCTATGGAAAGTAGCTGAAGTATGGTGAAATAAGGAGTAGGCCGTATGGTATTGGACGACTGCGTCTCATCATAAAACATAAAAGTCGGAGGATTCCCCACTGTGGCAGACGTGGCGACAGAGCACAGTGCTGGCGCATGCACAAATGTTTCGGAGCAGACCGTTCCAAGGGCATCGTTGAACATGGACTTCCCCATCACACGACCCCTACGTGATCCTGTGTTGGCCCAACGACATCGTCAGTTACTACTGCAGTGGGCACAGCATCACTGAGTTTTCACCGTGAATCGATATAAAAGTGTCGCCTGTCGATTGAATCGCATTACTTGTTACACCAGGTCGATGGTTGGGTTCTTACACGCTGCTATCCAGGCGAATGGCTGCACGAAACATGCATCTCGCCACAGCTGCAAGCCCGTGAGGACAGAATTATGCTGTGGGGTACATTTCGTTGGGTGTCCATGAGATCTGTGATAGTAATCGAAGGCATCATGACTGCAGCGAACTACGTGAACATTATTGCGGACCACCTGAATCTTTTCATGCTTGAACTCTCCCCCTACGGCTATGACACCTTTCAGCAGGATACCTATTAGTGTTGTAATGTCAGAATCGTGCTTCAGTGGTTTGAGTGGCATTGTAGTGAACTCAAATTTATGTCTTGGCCAGCAAATGTGGCTGATCTGTAGCCATTGGAAAATATATCGGGCGCCAGCTGCGTGCCATAAACCACCATCTCATAATTTGAGGGAATTGCTTGACCTGTGCGTAGACATCTGATGCCAAATGCTTCTGGAATCCCGTCAAGGGCTTGTGGAATCCATGCCAAGCAGAATCTCTGTTTAACTGTGTTTGAAAAGTGATTATAATATTTTGGCTCATCGGTGTATTTTAGCAACGCCATGGATCCGTGGCATATCTAGAAAAGAATTTTTATTTTTGTTTCAAATAAAGAGTAGATTTATATTAAATTAAAAATGGAAAAGATGTGGACAGTTGAGGCTTTGGGTTTTGCCTGCTTCATTAGAAGATGAAGAAGCACAAGAAGAAGAAAATTTGGGTCAGGTCTGGATTCCGGCCAGCAGTTGATTTTAGGATCTAGTTTATGAAAAAGAAGAAGTTTTAGTTAGTAAGTTTAAAATGTTTAAGAGGAAAGCGTATTATTCCTTTAGAAGGAGGAACATTAAATGTTTCACTGTGGGCAAGGTTCAGTTAATTTTTCTTCTTTTCTTTAATCCTAAATAATGTGAGCAAACACCCTGCTTAAAATAGTTTCTATGGCAGAAGAAGCCGACGCCGACGATAGCCCCTTTGGCTTAAAGGGTAGGATTAAGAGGAGCATGAGAGCTCAGTAAAAGTATAAAAATATGTAAAACAGAAAATAAAAATTTGGAAATAATGTGAAAGTTTCGAAGGTTTCTTCGTAATTTACCTTCCTATCCATGTGCAGTCTAAGATTTTGCTCCCCCTCTAATTACCTCAACCTCGACAGGACGTTAAACTATAATGTTATTCTATTTGCGTTCATAGTGTACTACATATAGTCTTACCTTGCCTGACTGGGAAGTGACTCAGACCCAGAAAGGACTAACGTCCTGATTTCCATCTCCGCCTCAGAAACACAACACACAGACAAACAAAAGTACCAAAAATACAGAATAAAGTTTATTGACAGTTAACAAACTCTATGTTTCTCGGTTTAAAATAAGGTTTGTGCTGTGGCGTCATGAAGATAAATTGGCCACTGAAAAAAGTATTAGGTACACGATAAATAGATATCAGGTTAGCACGGGATATATTCAGGAAGAACAATATATGGAAACAAATGGCAACAGAAATTTTTAAGGGGACATGCTCGTGAAAATGACCCAAAAATTTGAAAAAAATTTTCTTGGTCTATGGAAAAGAACATTTCACGTTGATTTCAAAAATTGTATAGTTTATAGGCATTATCATTTCCCGTTCGTTCTAAAATTGAGGTTGAACGTAATTTTGCACAGGGGCGACCACCATCTGTCAGTTTGAAGAGCGACAGAATACGTGATGCATTAGTTTGTTCTCCCGTTTTTCCATCGTTAGTTACGGCTCGTTAAAACAGGTGTATTCTAGAACGCACTGACTCCAGGAACCAAAGTACAGGCGTGTCTAGAAGGCTATGGTTCGAATGTAAACAAAGATCTGAGAATATATGATTTCCGAATTTCATACGCGTGTGGTTTTGTAGTTATTGTGTGTTGTTTTGTTTCTGTGTGTGTGTTTCCTGTGCCACAAATGCCGAGATTAAAGAAATTTAGCCCCAAACGAAAGTTTCACGGTAACCAGTTCCAAACACAACCGAATAATACACACCAGTTGCTTCAAAAGTCGCCATCGGAAACCGGGTCTACAGATAGTGTTTCTAGGCGTAAACTTCCACTCTCTGAATGTAATAAGAACAAGGCTAGTTGTACTGTGAGCAGCAATAACGACGGAAATGTTGTTGTGAGGTTCAATATGCTGTCAATACTCTTGAAGAGTGCTGTGATGCATTTTTGAACAGGTCTTCATGAGAGGAAATGAATTACCTAATAAAAACTACAGGGTGCCATTTAAAAACATTTCAGGAAGGATGGGTCTTTAAAGTCGCTTAGTGATTGCCTGTAGCTCATGTAAGATGCACAGTGATACTATGACATCGCCAGTAACTGATAGTCGACATTACAATGTAAATATACAGCTTGCTTATGCAATGCGATGTATGGGAGGGGGAAGGAGAGCTGCCCAGACTTTTTGTGCAGTGATCGATTTGCCTCCACCTCCATTGAAGTTTGACAGATACAATAAATTAAAAGATAATGCTTTATGTGGTGTAAGTGAACATTCAATGACAAGAGCATCAGAAGAAGCAGTAGCCTCGTCTGAGAATACAGAGACATTGTAGCAGCGTTTGATGGATCCTGCCAGAAGATAGGTCATACTTCTCTGAATGAGGTTGTAACAGCCACATTTGTTGAAACTGGTAAGATACTAGATTACGAATGTCTAACAAAGCACTATCAGGTTTGTTCAAGTAAATTTATTGCCACCCGTATTTGTGTAAAGAACTGTGATGGCCCAAATGGAAACATAGAAACGAAAGGAGTTCTAAACATTTTTAGAAGATCAGAGGTCAGTCGTGGTGTAAGGTATGTAGGCTACCTTGGGGATGGAGACTGTAAAGGACACACTACTGTTGTTAATGACAGACCATGTGGGGATACACCGATAGAAAATCTTGAATATGTTGGGCATGTACAAAAAAGAATGGGAACTCGCCTGAAAAAATTATGTAAAGACTTCAGTGGAAAAAAAACTCGGACGGAAAACACATAGGTGGTCCAGTGTAATTGATTATTTGACTAAATATTACGGACTAGCAATAAGGAGAAATGTAGGAGATTTGGAGAACATGAGACGAGCTGTTTGGGCAACATGGTTTCACAGAGTGTGAACAGATGAAACCGAACAGGATAGTTTGTGTTCAAAAAGGGAAGATTCGTGGTGCAAATACTGGTTGAGCAATGCTACAGGCATACAATATACCCACAAGCATTCCTTACTACTTGATGTAATGGAGGCAATTAGGCCTATATACAGGGTGTCCCATTTATCTTGAACACCGTAAATAACTGTTTGTCCAGATGCAAATTACAAAGTTTTACAAACAAATGTTCGTTAGCGGTCTGGGACATCAATCAGCATGATTGCCTTCGTTGTAGCTTTGTTTTTTGCAAAGATATGAACAGCGGTATGACTTTTTTAAATGGAATCCCGTATTTTTCATTCGGTAATTCATTCCCTCTCCTAAAGACCTATTCAAAAATTATCACAGTGTGCCATTCACTGAAACACATCGTTATTAATTACATAACACAACATTGACTTTTAGCCCGGGATCACAAACTCGTCCACTTGCCCGAGTTGTCAGAAAACAAATGAAAACCAAGTAAAAACATGACACAAAATTGACTTTGATTCTCCTCTACCATTGCCCAGGAGTAGAACATTCAAAGGTGCTCAAAGTGTTGAACCTGGACACCGATACACTGGTGCACTCGTTGAATGAAAGTATTATTTACTGCTTACAGTGTTGCCTGCTGCAGAGAATTACAAGCAAGCACGATATGTTCCTGCATGTCCTCTGGAGTTGTTACAATATCGTGATAGAAACGTCTTCAATGCATCCCCAAAGAAAAAAGTCCATCTGGCAGGATACCTTCGATTCAGAAGACGACGTGCACGCAAGGCATTCTGTGCTGGACATCCATCATGTTGATATCACATAAGCATTGTGGTTCTTAGCGGCACTTCATCCAGAAGAGGAGGAAGAATTCGTCTGAGGAAGTTGGCATGGGCTGTGCCGTTTAACTGTCACTGATGAAATAAGGGCCAATAATTGTAGTACCAGGCATCCCGCACTTTACGTTAACTCTCCATTGACGCTGATGTTCCATCTGTCTAAGCCTTCGTGGGTTGTCGCTGGCACAATAATGCATTTTCCTTGTATTTACCTACCTTCGGTTTGATAAGGAACATTCATCGGTAAATAGAACATTGGAGAAGAAGTTCGGGTTGGCGAGGATATGCCGCTGTGCCCACTGACAGAACTTACAGGATTCTGGAAATCATTCCCATTCAATTCTTGATGTAGGTGTACATGGTAAGGATGAAAACGGTCATGTGTAAGAATACGATGTACACTGGTCAATCTCGTGTTCAAGCTATCGTGTGTTCACATGTGGAGTCATAGCAACGGAAGCAAGAACAGTAACTTCGGTAGCTTCGTCTGTAAGAGTGCTGCGACGATTGCGTTGTCGTGGGTTGAAACTTCCCGTTTCCTGAAGCGTCGCAAAAAGACGAGAGAACATCCGTCGGGAAGGTGGGTTCATGTCAGGATATCGCTCTCTGTACAGTTCCGTTGCCTGCGTAGCATTTCGCCTACCTTCCACAACAACAATAAAAGAAACATTATGTCGATGCAGTTTGTAGGAAGGACAGCCTTTACTGTATGCCTACTCTACACAACAATATTTAAAAGGACTAAACTACTGTACTAAATGTACCCGTACATAAGAAATCGGTATTGCAATTACTGTTCTGCTAACTTACATTCCCCACAGATGAGTAGCATTTCTACAGTCTCTTCGTTGGTGAACATTCTACTCAAACAAGTCTTCAACTGACGATGGTTGACGGAATGACGGATGTGCATTCTACTTATGTACCTGCACTAAGCGCTGGGAGTGTCAACGCTAATGTTGTGTTATGTAATTAATAACCTTGTGTTTCAGTGAATGGTACACTGTGACACATTTCTGAATAGGTCTTTAGGAGTGGAAATGAATTACCGATTAAAAAATACAGGGTGCCATTTAAAAAAGTCATACCACTGTTCGTATCTTTGTAAAAAACAAAGCTACAACGAAGGCAATTATGCTGATTGATGTCCCTGACGACTAACGAACATTTGCCTGAAACATTTTGTAATTTGCATCTGGACAAAAAGTTATTTAGGGTGGTCAAGATAAATGGGACACCCTGTATAGGGATCTGGCAAATAAAAATATACTTAGGAAATGTATGCATGGTCTCTCAGAATGCAGATGAAAGCTTCAACAGCTGTATATGGGAGAGAATACCCGAAACTATATTTGTTGGGTTGACAGTAATGAAGATTGATTTAATGGATGCAATAATAGCATTGAATGATTGTACAATTTCAGTGATCAATGTTATGGAGGAATTGAACACGGGTAACTGAAACAGAGACAGCTCCAGAAGCTGCTACCAAAGAGTCAAGGATAAAGAAAAGAATGAAGAGAAAGAGTATAGAGGATAAGGAAACGGGAGGACAACTGCAGTATGCAGCTGGAATGTTTTAAACGAGTATAGTGGGAAGTTAATGAACCTGTAAATCTTCTTTTGCGATTTACTGAAAACTTGAATATTCATCATCCAGGTACACTTTTCTCCTAAATGACTGGAGCTGAACTCAAAAAATTGGTACTGATATTTAGAATGACCTTCCCTACCTCTCTTTGCTTACTATTTCCAGAGAAATTTATAACGTGATGATGATGTCAGTGATATTTGAGCTACATTTTCAAATATTTCTGTTGTAGTAAAATAAATTACTTGTCGTTTTCACAGATCAGCATCATGGAAGGAAATTGGAGGCATAAAACACATATGTGAATGTTGTGTGTACTCTGACTCTTGTTCCAAGCTGTGCAGTCAGTGGTTCCAAAGAAAATGGTACCGAAGTGAAATAGTGTTCCGCTTTTCATACTATTATAAATATTTTTGTCATATATCTCAATGATTTGTTGGTAAATGCTTTGACTAATAACCCTAATTGTGTGTAAGAATTTTCAGCTATCTCTCATTTATAGATCAGTTGCACTATGAAGGTGAAGATAATGCTAAAAATACAGCACTTTCAGGGGCGTATCCCCTGAAAGAGCGGGATGTGGGTCAAACAAAGATCGAAATTCGCCAGACTCTGACAAATTAGCCCGGTTGTTTTCAGTATTTTGATAGTCCTTTAAAACTGATCTCATATTTTAACAAGCTAATCTTTGACGATGAGATTTTGCCATGTTGAGAGACGGTATTGTATTAGCGAGTGGTGTAGCCGACCTTACTTAGGATTTTTGTATACTCCCAAACAGCTATTGACAAATATCAGAATTCCTCTTCCAACAAGGCCACGACCACATCTTTCTTGTATCGCGTTAGACTGAACTAGTACGTCGTCACTAATGATAGACAGGTAGATGCACTATAGTCATCTATTCAGACGAAACAGCCTACTGTCTGTGGTACACATTAGAACAAATTACATTAACTGCCCAATTTATGTATTTAATGTAAGAAATTCAGCCGATACGATATTGCAGTACCTGTGTTAAGAAGAACGATGCATGCATGTCCGAAGGAACAGACACTGCGGCGACTTGAGCCGTTATGAAATACATGAATTGTATTCGCTGTTGCAAGCACGAACAACCACCAGGACAATGAAAATTTGCGGTGACTCGCTCCCGGAGTTCCCGCATTCCGCGGCCGGTCGCCTTAACCACTTGGGCTATACATCCACGACTCACGGCCAGACCCAAACTTTCATACGTCCTCGTTCCTGTACAATGTGTCTACGAGTACAGGTTGTGACGCGGCGACGACATATGGAAGTTTCCACGGGTAGCCAAAGCGATCAAGACGACCGCTCGTGGAAAGCGGGAAATTTGAGTTCGAGTCTCGGTCAGCCACATATTTAATTGTCGTCATTGCTTTACACGTCTGATGCATGTTCGTATCCGCAACTGCGAATACTTTTCACATATAAGACCTTCACAAAAATAAATAATTTTACGCTTTTTGACGCAACTGATCTTTCGGTATAGATTGGAATAAAATACTAGGAGTAATGAGAAAGAGAAAACTGATATAACGATTATTTATAATCTATTTATTTAATCGTAAGGCTAGGGCCCTCCGTCGGGCAGACCGTTCGCCGGGTGCCTGTCTTTCAATTTGACGCCACTTCGGCGACCTGCAGTCGATGAGGATGATAGGATGATGATCAGGACAGCACAACACCCAGTCTATGGCGGAGAAAATTCCCCGACCCAGCCGGGAATCGAACCTAGGCCCAGAGGACTGACAATCCGTCACGCTGGCCATTCAGCTAACTGAGGTGGACTTTTTAAATTACACTCCTGGAAATTGAAATAAGAACACCGTGAATTCATTGTCCCAGGAAGGGGAAACTTTATTGACACATTCCTGGGGTCAGATACATCACATGATCACACTGACAGAACCACAGGCACATAGACACAGGCAACAGAGCATGCACAATGTCGGCACTAGTACAGTGTATATCCACCTTTCGCAGCAATGCAGGCTGCTATTCTCCCATGGAGACGATCGTAGAGATGCTGGATGTAGTCCTGTGGAACGGCTTGCCATGCCATTTCCACCTGGCGCCTCAGTTGGACCAGCGTTCGTGCTGGACGTGCAGACCGCGTGAGACGACGCTTCATCCAGTCCCAAACATGCTCAATGGGGGACAGATACGGAGATCTTGCTGGCCAGGGTAGTTGACTTACACCTTCTAGAGCACGTTGGGTGGCACGGGATACATGCGGACGTGCATTGTCCTGTTGGAACAGCAAGTTCCCTTGCCGGTCTAGGAATGGTAGAACGATGGGTTCGATGACGGTTTGGATGTACCGTGCACTATTCAGTGTCCCCTCGACGATCACCAGTGGTGTACGGCCAGTGTAGGAGATCGCTCCCCACACCATGATGCCGGGTGTTGGTCCTGTGTGCCTCGGTCGTATGCAGTCCTGATTGTGGCGCTCACCTGCACGGCGCCAAACACGCATACGACCATCATTGGCACCAAGGCAGAAGCGACTCTCATCGCTGAAGACGACACGTCTCCATTCGTCCCTCCATTCACGCCTGTCGCGACACCACTGGAGGCGGGCTGCACGATGTTGGGGGGTGAGCGGAAGACGGCCTAACGCTGTGCGGGACCGTAGCCCAGCTTCATGGAGACGGTTGCGAATGGTCCTCGCCGATACCCCAGGAGCAACAGTGTCCCTAATTTGCTGGGAAGTGGCGGTGCGGTCCCCTACGGCACTGCGTAGGATCCTACAGTCTTGGCGTGCATCCGTGCGTCGCTGCGGTCCGGTCCCAGGTCGACGGGCACGTGCACCTTCCGCCGACCACTGGCGACAACATCGATGTACTGTGGAGACCTCACGCCCCACGTGTTGAGCAATTCGGCGGTACGTCCACCCGGCCTCCCGCATGCCCACTATACGCCCTCGCTCAAAGTCCGTCAACTGCACATACGGTTCACGTCCACGCTGTCGCGGCATGCTACCAGTGTTAAAGACTGCGATGGAGCTCCGTATACCACGGCAAACTGGCTGACACTGACGGTGGCGGTGCACAAATGCTGCGCAGCTAGCGCCATTCGACGGCCAACACCGCGGTTCCTGGTGTGTCCGCTGTGCCGTGCGTGTGATCATTGCTTGTACAGCCCTCTCGCAGTGTCCGGAGCAAGTATGTTGGGTCTGACACACCGGTGTCAATGTGTTCTTTTTTCCATTGCCAGGAGTGTATATGTATTAGACAAAATAGACACACAAGGCTTCAGACTTTTAAATGGTATGAAATAGGACGGAATTATAAACCAATGCCTAGTGTGAAACTACAATGAAATCCAGACCTTTAGCTGCTTACAGGCGTTGATAAATATCAAAGGAGACAGTTGGAAATAAGTGCCCCGACCGGGACTCGAACCCAGGATCTCCTGCTTGCATAGCTGACGCTCTATCCGTCTTTTTTTTTTGTAAACACTTATTTAAGGAATAATGTTACACATTCCAAATACATACTAAGTACATGTACTAAACATGCACGTATGTTATACATGAAATGATTTAAACAAAAGCAGTTTGGTCATTGCAATTATGCTAATGTGAAATAAATGCAACAGAAGATTGTGTTACTGACTAAATTGCCAGAAATAATTAATTTGAACATCAACAAAGGTTTTGTAGAGACATTCAAACTTATTCAAACATAAATAAATAAAAAACTGCACTTTGAATTACATGTGCCCCAATCTTTACAAAAGCATAAGTAGTACCGTATGAAGGATATCAGCAAGTTTTCGGGATAAATTTTAACGTATTAATGTACACAATGAAATCGTCTCTGTGAGAGACAGGTTCAACGTAGATACTGATTCTTAAACTTCTCAGCTCAGTCAGACTATCTATGAACATTTCACACAATTGTATGGAAATCACCAAACTTATACAGAATATGGAAGATTTATGCCCATTGCACATAAAAACAATGTAATAACCATATCAGACCATCTCTTAAATACTTGTGAATGGCTTAAAAGAGATGTTATGAAGTTGACTAGCCTACAATCTACACTTTCTCGACATTAAAGAAATGTTAATTATCTGAAGTGATCAGACCTACGAGTATATAATAAGTCTTTCATTGGAAAACTCACTTTCACATCACAGTGCAAAAATGAACAGGGCAATTTGTCAGCTATTGAATATCACATTATATCAGATACAATCTTATGGTTTTAACCAATCGATAAAGACATTTCCATAAAAACTGTCAATTTTCGTATTTATACTATAAACCAATAATGCAGCTTTAATGTGTTGTGTTTTGACACTATTAGAAACACAATCTGACTATCACATAAGTTCTGTACATTAGCTTATAAAATTTCAAAAACTACTTTTTGAAGTAGAAAAAGCACACACCAAAAATTTGCGGTAAAAATTTAAATAATATCCTTAAGGTAACTACAATACATCACTGTCAACACAGTCTTCTTTTTTTATATTAACCAATGTCCATTTTTTCAAATATAATTTTTAACACATTACCGCGTTTTTTCTTGTGATTCGAATAACTTCTAATTTTGTGGTATTCATACAGCATGTGCACCCTGAACTCTAAGGTGCTGTCGGAACCTAATCTGTTAATGACGTAATTAACAAAATTTCACAGCAACCACTAGACAGCGTTATTTTTTGCCTCTGGGAAACAACGTGCTTCAGGTCTGTGTCTCAATGACAGCGCTATACTCTCAGGGCATGACCTGGTAATTAGAGCTATTTGCTATCGGATCCACTTCCAACTATTCATGTGACCGCTGAAAGTGTATCTATGAAATATTGTGTCAAATAGATGGCATTGTTGACAAAAATTTGTTTCACAGACTCCGATTGCGTATGGTCTTTCATTGGTGCTAACTATGTTGTTAACTGTCTTGTACCATGACGTCTGTATATTAGACGTGAGCACATTAGAACTAATGTTTTTCCAAATCTCAGTCCAATCAACGTTTGGAAACTGTCGTTCTATTTTGTTCCTTCCCTCGCGTTTATTTCCTTTACGCATTACGGCTCTTGATGTTAAGTGTCGTGGCTGCCTGATTTCGGCACTCACATAACTGAACTCAACATAGAAAACCCTCACATGCTGTAAACGACTGTTGATATCTTGCACGTGAATCGGGGGAAGTAGACTTCGAAGTGTAATGATCTCGAAAAGTTGGCTTGTTATGCTTTCTCGCGAGTCTCTTATTAAATTAACCTGCCTTGTGATAAAAAGTGCAGAGTATTTATCCGTTTTATCAGTTAATCCTAGTCCACCTTGTTTAGGATCTAAGTTGGCTACTTTAGCAGGTACTCTGAACACTTCACCTCTCCACAAATAGTTCGTGATTTTGGACATTATTCTCCTCGCTATCATTCTCGGTATTGGGAGAAGCTGGGAAGCATAATAAGCGTTAGCAAGGATGCATGAGTTGATGCACTTTGTTCTTTGAACTTGGTTCATATATCGAGTTAAATTCTCTATAATGGCTCCTTGCACATTGTCTGCTGCAACTGTCCAATTTAAAGCCGTCATTTTCAATAGGCATGCTGTCAGGGTTATCCCAAATGTTTTACGTTGTCGGACGAATTTTGCCCACTAGACGTTGATATTATCAAAACCTCTGAGATTTAACATCTTACTTTCTTTCCGTTTGCATTGGCTCTAGATGATCTACAGTACGTGTCGTTCACTGTTGCTAGCGTGGTTACCTCTTCATTATTTCTTGTAATGACCCCTATATCGTCAGCATATGCTCTTATAACTGTTTTATTTCCTGATAACGTTAAGCCTTTTAATCTAGCATGGACATGTCGGAGGAAAGGTTCCAGTGAAATGGCGACGAACGACATGGACAGAGGACTTCCTTGAGGAACGCCCCGTTTTATTTGTATCAGTCTGAATTGTTGACAATTCACCGCTATTTTAGCATTTATTCCAGTTGCTACGTTATTTATCAACTGTATGACCCTATCGTTGAAACCTATTTTCTTCAACGGCTGTAGAAGATATTTATGATTTACTACATCAAAGGCTTTATAAAAATCTAAAGAAAGTAAAGCACACTTTATGTTCGTTGCACAAGGTATTGCAATGATATCCCTAAATTTTACTAGATTTTGAAAAATGGTTCTCCCTTGCACACAGTTCTGATGTTGACTAATAATTTTATATACAAGGCACGAAATTCTCTTGTTTACTATTCTAGTTGTTAATCTATAATCAGAATTCAGCAGTGAAATTGGACGAAAATTATTTAAATCTTTGTTTCCACTATTTTTTCCACGAGAACAATTTTGTTTTTACTCTCATTAAACTCAGTCGGAATCATTTTACCCTGAATAACCTCATTTACAATGTCGGTGATTTTCGCACCCACTATTGGCCAGTAACGGATGTAAAACTCTGCTGGCAGACCATACGGTCCTGGAGATTTTTTTGGTGGTGAGGCGCACAGAGTCTCATTCACGTCCTCTTCACTGACTACCTTGAGAAAATTTTCGTTGTCATCTTCTGTCGGCTGTGGGGCTAGGATGTCAAGGAATTCTTCCAAAGAAGCATCACTACTTTGATTTACAGAATATAACTCGCAACGCAATAATAGCGATAAATCTCGTCTATGATATCCTGCTGGGTTCTGAGAATCGTACCTTTTTTTGTTCGAATTTCATCAATAAAAGTCCTTCTTCCGTTTTTCTTATGCTTCACTAAATGATAAAGGGAAGTAGTTTCGTCTTCTGACACCGAATTTGCCTTAAATTTTATTTTCAACCCTTCCAGTTGAATTCTCTTGATATTAAGTAACTGGGCTTTGACTTTTTTGATGTCTGCTATTCAAAGTGAGGAACCTGCTGAGACTTGATCATATAGGTCTCTCAAAACGGAATAGTAATACTCTATAGTGGATTTCATTTCTTTTACGCTCTGGGCACTATATTGAATAAGAACATTCCTCAACTTTGACTTCGCCATTTTAACCCACCAGTCGATAGCAGTGGCATATCTACTACGAGCACGCAGGCATATTGCCCATGCTTCTTTAATCAGGTCATCTAAATCATGATTTACTAACAAGGAAACGTTCAAATTCCACTGACTCTTGAATCGGCGAACTGGCTGTCTTGTTAGATTTGTGCAAGCTAAGACACATGAATGGTCTGAAAAGTACGTAGGAATGGTTTCTACTTTTGTCACGAAAGTCTCAAGATTTTTAGAAATATATAATCTATCAAGCCTGCTACGTGATGTTGCCGTGACGTAAGTGAACTTGACAGTGGAGGGGTATTTAATTCCTCATGTATCCTTTAATTCTAAACCATTAACTAGTTGTTTTAGTTCACATGAGTAATTAAAATTAAGTAACTGATCTTTTCAATTTAAAACACAATGAAAATCACCTCCAAGTAATAACTGTCTTGGATTTTTCCTTAACAGGTATATCAGTTCATTTTTGAAAAAACGTGCCGTATCATCTCGGTGAGAACTTCCTGAGGGAGCATACAAGTTGATGGCAGTCACATCATAGATATTTATTCCTATTCCCCTTCCGGATTCCAGTCGTTCCACCTCATTTACTGGAATCCCTCCCCTCACCAAAACAGCTGTTACAACACTTGTTTCGTGAGACACATTTATGTAACTGACATAACCGGGAATTACTAAATCCGACATTAGAACTTCTTGTAAAAGGGGAATATAAGTCGCAGATTCGTAAAAAAATTCCTTAAGTGCCGATAATTTCAAAGCAGACATAATTTTATTTATGTTTATTGTGGTGACAGAATAAGACTGCGTCATTGCGCTTTCACTATGCAGTTGTTTTGATGAACTAATTTAGTTTCCTGTTGTTCAGGGTTTAGTTAAACTATTAACAGTTTTCTCGGAAGGCTGAACATGGAATAACACTTCAATCAGTTTATCAGTTACTGTCCCGGGTTTTTTTTCTACTTCTGACGTTTTCTCTTGTACCGCTAGCAGACTGGTTTCTTTGTAAACTTTCTGATTTTTCCTCCAGTGGTTCGTGTAGGTCCGTTTCGTACCGAACATTATTTGGGCTTGGGTCGCCCTTTCCAGATTTTCCCTTCCCTTGGTTACGAGCTACATTCACATTTGGTTGCATTTTTATTTTACTTCGCAGCTCATCTGGAGCAGCAGCAGACGCTTTCGCAATTTCTGTTGCTGGCGCTTGCCCTGCGGTAGTGGCCGTGATTTCATTTTGGGCACCGTTTCCTTGTTCATTATTAATATCACTTACTTCCTGACCGAGAGAAACGAATGAAGACGGCAGTTTTGCAACCTCTCCCTGAATGTGTTTACTAACAGATAGTTGTTGATCTTTGCAATCAGCTACTTCACCTGTTGTTTCTCGCAAATTAAGCTGACTACACCTCCTTCATTTTCTGGTACCGTATGTTTATTATCTTGCTGTTCATCAGTTTCCTTTCGCATTTTGCCTTCCGGTTCCTCTGCCTCCTCATCGCACTGTTTTTGCTTGAGAACTGAGGGAGTTGAACAAGACAGCTCGTCCTCTGAACAACTATCAGTTGTCTCCAGAGGTCGTTTATTCGGTTGCATTTCAGTTTCGCGAGTAGGGGTAACAGGATTTCCCTTTGTTGTTAACGGAAGAAATTGACTATTATCATGAAGGGAGACAGCAGCTTGGCCCGCTGCGTTAACATCCTCAACCAGTTGGTCCGGGCTATTCTTTGGTAGCAGATCATTTAAGGTAAGTTTCTGACGCTGTATCAAATTACTTTTGTTGTTGTTGTGGTCTTCAGTCCTGAGACTGGTTTGATGCAGCTCTCCATGCTACTCTATCCTGTGCAAGCTTCTTCATCTCCCAGTACCTACTGCAACCTACATCCTTCTGAATCTGCTTAGTGTATTCATCTCTTGGTCTCCCCCTACGATTTTTACCCTCCACACTGCCCTCCAATACTAAATTGGTGATCCCATGATGCCTCAGAACATATCCTACCAACCGATCCCTTCTACTGGTCAAGTTGTGCCACAAGCTTCTCTTCTCCCCAATCCTATTCAATACTTCCTCATTAGTTACGTGATCTACCCATCTAATCTTCAGCATTCTTCTGTAGCACCACATTTCGAAAGCTTCTATTCTCTTCTTGTCCAAACTATTTACCGTACATGTTTCACTTCCATACATGGCTACACTCCATACAAATACTTTCAGAAATGACTTCCTGACACTTAAATCTATACTCGATGTTAACAAATTTCTCTTCTTCAGAAACGCTTTCCTTGCCATTGCCAGTCTACATTTTATATCCTCTCTACTTCGACCATCATCAGTTATTTTGCTCCCCAAATAGCAAAACTCCTTTACTATTTTAAGTGTCTTATTTCCTAATCTAATATTCTCAACATCCCCGACTTAATTCGACTACATTCCATTATACTCGTTTTGCTTTTGTTGATGTTCATCTTATATCCTCCCTTCAAGACACTGTCCATTCCGTTCAACTGCTCTTAGAAGTCCTTTGCTGTCTCTGACAGAATTACAATGTCATCGGCGAACCTCAAAGTTTTTATTTCGTCTCCATGGATTTTAATACCTACTCCGAATTTTTCTTTTGTTTCCTTTACTGCTTGCTCAATATACAGATTGAATAACACCGGGGAGAGGCTACAACCCTGTCTTACTCCCTTCCCAACCACTGCTTCCCTTTCATGCCCCTCGACTCTTATAACTGCCATCTGGTTTCTGTACAAATTGTAAATAGCCTTTCGCTCCCTGTATTTTACCCCTGCCACCTTTAGAATTTGAAAGAGAGTATTCCAATCAACATTGTCAAAAGCTTTCTCTAAGTCTACAAATGCTAGAAACGTAGGTTTGCCTTTCCTTAATCTTTCTTCTAAGATAAGTCGTAAGGTCAGTATTGCCTCACGTGTTCCAGTATTTCTACGGAATCCAAACTGATCTTCCCCGAGATCGGCTTCTACTAGTTTTTCCATTCGTCTGTAAAGAATCGGTGTTAGTATTTTGCAGCTGTGGCTTATTAAACTGATTGTTCGGTAATTTTCACATCTGTCAACACCTGCTTTCTTTGGTGTTATTATATTCTTCTTGAAGTCTGAGGGTACTTCGCCTGTTTCATACATCTTGCTCACCAGATGGTAGAGTTTTGTTAGGACTGGCTCTCCCAAGACTGTCAGTAGTTCTAATGGAATGTTGTCTACTCCCGGGGCCTTATTTCGACGCAGGTCTTTCAGTGCTCTGTCAAACTCTTCACGCAGTATCTTATCTCCCATTTCATCTTCATCTACATCCTCTTCCATTTCCATAATATTGTCCTCAAGTACATCGCCCTTGTATAGACGCTCTATATACTCCTTCCACCTTTCTGCCTTCCCTTCTTTGCTTAGAACTGGGTTGCCATCTGAGCTCTTGATATTCATACAAGTGGTTCTCTTCTCTCCAAAGGTCTCTTTAATTTTCCTGTAGGCAGTATCTATCTTACCCCTAGTGAGATAAGCCTCTACATCCTTACATTTGTCCTCTAGCCATCCCTGCTTAGCCATTTTGCACTTCCTGTCGATCTCGTTTTTGAGACGTTTGTATTCCTTTTTGCCTCCTTAATTTACTGCATTTTTATATTTTCTCCTTTCATCAATTAAATTCAATATTTCTTCTGTTACCCAAGGATTTCTACTAGCCCTCGTCTTTTTACCTACTTGATCCTCTGCTGCCTTCATTAATTCATCCCTCAAAGCTACCCAATCTTCTTCTATTGTATTTCTTTCCCCCGTTCCTGTCAATTGTTCCCTTACGCTCTCCCTGAAACTCTGTACAGCCTCTGGTTCTTTCAGTTTATCCAGGTCCCATCTCCTTAAATTCCCACCTTTTTGCAGTTTCTTCAGTTTTAATCTACAGGTCATAACCAATACATTGTGGTCAGAGTCCACATCTGCCCCTGGAAATGTCTTACAATTTAAAACCTGGTTCCTAAATCTCTGTCTTACCATTATATAATCTATCTGATACCTTTTAGTATCTCCAGGGTTCTTCCATGTATACAACCTTCTATCATGATTCTTAAACCAAGTGTTAGCTATGATTAAGTTGTGCTCTGTGCAAAATTCTACCAGGCGGCTTCCTCTTTCATTTCTTAGCCGCAATCCACATTCACCTACTATGTTTCCTTCTCTCCCTTTTCCTACACTCGAATTCCAGTCACCCATGACTATTAAATTTTCGTCTCCCTTCACTATCTGAATAATTTCATTTATTTCATCATACATTTCTTCAATTTCTTCGTCATCTACAGAGCTAGTTGGCTTATAAACTTGTACTACTGTAGTAGGTGTGGGCTTCGTATCTATCTTGGCCACAATAATGCGTTCACTATGCTGTTTGTAGTAGCTTACCCGCATTCCTATTTTCCTATTCATTATTAAACCTACTCCTGCATTACCCCTATTTGACCTTGTGTTTATAACCCTGTAGTCATCTGACCAGAAGTCTTGTTCCTCCTGCCACCGAACTTTACTAATTCCCACTATATCTAACTTTAACCTATCCATTTCCCTTTTTAAATTTTCTAACCTACCTGCCCGATTAAGGGATCTGACATTCCACGCTCCGATCCGTAGAACGCCAGTTTTCTTTCTCCTGATAACGACATCCTCTTGAGTAGTCCCCGCCCGGAGATCCGAATGGGGGACTATTTTACCTCCGGAATATTTTACCCAAGAGGACGCCATCATCATTTAATCATACAGTAAAGCTGCATGCCCTAGGGAAAAATTACGGCCGTAGTTTCCCCTTGCTTTCAGCCGTTCGCAGTACCAGCATAGCAAGGCCGTTTTGGTTATTGTTACAAGGCCAAATCAGTCAATCATCCAGACTGTTGCCCTTGCAACTACTGAAAAGGCTGCTGCCCCCCTTCAGGAACCACATGTTTGTCTGGCCTCTCAACAGATACCCCTCCGTTGTGGTTGCACCTACGGTACGGCTATCTGTATCGCTGAGGCACGCAAGCCTCCCCACCAACGGCAAGGTCCATGGTTCATGGGGGGGGGGGGGGGGGGGAAATTACTTTTAAGAAGAACAAAAAATGGTTAAAATGGCTCTGAGCACTATAGGACGTAACTTTTGAGGTCATCTGTCCCCTAGAACTTAGAACTACTTAAACCTCCCTAACCTAAGGAAATCACACACATCCATGCCCGAGGCTGTATTCGAACCTGCGACCGTAGCGGTCGCGCGGTTCCAGACTTTAGCGCCTAGAACCGCTCGGCCACTCCGGCCGGCTTTAAGAACAACAGTTCGCCGCGGACATTCCTGTCTGAAGTGGCCGGTTTCGTTAAATATATGACATGTAGCTTCCTGACTGTATAAACAATTTGTACCTTATACCCACAAACAGTGAGACGGAATGTTTGTCTTAACGTCCATCTTTGCACAGCGGACGCCGCTGAAACATTGCAGATTAAAGTGAGGTGAACATCTTTCATTTGCAATTGATTTAACGTCCCCGTAAAATGAAAGAGCTTCCTTAATCTTACCATTTTCAATTTCAATGGGAAGATTCAAGAAACGAACGGTTTTGTAATTAATGTCAGCTCTATAGATGGAAACCTTACTTTTACAACCATTTCCATGCAAAAAATCTTCTTCATAGCCCCACTTCCATAACATTTTATCAACAGTCGCAGCACTGAATAACTTGACAAAAACACAGTATTTTTCCTGATCGAGTTGCCAGGTATGGACGGTTTACGAATTTAGGCCAGTTACCTCTGTAATCCAATCATCTATTTCCAGGTATGTCGGCTCTGTCAAAAACAAATACCGGAGTATTCTTCCTGACGTTTTTAGCCATGGTTAATCCAGCGACGAAATTTCGGTTAAACAACTGTAATTCCAGTTATCAACAGTACGACCCGAAGGAGCGATCAGATCACAAGGAATATGAACGAACACGGAGAGTAAAGGACGGACAGCACTCGGCGAAGCCCAAGTACAGCGATGTGAACACGGAAGTGCAGCGCAGCAATAAACAACGTCCACTCGCGAGCGCGGCTGAAACGGAACTATCTGAGCCACCGAGGGAACAGAGGATAGTGCGACTGCAGGGACTTATCTCTGGCTCGCTCCTCCTGAGACCCACATTCCCAACTTACTTTCCACACACTACATTTGTAGTGCCCTTGCCCACTGTACTCATTACTCGCGGCAGTCAATCTACCGATTCCCGTAAGAGTACACTACAAATGTAGTCTGTGGACAGTAAGCTGGAAATGTGGGTCACAAAGGGAACGTGCCAGAGATACGTCCCTCCAGTCGCACAATCTTGCGTGCCCTCGGTGGCTTAGACGGATAGAGCGTCTGCCATGTAAGCAGGACATCCCGGGGTCGAGTCCCGGTCGCGGCACACTTTTTCAGCTGTTCCCGTTGATATTTATCAACGCCTGTAACGAGCTAAAAGTCTGGATTTCATTGTAATTTCATTCTTCGAGAGCTGCAAGATCATCAATGGTATCTTCGATGTTTCCTGTGAGCACTGTATTACGTTAGTGTATCTAAGTAGTATATTTATGGGCATTCTGACACATTTTTTTCACTTTGTATATTCTGGACCACATTGTTTACATTATATAACCCAGGCCATTGACCTACCGACGATGCTACAAACCCCATCCTCCTTATCAAAAAAATGGCTCTGAGCACTATGGGACTCAACTGCTGAGGTCATTAGTCCCCTAGAACTTAGAACTAGTGAAACCTAACTAACCTAAGGACATCACAAACATCCATGCCCGAGGCAGGATTCGAACCTGCGACCGTAGCGGTCTTGCGGTTCCAGACTGCAGCGCCTTTAACCGCACGGCCACTTCGGCCGGCTCCTCCTTATCAGTCACATCATTATTATAAATAGTGGTATCATCACTCTTGTCAGTGATTCCATCATCCTTATCAGTGATATCATCAAGCCATGACCAACATTTCCCTTTCCCCTTCCTACTTTTCTTTCCTCTCCAGCTAGTCACAGAGTAGTATCAAAATCAAACAGTCAATCAGAATGTAGGTTGAATAAATGAGTGAATAAATAAAACAAAATAACCAAGATGGCGGAACTAACCCAGTTGTTGTTTGTACCTCACTCCTCTCCCACTCTCTCCAATCAGTCTCAATGTGTTATTAAAGTGAGGCAGTCAGTTTCATAAAAATGGTTGCGTGTTCAAAGGCGTGCAGTAATCTTCATATTAATATATGCCAAGGAAAAGATAAGCGTTATTTCTGTGAAAGTCAAAGAAATTTTCTTACGAATACACGCGCGTGCGTTTAATCAGAATAATGATGTGTTCAGTTGCGTAATAACGGTGTCATGTTCAAATATATGCAAATAACGTTTACGCCAAAACTGTAAAAAACTGACCATATTACCGCGATATTGTAACAAATAACCCCCCTTTTTACAGCGAAATTTTAGCAATTTGCACTCCTTGTAACAAATTGTCTTGTCTTCAACATAACTGTAACATATTGCTCTCAAAACTGTGACGAACTGCATATATTACATTGAAACCGTAACAAACTGCATTCCATTTTGCAGCAAAACTGTAACAAATAGACCAATCTGGTAATAAAAGAGTAGCAAATTATCTCCCTCACACAGCTTACTCCTTATACATACATTCCCTTACAAAGTAATCCGGGAATTATGTGTTTTATCATTCTCTGCGAACCAAAGTACCAGACTGAGTGGGATAGAGAAACCGAGACGTCCAACATCAGCAACAGACTCCTTTAGTTCATTTCTCGTTCGACAAGTAGCATTCTGCAAGCGATTGCGTCATTTGGCATAAATGATGCATATCATTTCATTAGCGTTGGAATTTCTGGATTGTGCACACGCTCAGTGATTTGGTTATTGAAACGATGGAGGATTTTTGAAAACAAGTTAAGCGTGCAATTTTTATTTAAGACGATGTCTCTAGGTTTATGCCACCCTGAATCATCGACAAGTCTTTCTTCAATACACAGACGACTCTCACGTAGTAGTACGAAAATGTTTTCGCTTTGTATCACAATGGATGTGGAATCGTTGTGAAAGAAATCTGTTTGGCCTCATGGTTGACACTTATGGTAGTCGAAGCGCTTAATCGAGTTGTCAATGGGAATTTTTTTCTCTCACATACAATATGTAACTCTCCTTCTTCTTTTTCTCCTCCTCGTTCTCATCATCACTCAGCAAAAAGTCGAATGAGAGCTCACAGAGAATGATAATACTTATAGAACTGTGTATCCTAGTGACAAAAGTATTTTTTGACTGTAAGGAGTCTAGACATCTTCCATTCTATACTTCTTCTTCTTCCTCCTCTTCTTCTTCTTCTTCTTCTCCGTATTCTCTTCAGACACAACACGTTGCCTGAATATGATACCCATTTCGATTTCTTGTGTGTAATCGAACACTTATTTCTTCTCCGTCGAAATCCACAAGATTTCCGTCTTTGTCTCTAACTGATATACTTAGATCTGAAATGTATCTTACCACGACTGACATGATGTGGGGTTTCCATGATGTTATATGAAGCTGCTACGGCAGGCTAGAAATGATGTAAATGTGTTTAAGGGCAGAGTTGTGTAATATATCGCCAGAAATGTTACAGTCAGCGCATCGGGCGTTGAAGTCCTTAATATTTACTGGCTTTTCTGCTTTCTTTAAGGTACCCTTTTCAATTACTTTTTTCTCAAAATCTAAAACTTGTCGTATATTATCATTCAGCTTAAAATGAACATGCACATTACTCTACATCTTGCATCGGTCGAGAGCTTTTTGCAACTGATGTTAAGTTCGACTGTGAACTTTTTCGCATCATCTTCTTAGTCCTTCTTGATGTTTTATAACTTTATCTCCCTCAACAGGGCGGTAAAAAATCATCATTCAATACACTGAAGCGCCAAAGAAACTGGTATAAGCATGCTTATTCAAATACAGATATGTAAACAGGCAGAATACAGTGCTGCGGTCGGCAACGCGTATATAACACAACAAGTGTCCGACGCAGTTGTTAGATCGGTTACTGCTGCAAGAATGGCAGGTTATCGAGATTTAAGTGAGTTATTGTCGGCGCCAGAAGATTGACCACAGCATCTCCGAGATAGCGATGAAGTGGGGATTTTCCTATTCGACCATTCCATGAGTGTAAAGTGAATATTAGGAATCTGGTAAAACATCGGATCTCCGACATCGCTGCGGCCGGAAAAAGATCCTGCAAGAACGGGACCAACGACGGCTGAAGAGAATCGTCCAACGTGACAAAAGTGCAACCCTTCCGCAAATTACTGCAGATTTCAATGCTGGGTCATCAACAAGTGTCAGCGTGCGAAACATTCAACGAAACATCATCGATATGAGCTTTCGGAGCCGAAGGTCCACTCGTGTACCCTTGATGACTGCACAACATAAAGTTTTACGCCTCGCCTGGGCCCGTCAACACCGACATTGGACTGTTGATGACTGGAAGCATGTTGCCTTGTCGGACGAGTCTCGTTCCTAATTGTATCGAGCGGATGGGCGTGTATGGGTATGGAGACAACCTCATGTATCCATGGACCCTGCATGTCAGCAGGGGACTGTTCAAGCTGGTGGAGCCTCTGTAACGATGTGGGGTGTGTGCAGCTGGAGTGATATGGGAGCTCTGATACATCTAGATACGACTCTGACAGGTGACACGTACGTAAGCATCCTGTCTGATCATCAGCATCCATTCATGTCCATGGTGCATTCCAGCGGAGTTGGGCAGTTCCAGCAGAACAATGCGACACAGCGACACACACCACGTCGAGAATTCCTACTGAGCTGCTCCAGAAACACTCTTCTGAGTTTAAACACTTCCGCTGCCCACGAAACTCAACAGACATGAACATTATTCAGCATATCTGGGATAATTTGCAACGTGCTGTTCAGAAGAGAACTTCACCCCGTCGTACTCCTACGGATTTACGGACAGTCCTGAAGGATTCATGGTGTCAGTATCCTCCAGCACTACTTCAGACATTTGTCTAGTCCATGCCACGCCGTGTTGCAGCAGTCCTGCGTGCTCACCGGGGCCCTAGACGATATTAGGCAGGTTTACCAGTTTCTTTGGATCTTCTGTGTTACTCCCACGTTTCCTAGTAACTCTGTCCAGTATTTCCGGATCACGTATTTGATTATAAAAGTAGAAGTTTATTTTTGTCTATGTACTATTCGGTATGGAGTCTTAGGTCAGTAAGTTGAGTATGACAATTTGGTGCACGTCATTCGATAAATTTAGCGTGGGGTCAAAGACAGCAGTTATAATAGAATTTTTTTCCAGGCAGGATAAACATTATACTGGGGTCGAAGACTTCCAAAGTCATACTGTCGGTATGTGTTAAGAGACTAGCTAATTTATCTAAAGTTCAGAAACCTTAAGCCTCTCACTTTTAGTCGATTGTAATGATATCTTAAGGTGGAGTACGTGGTAAATCGCCGAAGCTATCGAAATAGGAGTAATCCGATGAATTACAAACTCGTATCACTGACGTCGATTTGCAGTATGAATTTGGAATATATGTTATGTTCGGAAATATTGACTTACTTCGAAGAAAACGATTTATTGACAAATTTCGTTCTTTAGAAACGCAGCTAGCTCTTTATTAGCTCGAAGTAATGAGTGCTATCGACAGGGGATTTCAAATTGATTCCATATTTCTTGATTTCCAGAATGCTTTTAACACCGTTTCTCACAAGAGACTTCTAATTAAACTGCGTGTCTGCGGAGTATCGTCTCATTTTTGCGTCTGGATTTATGATGTCCCGTAAGAAAGGTTACAGTTCGTAGTAATCGACAGAAAGTCATCGAGTAAAACACAAGTATGCATGGCGTTTCCCAAGGAAGTCTTATAGGCTCTCTGCTGTTCCTAATTTATATAAACGATTTAGAAGACAATCTGAACAGCCCTCTTAGATTGTTTGCACATGATGCTGTAATTTACATCTAGTTAAATCATTAGAAGATCAAAACCAATTGCAAAATTACTTAGGCACGATGTTTGCGTGATGCTAAATGTGACAGTTGACTCAATGTTTGCATGATGCTAAAAGTGACAATTAACTCGGAATAAGAGAATGTGTAAGGTCATCCTCATGAGTGCTGAAAGGAATTCTTCAAATTTTGGCTACACGACAAAATCACACAACTCTAAAGGCTGTCAATTCAACTAAATACCTAGGAATTTCAATTACGTACAACTTAAATTGGAACATCACGTAGATAATGCTGTGAGGAAGACAGAACATTTAGAAGGTACAACACGTATACTAAGGAAACTGCCTACACTACGCATGTCCATACTCCGCTAGAGTATTATTGTGTGGTATTGGATCTATACTGGATAGCTTTAACGGAGCACATCGAAAAAGTTTGGATTTCCGTAAAGGAGGGAAGAGATATGATAAGCGAGATGAGGTGGCAGTCACTAAAACAAAGGTGTTTTTCGTTGCGTCGAGATCTTTTCTATAAATTTCAGTCATCGACTTTCTCCTCTGAACGCAAAAATATTTTACTGGCGCCAACCTTCATAGAAATAAATGACAATCATGAAAAATAAAAGAAATCGGAGCTCGTACGGAAAGAATTCAGTGCTAATTTTTCCCACGCGCTGTTTGAGACAGGGGCGATAGAGAAATAGTCTGAAGGTTAATTGCAGACCAGTCATGTAGATCTAGATGTAAATGTGGCTGTAGATATAGATGTAGTACACAACATTATTTTCTTCTTATAAGATACCTAATGTCAATCAGGTTCAGTTTCTCTACGGAGGTCTAGAGTCGCGTTATCATACCTTTTAGAGGTTTTAGGTAAGTAACATCTCATTCACACACCGAGAAAATGGATAATTACCAGTTTTTTAGAATAATATTGTTAGTCAGTATTGGTAAGCGCTCTTGTTGGAAAATGCTTTAGGAGTTTATTTTTTTCATCACATCTAGGCCAAGCCCTTTTCCCCTACATGATCCTAAGTACGAACCGTTGGCTTCATGAAGTTCTATTACTTTCTATCTCAGCTAATTGTTTGGTAGCACTGTTGTTTGCATCACTAACTGCCTTAGCAGTGCCCACTGCTCCACCAGCTATCCTTCAGGCGCTAGTACAGCAACAAATATTGGAACGAGAGGTAACACTCCATCTCCATCATTCTGCAAAGGGATTCCGCTTTTGGAGCAACTCGTGAAGCAATTTTACGAGATTTTTCACGGTTGTTATGAGATAACTGACTGGATTCATAAACTTTAGACTATTTCAGATTGTTTTGAATAATCTGTTCATAACATACTTTGTATTCTTCTTATACTTCCTTTTTTTCTCAATACTCCAATTCCACCTAAAGCCTACCACATTCAGCCGACCTCATTAGGACTGCTGAAAGACAACATCTGACGGCAATTTCTCACCATACCTGCTGTTGTGCTGTACAGTGCTGCTCACAACATTGTTCCTCGACTACAGGTATTGTTGATGAATGACGGCCGACATGCTGAGCAGTTGTTATAATGAACACAGTCTTTGCTAAAAATCAATTGTTGTACTAATTATTGCTTTTGTATCGTATGAAGTGCCACATTCTGGTAATTTTGTGCAATTTTTTTTTTGTTTCAATAAAACTACATGTCATTTCAAGCATGTCTGCCCATTTTTACCTCTCTACCTATAATATTCCGTGAAGTATTGAATTTTCAAGTGTTAACAGATTTTTGGTTCTCCCTGTATATACTCATTCTTAAATCTAAGACAATTTTCATGAAGGAGAAGATCGAAACTTCCTGGCATATTAACACTGTGTGGTGCCGAACCGTGACTCGAACTCGGGACCTTTGCCTTTCGCTGCAAGTGCTCTTATCATCTTAGCTACCCAAGCACGACTCACGACCCGTCCTCACAGCTCTAATTCCGCCAGCATCTCGTCTCCTACTTTCCAGACCTCACAGAAGCACTCCTACAGACCTGCCGGGAAGTTTCACATCAGAGCACACTCTGCTACAGAGTGACAAGTTCATTCTGAAACATCCACCAGGCTGTGGCTCAGCCATGTCTCCGCCGTATTCTTTCTGCCGGAAGTGCTAGTTCTGCAAGGTCTGCAGGGGAGCTTCTGTGAAGTCTGGAAAGATATAGACGAGGTACTGGCGGAATTAGAGTGTGAGGACGAGCCGTGAGTCGTGTTTGCGTATCTCAGATGATAGAGCACTTGCCCACGGAAGGCAAAGGTTCTTAGTTCGAGTCTCAGTCCGGTACACAGTTGTAATCTGCCAGGAAGTTTCTCCGCCGCAGAGTGAAAATTTCATTCTGGAAATATCCGCAGGCTGTGGCTAAGCTATGTCTCCGTAATATCCTTTCTTTCAGGAGTGGTAGTTCTGCAATGTCTGCAGGAGAGCTTCTGTGAAGTTCGGAAGGTAGGAGACGAGATGCTACTGGAATCAGAGCTGTGAGGGAGGGTTGTGAGTCGTACTTGGGTAGCTCAGAGGGTAGAGCACTTCCCCGAGAAACGCAAAGTTCCCGAGTTCGGGTCTGGGTCCGGCACACAGTTTTAATCTGCCAGGAAGTTTCGTACGAGTGCACACTCCGCTGCAGAGTGAAAATTTCACTAACGAGAAGGTAATAATCACATTCGCTTTACCACAGTTGGAAGAACGAGATATAATGCTTGTAACTGTAACTGGAAATATACCATCATGTTTGCAAAATGGCTCTAAGCATTATGGGACTTAACATCTGACGCCATCAGTCCCCTAGACTCAGAACTACTTAAACCTAACTAATCTAAGGACATCACACACATCCATACACGAGGCAGGATTCGAACCTGCGACCGTAGCAGCAGCGCGGTTCTGGACTGAAGGGCCTAGAACCGCTCGGTCACAACGGCCGGCTCATGTACGCAATTTGATGGTTTTAACCTACTTTCATCAGTAATAAGACTGATTGGGATTTAAAGTGCATGCTTCTTGAAACACAGTTTCAAAGACACTAAGAATTCTCCAGCCTTGCAACACCTATATCTAAGAGCATTGCACAGTTTGTGGTACATCAATCCCCCGCGGTTGTCTCATAAATCTGATGATATTCGAAAAGAGTTGATGGCAGAGTAGAATGTGCATTAAGTTCTCATGTTTCCACTATGTGCGATAGCATAAGCCGTCAAAGTTCATTCTGAAAATCGTGCAGAGTGACAAAAGTTCTGGAATGAATTTGCCTAGGGAACATATTTAAGCAGTTATCATTGCAAGGGCACAGGTTAATGTAAGCGAAAGATAAGTCATTGCAAATAAGAAATGCTAGTACATTAATAACTGATGTAACCACCAGAATGTTGAATACAAGCATGTAAACGTGCATACATTATGTTGTACAGGTGCCGGATGTCAGTTTGTGGGATGGAGTTCCACGCCTGTTGCACTTGTTCCGTCAGTACAGCAACGGTCAGTGCTGTTTGCGGATGACGCTAGAGTATCCGTCTGATGACGTCCAACATGTTATCGAGTCTGGTGATCGAACAGTCCAAGGCAACAAGTCGTCACTCTGTAGAGAATGTTGAGTCATAAACGCGATATGTCGGCGAGCGTTATCCTGTTGGAAAAACCCCTGGAATGCTGTTATGAATGGCAGCACAACAGATCGAATTACCAGACCGACGTACAAACTTTAATTCATGGTGCGTGAGGTTACCACGAGAGTGCTCTTGCTGTCATACGAAATCAAAATCATACCTCTGACCATAACTACAGTTGCAGGCTAAGTGTGTCTAGTGGCCGAGCGGTTCTAGGCGCTACAGTCTGGAGCCGCGCGACCGCTGCGGTCGCAGGTTCGCATTCTGCCTCGGGCATGGATGTGTGTGATGTCGTTAGGTTGGTTAGGTTTAAGTAGTTCTAAGTTCTAGGGGACTGATGACTACAGAAGTTAAGTCCCATAGTGCTCAGAGCCATTTGAACCAACCCAGTGTGTCTAGCATGCAGACAGGTTTGTTGCTGGCCCTCAACTGGCCTCCTTCTAAGTAACATATGGCATCACTGGCACGGAGGTAGAACCAGCTTTCATCGGAAAACACAACAGACCTCCAGTCTGCATTCTAATGAGCTCTCGCTTGACACCGCTGAAGTCGCAAATGGCAGTGGTTCGGGGTCAGTTGAATGCACGCTACAGAGTGTCTGGCTCGGAGTTGTCGTTGAAGTAATCTATTCTTAACAGTTCGTTGTGTCACTGTGGTGCCAAGTGCTTATCAAATTTCTGATACAGGTGCAGTACGATGCACCAGAGACATACGTCCAACATGATGGTCTTACCTCTCGATAATGCCACGTGGTAGTCCGGAGCCCGGTCGTCTTTCGACCATATATTCTCGTGAATACCGCTGCCGACAGTCATGCACAGCGGCTGCCGAGTCTTTGTGCAGTATCGCAATACATACATCCAGAATCTCGTAGCCGTATTACACGACCTCGTTCAACCTCAGTGAGGTCTTGATAATGGCGTGTTTGTCAGCTTAAAGGCATTCTTGACTAACATCAACTCGCCATGTCCGACCTCAAAGGTAACTAACGCTCATGAATACTATATCGTGTATTTAAAGCAAACCTGATTTGCATCCTCAAAGTGGCGCTACTAGCGCCACTCTTATGTGACTGGTGAGAAATTTGAATACACATTATATTGTAGATGCAGAAACGCGACTAAAAACTTTCGTTTATATCATACTACTCCTTCGTGGTGTTGCGATTTTTCTCCATTATTATATATATGGTGGCTTTAACGCAAATAATGCATTATTTTGACTTTGGTGGCCATTCAAATTAAGGTTACTTAATTTTTTGCTGTATATCTGTGAACTTGACGCCATTTTTATACAGCTGACTGCCTTTTTTAATTCTACCCTGAGATTGGCTGGGGAGAGGGGGAGGGGCACGAGATACAAAACACGTCTGGGCTAGTTCTGCCATCCTGTATTTTTATCTCATTTTATTTCTTTATTGAAACTACATTCTGAGTGTCTGTCTGACTTTAATACTGCACTGTGACTGGCTGGAGAGAAGGGGCAAGGAGGAAGGGAGGGCACGATGGCTTCGTGACATCATTGATAAGGATGATGAAGTCACTGACAGGGATGATGAAGTCACTGACAAGCATGATGATGTCACTGACAAGGATGATGATGTCACTGATAAGGATAATCTTGTCACTGGTAAGAGTGATGATGTCCCTGTTGAGTACGTTAATGTCATTGATAAGGAGGGTGGCGCTTGTGATGTCATGGGTAGGTCAATGACTTCAGTGCATGGTATAAAAAAAGTGGTCAAGAACATACAGTGTAAACAAAGTGTCGCAGTATGCCCATAGACATACTGCCTTCTCTCCATTGGTACGATTCTACTCTGTTAGAGTGTTTATTTAGGTGAAGCGGAAGTCAGCTCATGCTGGATACCGTAACATTGTGTTTTTTGTTGACTTTTACTATCGATCACCAAGAATATTCTGTTAGTATCACCTCCTTCTCTTGTCCACTTCAAACTAAAGTGCTCATAAAACATGATTATGAGTTTATACGAGTAAAAGTCTTACATCAATAAGAAATATATTCACAGCCACAATGACAGTACCAAAAACTCTTCAGAGAACAATTTTACAGTTTAAACGCTCCTATCCAGTGTCCAGATTAGTCAAATCATTTACGATTATGGGTGCTACAAGTCGTCTAGCGCTCCAATTAGTGAAACCAGTGAAATCACTCTGTTGTCTCGTTACTGCTGTTCAGGCAAAGATAATGGAGAGGTCCTTTCTTAAGTCCCAACTACAAATTTTTCTCGAATATTGGTTCAAATGGCTCTGAGCACTATGCGACTTAACTTCTGAGGTCATCAGTCACCTAGAACGTAGAACTAATTAAACCTAACTAACCTGAGGACATCACACACATCCATGCCCGAGGCAGGATTCGAACCTGCGACCGTAGCGGTCACTCGGTTCCAGACTATAGCCCCTAGAACCGAACGGCCACTCCGGCCGGCCTCGAATATTGTTTTACCTGTAAAAGATCCTTAATACTTCAGAGCATTACTTTGTTGCCAATATTTAGGCGACATACTTTCCACGAAACCATTTTCATTTCACTCAAGTATCTCATAAAAAATGTGTCATTCGTCAGGTTATTTGCAAAAGAGATGCGAACTTTTAATTTTGGTAGTCTAAAAAATTGGTAGACAACGATTGTCAAAACTGTTAAATGTCATAATCCTAGCTCGTAATTATGGGTGTGTTGGACGCTATCGAAACAGATTGCAAACAGTTTTCGAGCTATACTGCACAACGAAAGTTTTCTTCATATAACTGCTTGTTATGACTTTAATGTTACATAGTTGTTGATAGTGAGGAACAAGATGATATTCCCATATTTTTCATTTCGTTATAGCCAGGATAAAATCCTATGTCATCGGATCACCTCATGTTTCAGTTGCTCGTATTTACTACGAGAATTTCTTAGAAACACTCGGTAGGAAATTATTTATTAAGACACGTAAGCCCTTCAAATCTATGTTTTACGCCAGTTCATTACAGACTGCACATCATGTTAACTAATAATAACGTGTATAAGCTTTAACTACTCATCGAATTCCCTAATCGACTTTCGACCACTTTCTAAGTTCATTTTACTAACGTGGTACTACAAATTAAATTCCTGTAACCATATTTGTTTCTGTACCTGAAGACATAGTGAAAATACAGCTAAGGACAATGTCTGCTACCAGTAGTAGCCTACCATAGACTGGAAATGGTAGGTGAAATATTCGCATTTCGAAGGAAGCATTTGCCGTATGCGGCGCTTTTGATACTGTTTGCATTTATCGTCACAGAACATATCGCTAATGAGCTGGCTCAAATAGGGCCTGAATAAATGAGCCGAGCTGAAACATTTCATGAGTACATCGCCTTTCAGGTTATTCTCCATCTTTACCTCTCTCTTCTGCTCTCGTCTCGTCTCTTCTCGCCCTTCTGATGCTCGTAGGTGTGAAAAAGAGAGGGTAGTAAATAAAAAGAGAGGCTCGAGCACGCAAATCTGTGCGTGGATTGCGTACACAGCAGTCGAGATTACGCGTGTGAGGTGTAGGGCTTACGCAGGTAGTCTGCAACGGAACAACGGGCTTACACGAACAGGAATTTCCGGCAGAAATTAGTTAATTAGGTGCCTCGAGTTTCAGTTTTCGCAATTCAAAAATAAGGCAAAGAGGTAAATAAATCTTCTTAAAATAAAGATGAACAGTGACTCTCAAATATCCCTTAATTTTGTCGAGAGTGAAAATTAATTGGAATGTGTTGATTACTTACACTCCATCGTAAATTCACTCATGTTCAGAAAAAAAACAGAACACGTTGAACGACTAAAGACAGGGAGTTCATATTCACAGGGCATGTACATTAGTGTATTCTGCAGAAATGATAGGAGTTTCAGTCATCTCGGTTCAGCATGTGCCCTGTCGCCTAGTAGGTACAGGGTGGTGGTGGTTAGTGTTTAACGTCCCGTCGACAACGAGGTCATTAGAGACGGAGCGCAAGCTCGGGTTAGGGAAGGATTGGGAAGGAAATCGGCCGTGCCCTTTCAAAGGAACCATCCCGGCATTTGCCTGAAACGATTTAGGGAAATCACGGAAAACCTAAATCAGGATGGCCGGAGACGGGATTGAACCGTCGTCCTCCCGAATGCGAGTCCAGTGTGCTAACCACTGCGCCACCCCGCTCGGTTAGGTACAGGGTCCGCCATGGGCAATGACAACTTGTTCCATGCGTGATGGCATCGACGTGTATAAAGCGCCAATGGCGTCCAGTGGTATATCCATCCATGTTGGATTCACCTGGTTCCAAAGCTCATCTGTGGTGGTTGGCATAGGGTTACAGCGCTACACCCGTCATTTCATCATATCCCACACATTTTCGATTGACGCTAATTCTGGTGATCTGGCGGGCCAAGGCGAAAGGTTGACGTCCTGTAACACCAAGAAGGTACGTGTTCGTACAGCAACATATAGTCGTGCATTGTCTTGCTGAAAAATGGTGTCTGGGGTGTTGTGCAGAAAGGGTATGACTGTGAGTATCAGGATGTCATTCACGTAGGTCATATTGGTCACAGTCCCCTGGACACACACCAACTGCGGTTTGTGATTATACCCAATAGCACCTCACATCATAAAGTCTTGTATGTCTTGTGCGAATGCAGGCACTGTGATGCCGCTCCCTCTTATCTGTGGCGGACCAAAATGCGGCCATCATTTTCAAGCAAACAGAACCGGGATTAGTTCTGAAACACTATCTAATGCTTTTCATGTCCACAGTGACTTCGTTCCATACACCACTGTCGTGTAGCATGTTTCTGCACTTCGTCAAAGGTAGGCGGAGATGTGGACGACGTGCATGTAACCCATCCCGTAATAAACGGCGACGGACTGTCACACCTGATAGTGTACGATGTGTTACATTGTTTCACTGTTGCATCAGAGCCGAGGAAGACACAGATTTGTCCTGCAATACCATTCGGTAGAGGTGTCGATCTTCTTGGGGTATGGTCTGGATGGTGCGACTTGAACCATCTCGATGTGCTCTACGGCATCCGTGAACCATTCTGCTCACACCCGTTGCACTGCCGAAGCACTTCGTCCCACACGAGCAGCAGTTTCCCGGATGAATGAATCAGATTCTCCCATGCCAATAATGTGTGCACTTTCAAATTCACTAATTTGACGATGCGGTTTGCGCATACGTCTTCGAGGCACCCTGCACGCCTGCTCTAGTTACACTGATCCATTACCCTCGGTTTATAGCGACATTGAAAGCTGCAGGCACTTTTTACCGGTAGTTGGTGTTGCGCTGCCATACCGATGTTGACCATGAACACGCTGACTGACATGGTTCAAAGGCAGCTCATTTCTGCAAGAACATACTAACGTGCATATCCTGTGAATATGGACGTCCTATCTCAAGTAGTTCAAGATGTTCTGTCTTTTCTGAACATGAGTGAAAACTGGACGCCAGAAAATGATAAAAAATTGCTCTCGATTTTCTTCGCGAGTTTTTGTATTGGCAACCAATTTTGTGCCTTCTATTTCTTTAGATGAGACTATATACACACATCAAAAATAGTTTGGCATCACCCCGGTTCCCAGAACTCATGAAGACAGACGTTGACTGTGGATATTGTATCACAGACACAGTCCCTTTTACTGTTGAGAGATGTCACTAAACCCGCCCAAAGATGTAAACAACCATGCACGAGCAGCGCCTATTAGACGGAGAGGATCCGACAGCCGATCAATTCCAGTCATTCCACCAGGAAGGAGGTACACGGCTCGTGTTGTCTGTAGTTCAACCATCCCTAGACGGCCAATACTACTGTTCGATCGCGTCTGCATTGGTACTTTGTGCCATGAAGGGCTCTCAACAAGGGAAGTATCGGAGTGAATCAAAGTGATGTTGTTCGGACATGGAGGAGATACAGAGTGACAGGAACTGTCGATGACATGCCTCGCTCAGGCCGCCCAATGGCTACTACTGCAGTGGACGACTGCTACCTACGGATTATGGCTGGGAGGAACCCTGACAGCAACGCCACCATGTTGAATAATGCTTTTCGTGCAGCCACAGGACGTCGTGTTACGACTCAAACTGTGCGCAATGCCGAATGGACTGCTCAGGATTGACATCACGTTCTCTTCACCTATGTGTCGCATATGCCTACAGAGAGACAATCGTCGGAGACGTGTTTGGAGGCAACCTGGTCAGACTGAACGCCTTAGACACACTGTCCAACGAGTGCAGCAAGGTGGAGGTTCCCTGCTGTTTTGGGGTGTTGTTATGTGGGGCCGGCGTACGCCGCTGGTGGTCATGGAAGGCGCCGTAACAGCAGAACGATACGTGCATGCCATCCCCAGATCGATAGTGCAACCATATCGGCAGCGTATTGGCGAGGCATTCGTCTTCATGGACGACAATTCGCACCTCCATCGTGCACATTTTGTGAATGACTTCCTTCAGGATAACGACATCGCTCGACTAGATTGGCAAGCATGTTCTCCAGACTTGCCTGGGATAGATTGAAAAGGGCTGTTCATGGACTACGTGACCCACCAACCACTCTGAGGGATCTACGCCGAATCGCCGTTGAGAAGTGGGACAATCTGGATCAACAGAGCCTTGGTGAACTTGTGGATAGTATGCCACGACGAATACAGGCATGCATCAATGCAAGAGGACGTGGTACTGGGTATTAGAGGTACCGGTGTGTAAAGCAATCTGGACCACCACCTCTTAAGGTCTCGGTGTATGGTGGTACAACATGCAATGTGTGGTTTTAATGAGCAATAAAAAGGGCGGAAGTGATGTTTATGTTGATCTCTGTTCCAATTTTCTGTGCAGGTTCCGGAACTCTCGGAGCCGAGGTGATGCAAAACTATTTTGATGTGTGTATTTACTATTTGGCAACGGCCTTGCCACAGTGGATACACCGGTTCCCGTCAGATCACCGACGTTAAGCGCTGTCGGGCGTGGCCGGAACTTGGATGGGTGACCGTCCAGGCCGCCATGCGCTGTTGACATTTATCGGGGTGCACTCAGCCCCGTGATGCCAACTGAGGAGCTACTCGACCGAATAGTAGCGGCTCCGGTCATAACGACCGGGAGTGCGGTGAGCTGACCACACGCCCCTCGTATCCGCATCCTCAGATGAGAATGACACGGCGGTCGGATGGTCCCGATGGGCCACTTGTGGCCTGAAGACGGAGTGCTTTTTTATTTACTATTTAATGCTTCTTAATGATTGTCTTTGAAAACAACAGTGGAATAACGTAGGCAGCTGAGAACCTGACTGTAACCCAACAAACAACGTGGGAAAATCTGTTTTTATTTTTACTTTTTTATTTTTATTTATTTTTATTTTTTTGTAAAAACATAAAATGTTTCTTTATATACTTGTGCGAAGACTCTATACCATGACCTATATAGTATGGAGAACACTGAATGATATCCCACCACATCCTTGTTTTAACGAAGTCCCTGTTCCTTCATTGTGCCATCTAGCTTTGTACAAAAGTGTATGTGACTCAAATGAACTTCGTATCCCAGCTTAGATCCACGAGAATGCAGAAACGATTAGGATTACAGAACTGTACACGATCTATGACTTCGAGAGTTCATTACGATGTGGATCATCACGAGCTGCAATCAGACCCTATTAACCATGGAGTCACAGATAGTCTGGAAAATTCCTGGGGCTTCTATTTCTGTCTATACAGCATCAACAGCGGTTGCTAGTGGATCGTAACGGACAAGCTGCAAACCGACTGTGACTGGAAAAAAGCACAGGTCATTCCCGTTTTCAAGAATGGTCGTCGAACACACACAAAGCTATAGGTCTATATCTCTGACGTCCGTCAGTTCTAGAATTTTGGAACATTCTTTATCCTCTCGTATTATGACAATTCTGGGCTACGAAAACAATGGTCTCGAGAAACCCAGCACGCTCTGTTTGCCTACGAGACCCAGAAAGCAGTAGGTACAGGCACCCAAGTGGAAGCTGTGTTCCTTGACTTCCGGGAAGCATTCAATACATTTCAATACGAGCATACGCAATATCAGACCTGCTGTGTGACTGAACTGAAGAGTTTCTAGTAAACAGAATGCAGCATGTGATTCTGAACCGAGAGAAGTCCCCAGACATGTAAGGAACCTTGGGTGTGACTCAGGGGAGTATTATAGGAGCATTACTTTTCACTATATATATATATATATATATATATATATATATATATATATATATATATAATGACCTAGTAGATAACGTCGGAAGTTCCGTGAGGCTTTTCGCGGATTATGCTGTTGTACACAGAGAAGTCGCGGCGCTAGAAAACTATAGCGAAATGCAGAAAGACCTGCAGATGGTCGATGCATGGGGCGGAGTGGCAGTTGACCCTCATCATAAACAATTGTAACATATTGCGAATACAAAGATAGAAAGACCACTTGTTATATGATTAAAACATTTCAGGACAATCACTGAAAGCAGTTACTTCCATAAAATATCTAGGAGTATGCGTGTGGAAGTTCAAAATGGTTCAAATGGCTCTGAGCACTATGGGACTCAACTGCTGAGGTCATTAGTCCCCTAGAACTTAGAACTAGTTAAACCTAACTGACCTAAGGACATCACAAACATCCATGCCCGAGGCAGGATTCGAACCTGCGACCGTAGTGGTCTTGCGGTTCCAGACTGAAGCGCCTTTAACCGCACGGCCACTTCGGCCGGCTATGCGTGTGGAGGAATCTGAATTGGAACGACCACATAAAAGCCAGTAAGGCTGATGCTAAAATGAGATTCATTGGAGGAATACTCGGGAAATGTAATTCATCAACATAGGAAGTGGCTTACAAAACACTCATTCGACCGATACTTGAATATTGCTCATCAGAATGAGACCCGTGCCAGATAGGCCTGACAGAGGAAATAGAGAAGATCGAAAGAAGAGGAGCACGTTTCGTTGCAGATTAATTTAGGAGGCACGAAAGCGTTACAGAGATGATCAACCAATTCAAATAGCAGACACTGCAAAAGAGGCGTTCTGCATCACAGAGTGGTTTATTGTTAAAGTTCCGAGGTCGTACGTTACTAGACGAGTTAACAGAGATATTGCTTCCTCCTACATATATCTTGCGGAGGGGCCATGAAGATAAAATTAGAGATACCAGGTCACGTAGAGGCTTACCGGCAAGCGTTATTGCCACGAACTCTTCGCGACTGGAAAAGGAGAGGGAGTGAAGTGACAGTGGTACATACAGTACCCTCCGCCACACCCCATAAGGTGAATTGCGGAGTATAGATATAGATGTAAATGTACCGCATGCATTAGATTAGTGACGTTGAGATGTGGGACTTAGGGCAGGCAGGAAAAGGTGTGGTCGGGGCCTAATCAGTTACCGTTGGTTGCACAATAAACACGTACACTTTACTTAAGGAATTAATTTTGAAAAAAGAATAATTTTGAAAAAAGTTGACGGTAACACAAGATACACTGACGGCTGAAGGCCTTATTACGAAAGAATTCAAAATTATTTGTCGGCTGAAGGCCACAAGCAATACTTCAGAACAATTAACGGCTGAAGGCCTGAATTACAAATGAGGATGACAATTACACGTTGAAAATACCAAGATAATTTTTAAAACAATCATTAAAAAAATGGTTGTAACGCAAGCTACACTGGTGGCTGAAGGCCGTATTAAGAAAGAATTCAAATTGTTTGTCGGATGGAGGCCACGAGCAATAGGAATAATTTAAACAAAATCTTATTTCTAAACAATTGACACAATCAAACCAAAGGGCGTGATCCACAGACAGTGCTCCAAGGATAGACCTGAGAAAAGTCCCTACAGCTGCCTAAGCGGTGCCGGCCGGAGTGGCCGAGCGGTTCTAGGCGCTTCAGTCTGGAACCGCGCGACCGCTACGGTCGCAGGTTCGAATCCTGCCTTGGGCATGGATGTGTGTGATGTCCTTAGTTTAGTTAGGTTTAAGTAGTTCTAAGTTCTAGGGGACTGATGACCTCAGATGTTAAGTCTCATAGTGGTTCAAATGGTTCAAATGGCTCTGAGCACTATGGGACTCAACTGCTGAGGTCATTAGTCCCCTAGAACTTAGAACTAGTTAAACCTAACTAACCTAAGGACATCACAAACAACCATGCCCGAGGCAGGATTCGAACGTGCGACCGTAGCGGTCTTGCGGTTCCAGACTGCAGCGCCTTTAACCGCACGGCCACTTCGGCCGGCAGTCTCATAGTGCTCAGAGGCATTTGAACCATTTTCCTAAGTGGTGAGACAGGCAGCCAAGAGTTATGCTCACTTAACGGATGGCAACTCAAATTAGGAACGGCTTAAACGCGAACCAACACACTCGCAAAATCCACCTAAGATGCGATAACCAAAACCACGGTAGAATAACATTAGCATCGTCAAATGACAAGCATTTAGGTACTCAGGTTGGCTCCATCAACAGGGTTAAGACCACTGAGACAACCGACCGAACGACCAACCATCAGTCGTTGCCAATCAAGTCACGCAAGTGAAACGTCGGAGTACAAAACTGCCAACTGACAGCTTGATGGCATGAGGTCACTTCGACGGACGGACACACACACAATGGTGGAAATATCGCTACTCGGATTTAACGATCCATTCAAACTGATCTAGGTGAATCCGATCCCCGATGTGGTCGCCCTCCATGGCGACCACATCCTTCGATCGAGCAGTGCACGTGTGTCGGCAGCGGTGGTGCCGAGTAGCGGTGTTGTGCAGACCTCACTTCCGCCCGTCCTAACCAACTGCTTAATCCAGTTCGCAGACAGCTCATTCAAACCACACAAGATATGCACGGATACCCGAAAACAATTCTACAAACAACTCAGACAATATTAAAACCAGTCACTGTGGAGCAACAGGTCGAATTACAAGTAGACACAAACACAGAAGAGGTCGGAAAATCAAATACACGTCGTCCGCTGAGACGACTGACCGAGCGACCAACCAACGGTCGTTCCCGCTCAAGTCAGGCACTGAAGGATCCCAGC
This sequence comes from Schistocerca americana, assembly GCF_021461395.2. Taxonomy (NCBI): domain Eukaryota; kingdom Metazoa; phylum Arthropoda; class Insecta; order Orthoptera; family Acrididae; genus Schistocerca; species Schistocerca americana. The sequence goes on along the minus strand of NC_060130.1, from coordinate 574,967,980 downwards.
ATAAATCGTCGACTGACAACTTATTGCAATGAGGTCACTTCGACGGACGGAGACACACACACACACACACACACACACACACACACACACACACACACACACACACACACACACACCAGTGAAGGTTGCATTACTGGAATATAACGATCAATTCAGCTTAAACTCGCTGAACCCGATCCTTGACGTGGTCGTGCACTCTCACGACCACGTCCTTCCGTCGGGCAGTGCATGTATGGCGCCAGCGGTCTGGCGAGTACTGGCTGTGCAGACTTCACTGCTGCTCCGTCCCCCCAACTGAGCTCCGACACACGACGAGCAGGAAATACTTGAGGTCGCTCCAAAGATAGTACCACAGTACTCGCTATCGATAAACGCCGCTGCTGCCACTCACGGACAGACAAAGCAAGCAAACGTAGTGGCACCAGTGAGCACACTAAGAAAACGAGAGGTCACAATCCGAATACACGACGTCAACCTGTCAACGGGACAAACGCGAGCCGGAGCACGGCTCAGGCGTGTTAGAAATGCGTACTGGATAACAGCTGTACATGTAGTTCTTCGAAGAAAATTTGCACATTTCTCGCTAATGTAGCTGCGCATAGTACTGCGGAAACGCAGAATAAGGCAGCGCTCAGTGCATGGATGAGACGATTGCATTTTTTATCCAATAGCGTCCTAAACCGTCATTCCTCTTACTTGTAGCTCAACAGTGCAAGGTATCAGGCTGTGTTCATTATGACAGCGTCTAATACGTATTAGATTATCACACACAAAAGGTAAGTACGGCTTGCGCGAAAAAACTCCATTTCGGCAATCATCACGTCACTGACAGCTTTCACGTCCTTGCAGAATACGCCATTTGTGATTCCTTGGCTGTGAAAGCCGAAACAATGGTTTGCCTGGCACAAATCCAGTCCAAAACTGAAGACATCGAACCGTGTGCTTAGGTAGGAACAAATGTTAACAGCGCTCTTGACTCAGATCATCAATGTAGACAAATCTGTACAATTTGTTACTGCCATGTGAACAAGATGGTGGCCATCCCATATTATGGCACGTTGCGTGTTTTAGAATTCTTTTGTCACTATAATTTCCATTCACTTGCTCAATAGAAACGTCACTATCGAGGAACCATTTTCTGCACGAGCCGCAATCTCACAATGTAGCAAATAATTTTCCCAGATCCGAGCATTTTGATCAATTATATACACACCGCTATCCATTGAAATTGCAACACTATGAATGCAACACGCAACAGACGTCAGAATGGCATGAAGTGTACTACATGCTTCGTTATGCAAATTAACCTTTCAGTGCATCCACACAGCATAGCTACGTGTACCGTTATCTATGTTATGTATATAGAGCAACAGTTGTCTGCAGATTACTCACTCAGAAATCGCACATGAATGTTGTCTGTTTGTAAGAAGATCGTGTTCTGCCTCGTGTAAGATGGAAAAACGTCTGCCTTACGGGCCGGAATTCGACAGAGAACGATCTATCGAAATTGCGGTTATTGTTCTGCAATATTTGTGCTTTCGTTGGTCGATATCCCACGACTGTCATGCGAATGTGGAATCGATGCTTTTACGAGGGCCATACTCCACGTCATACAATATCTCAACATTCCCACGCGACTAGCGCCTGAGCGGACGTACATAGAAGTGACTAAAGTCATGTGATAGCGATATGCACGTATACAGATGTCAGTAGTATGGTTCAAATGGCTCTGAGCACTATGGGACTCAACTGCTGTGGTCATAAGTCCCCTAGGACTTAGAACTACTTAAACCTAACTAACCTAAGGACAGCACACAATACCCAGCCATCACGAAGCAGCCAGATCGGATGGACCTTAGACGAAACCAGTAGCATAGTCAGATGAGTCCCGATTTCAGTTGGTAAGAGCTGATGGTAGGGTTCAAGTGTGGCGCAGAGCCCACGAAGCCATAGACCCAAGTTGTCAACAAGGCACTGTGCAAAGCTTGTGGTGGTTCCATAAATGGTGTGGACTGTGTTTACATGTAATGGACTCGGTCCTCTGGTGCAAGTGAACCGTTCATTGACTGAAAAATAGTTATGCTCATCTACTTGGAGACCTTTTGCAGCCATTCGTCGACTTCATGGTCCCACCAACGATGAAATTTTTATGGATAACAATGCGCCATGTCACCTGGCCACAATTGATCATGATTGTTTCCAAGAACATTCTGGATAATTCGAGCGAATGATTTGGCCACCCAGATTGCCCGACATCAGCCCCATCGAACGTTTATGGCACATAATCGAGAGGTCAGTTCGCGCACAAAATCGTGCACCGGCAACACTTTCACAGTTGTGGACGGCTATAGAGGCAGTGTGGTTCAGTATTTCTACAGGGGACTTCCAACGACTTGTTGAGCACATGTCACGAAAAATTGCTGCTCTTTGCCGGGCAAAAGGAGGTCTGACAATATTAGGAGGAGTCCCATGACTTTTGTCACCTAGTGTATTGTTTGAACGAGCGCGTAGAGTCGTACAATAGTCTCACGTACGTTCAATTGCGAAATGAATTTGTTTAGACAGTTCGATGACGTCTGGATTATCACGGACTATCAGCTCCGCAACCCTTATTGCGGCTTCCCTTTACGTAGAAGTGGAGGGTGGTAAGCCGACAGTGCTGAGTCTAACGACGACGTGAGCACAAGGGTGGCACCATGTGATTTTTCAAACGTGTACCGGGTTTGTGCACAGCATCAAGACAGACGAACACATGTGTGGTGACTCCAAGGACAACCATCGTTGACAGACTGAATTCTTCATATGAGCCCTATCTCATAGATATAGATATATCATAGATATAGATCTTCCAGAATGTAATTTGCGAAAACATCGCGAAAAACTAAATTACATTCTAGAAGATAGATTAACTCCCAACAAAAAACTTTCACATCAACATCCTTTGGTTACAGATTGCAAGCTACCTGTAGTTCAAATGGTTCAAATGGCTCTGAGCACTATGCGACTCAACTTCTGAGGTCATCAGTCGCCTAGAACTTAGAACTAATTAAACCTAACTAACCTAAGGACATCACACACATCCATGCCCGAGGCAGGATTCGAACCTGCGACCGCAGCGGTCACGCGGTTCCGGACTGAAGCGCCTTTAACCGCACGGCCACACCGGCCGGCTACCTGTAGTAATTAAAACAAAAGTGATCCAGAAAATTCATGCACATCCAATGTAAAGGTATTTACAAAAAGAAATGATCTGTCGTTTGAACTAAAAATGCAAATAATTTTATAATCATTTTAAAAAATGTTTACATTACAGAATAAATAAAAACTAAAACCCATAGATGATGGCACAGTGATGCCGAAACATGTTTGGATACTGAGAAAAACGGTGTTTTGCATAACTGGCGGACCTCACATCCAAAACAATTTTAACTACAAGCACGGCCAATACAAGGGGCTGCAAATCAAAAAAATAGTGATTTATTTTTCACGGTTGACAAAGAACAAAAATGTATATATAAACAATCCATTTATATGTCAAAACAGTTAGTGGTGCTGAATTTGTTACAACAAATACGCTCATGCTGTAGCTAAAACAGAATTCTGACTCTCAGTACCCGAGGTCAGGGAAGGTGTACATTTAACGCTGACAGCGATGCGTCGGCACGGGAAGAATAACACTGCCATCTCTTCTTGGAAACAAATTTTACATAGGCGAGCGTTGTCAAAAGTCGTCGCACTCGCTTGGTGTTCAGATGAAGAAACACTTGATGCTTTCGGGTTAAAAATTGTTACAGATTTCTGAAGATTTCGATGAAGCTCCATATTAGCTGAATCATTTGCTGCAATTATCACGTCTCTGTGCTGATAAGCAGTATCTACCAAATCGTTACCTTTCACAAGAAACACAAACACTTGGGAAACCACAGTGCGTGTTCAACCCATGGATGGCCCGATCTTTCCCAACATTTCAAGTTTCCATTGCAACAGAAACACACGGTTTGATCTTTGTTATCAGTATAATGGAATCCGTCTTCACAGAGTTTGTCTGGACGCTGCCTAATAGCTAATGACGAATCTCTATAAGACACTAGTATTGCCTCTTATGTCGTGTATTGAAGGTGAGCTAGCCTTATGTTTGACACATGATGCGTTTGAACTGCACGATTGTGTTAGTTCAGGCGATGCATGCACTCTTATTTCTGTTCTAGGTGTGGATATCTCCCACATCATGTGTTGAAGTGTTGAACTGCACTATGGGAGGATGAAAACAGCATTCTGTATTCAGGTACACGTAAGAATTTCCCAATACTCAGCGAAATAAAACATGCTTGGAGACTGCGTCAATGGGCAGACGTTGGCAAGTCTTAACATGATGTTGTCTAAACAATTTTAGTCTTCTTCCTACAAGTAAAAGCAAGTTGAGACTTATCAAGTCAATAATTGGAGGGAAATTTACCTGTCCAGTCACATTAATCTGAGCACTTGTCAGAAGCCTGAATGACCACCTTTTGCAGCGCGAACCGCTGCGAGACATGCAGCAAGAGCCAATGAGGGGCTGGAAGGTACCGACAGGGATGTCGACTTGAGTGCCGTGGCCGGCTGCGCTAGGATTCTCTGTTGAGAATTCTTGGTGCATGCAGTCGGATCGAAATGGTCCCACAGAGTCTCGATTGGGCTTTAACCTGGGAGTTTGGTGACAAGGGGAGTACGGTAAACTCATCCTGGTTCTCTTCAAACCACACACGAACACTGCAAGCTGTGTGACACGTTGCATTGTCCTGCTGGTGGATGCCATCCTGCAGAGGCAAAACTGCATGTGGGGGTGGACATGGTCCCCAAACATATATGCAAACTCATGTGGATCCGTTGTGTTTTCCACAATGGCGAGATTACCCAGGAAATGCCACGAAAACATTCCCCAGACCATAATGCTTACGACGATTACTGCAGGGTGTTTGCTTCTAGACGTTTCACCCGGTACACGCCAACGGCCATCTGTTCGACGGAGCATAAAACGTGATTCATCTCAAAAGGTCAACTGTCGCCACTGCGTGGACGTCCAGTTGCAATACTGGCGTGTAAATTCCAGCCTTTGTCGCCGTTGAACAGAAATCAGCATGGCTAATGAAGCAGTGCAACAATGTTCGCTGTACAGTCGTTTAACAGATACTGTTGGGAGCCCTTTGGTTCAACTGGGCGGTCAGTTGATCAATAGTTGCGCGTCTATTTGGCCGTACTCATTTCAGCAGCCGTCGTTCACCCATGTCATCTATGGCCCATGGTGCACAACAGTTGCCTCGGCGTCGGTCTTGGACAGCGCTGTTTTGTCACGCACAGTATATTTTAAACTTATCCGCTTTGGAGATCTTCACCCTTGTCCCGAAAGACAATTATCGTTCCCCTGGGACATTATATAAATCGTTCCATTTGTGCATTATCATTATTGCAGTCACTGCACTGTTTTCAGTGCCACCAGTCCCCCCCCCCCCCCCCCCCCCCGGCCGGCTTTATGTGTCCTCCCTCCACTGCTTGTGCTGTGAGTGGTTAGTGTACGTTGACGTCGAACATAGGCGGTGGCCACATTAGTGTGACTGGACCGCGTATATTCCCTCTCTCAGGAAATTTTAATGTGGTGTATAAATCAGAGAGATGATTATGATGAAACAGATGTGGAAGTAGTATTCACTGTCTAAGGCAGTGTTGAAAGATTCCGCTCTGGAAACTCTTATCTTCACCAGTTGCCAAGATAGCATGTGTGCCCTCACACTATCTCCACTAGATCAAGTTCTTACAGAGGGTGTGCTACATTAAAAATTAATCAGAGCAAACGAGATAAAAACATTTACATTTATTACACGAAATACTACAGAGACATGTGTTACGGCATGAAGAAAGATAATTACACTAGTAGTGTTTTGGGAAACACTGTTTTCCATCTTGTTATTCGTGATGGTAACCATATCGGTCTTCTGTATTTAAGGGGCATAGTGTTAACTATCTTTGTCAGCTGTTGTTTCAACGTCAAGCGAGTAACAGTGTTATCACAGATCACAATTAATTGCTGGATACTACTGCTTACATAACATCAAGTTAAGTCTTGGGTCACATATTTGTTTATTAAGGATTTTAAACACACGGGATAACAGCTGTCATCCTGTAAACTGACCATCACTGATCACCAATATCACTAACCATCACTAACCACTGACCATTGTTGAGAACTGACCACTAACCATCTTTGATCTCTGATCATCGTTTGTCCCTAATCATCTTCTATCAACGGTAATCTCTAATCACTGGTCATCTATGATCACTGCCCGTCTTTCATCAGTGACCATCTTTGATCACGGAGCATGATTATTCATTACCCATTATTGACCCAGTGGAATCCATTTGTATGTTTCATACGGGTTCAAAATGAACTGCCGAAGATTTAAAAATGACAAAACAAGCTGTTGTCAAAGGTTTTCGCTTTAGAAGGGTCGCTGAAAATTTTAAAATACCCTTTTCATTCTAAAAAGCAGATTAAGGGGTCAAAAAGAATCGGAACACAAGACAAACGCATCTTCCTATCACACAGTTCCTGAATAAAACCACCCGGCAATCATCCTACAAACTAATATTATCCATCATCATGTTTCAGTTGGGTAGAAGGTGGACTGCAAAAGATATTAAAACAGCAAAACCATCTGTTTTTGAACGTTAATCGATTACGAAGGTCGCTGAAAATTTTCAGATAACTTTTAGCACATAAACAATCAGGTTAAGGAGAGGAAATTAATCAGATGCCAGCTTACGAAGAAAATGTGTACTCAATATTAAAGCACACGAAGCTACAGTGTATTTAAGAAATCAACTTTCCATCAGACTTAGTGAGCGGAAATGTAATATAACAATTTCTATACATTCTCTTTCCACTACTTAACACAGATTTAACTAGAACTTATTCTCCGTTTCAGATATTAATGCAGCCGTGCCTAGAAAATCTCGTCCGGTTTTGGTAGAAGAATGGAAGATGTGTTTCAACCAGAAGCGTGCACTTTAATCCGCTTCTCAGAGATTGGAGCAACTATTCCGAAAGAAGACAGACGAAGATACTAAAAACATTGCATTTATGAAAGCAGAAGAAGATGAATACGATGGTGATGGAGGCGAAGAGGAGATAGAAGGTCCACTGGCAATATTTTTTTTTTTGTTGAACCAACAGACAAAACACGTGTTACTGTATACAGCATTAGTTTTGGACCAACATCAAGAGTCTGAATGACTGGCGAGTCACGAGTAGATGTCGATGGAGTTGATGTAGTAATTCACAACGCGAAACACCTGGGAATCTGTTGTTCAAAATTAAATCTTCTGGAAAGAGACACATGTCGATTGAGTTGATTTAGTAATTCACAACGCGAAACACCTGGAAATCTATTGTTCAAAATTAAATCTTCTGGAAAGATACACACAATACAAGATCTTAAGCATTATGGTATAATTCGCAATGCTACCAATGTTCATAAGCAGAGCTATCTTCCCTGCAGACAAGTAAATCTCAATATAGGTTATAAATATATTGTTATCGTTAAGGTTGCATTAGATATAACTGGTGGATCACAATTGAGAGATGGTGATGACATACACATAAGCATGGAAGAGAACGCAAATCCAGCTGTGCCTAAAGAAATCTCGCCAGGCTTTGTCAAGGGACAAGAAGAAGATGCAATTCAACAAGCATGCAGTTCAACCTACTTCTCATATATTGACACAGCTATGTAGAAAGGAGACGTACGTAGACAATAAAAGCGATGTTTTTATGAAAACTGACGGTGTATAAGATGAATAGGATTATTACGACGATGAAGATTATGATGAAGAAGAAAAGGATGATATCCTTACAACTGGAAGACAGTCTCCAACAAATCGTTAGCAGGTATCAACCCAAATGAACTGTCAGAGAAATTAATATTCTTATTAGATTTGAAAGCAGGTGTAATGATTCACAGGATAATGAAATACTATCTGTTGACCAGAAACTTTCAGAAGCATCGATTATTATCTAAAGATAGAGGAAAAAATTAAGTGGGCAGTAAGAGCATTTGTCGCAATAAATTCAGTAGCACCGAATGGTTTTGACAAGTAAAATGGTTTGTTAATGTATACATTTTTGTACTTTGTTAACTGTGGAAAATAAATCGCTATTATTAAAAGAATGTTATGCGTTTTTTCATAATAGTAGACTTGGGTGTAACACACTTACGTAACGCTTAACAGTGCTGCATAACCTAAAAGATTTTTATCAGTGGTGTCAATAAGTGAGCTCTAAGTATTTTAATAAGTAATAGAGACGTTTTAGGTACGGCAATATTTAATGTGAAGCAGTACTGTGCTTGCAATGATGCAGCTTTTATTTTGTTCCAGATTTCGAAGAGATCTTGCATATATTACGATAAGCATGCGAGCTATGTGCATTTTAATAGGTAGCACAAAAACCTTACATACTGAAATATTTGATTTTTCAAGCTTTATTCTGCTTGAAAAGTGTAGTAAATCTCACATCACATGACAACTAATTTTATTTATGTTGGAGATACCGTCTCTGACATTGTCTCTCAAGGTGTCACGTCTCTCGTCGTCACCATCTTTGGTTATCCCTCTCTTATGAGTGTGTGTTTACTAACAGTCCACGTCGCTCTGCAATTTAAGGCAACTTATTCCTTCCTAGAATCGAACACCTTTTTCCTCCCTTCCCTAAAAATGGTGTGGTGATGGTACTTATCAGTAGTTCATTACAGGTTTTATTTTAGGAAGCCATGGTTCTAAATGCAGCCGTGGTTTTAATTTTCATTAACAGTCGTTTATGGTTTTTTTTCTTTTGGTGCGTTATCTTTGCCCTTCTCTCCTAAACTGGTGCTCAAAGGAAACAACATCAGGTGATTATGGTACACGCATTATCAGACTGAATATGATTTACGTATTTATATATTAATGTAACGTAAAAATTAGATTTTATGGTGTATTTTAGGATATTGTGACATGATATCTGAGGCAAAGCAAATATTTTGAGCCATACAAAGTTGTTCTTGTACTTACCCTTAACTAGGTCCCAATTATTTTTTGCAATAACTTTTATCGATTACATTTTTCTAGTGATACATTCTGTTCACTCTCCCCTTCACCATGACATACTTTAGAGTTCATAATAATGACAGATACATGTAGACAATAACTGATATAAACATTGCAATAACCCACATAAACACTGAACATTTTGCACAGTTTGAACACAGTTCGTGTATTTAGGTGCTATTTCAACCATATGATGGCTTGCAGAGTATGTATGTAGATGTAGATTACATTTTATGATGCATTTTAGAATACTGGGACAACATAAATGAGGTAAAGTAATTAATTTTAGCCTTACATGTCTTTTCTTGTACTTAACCTCAACTTGGTTCCAGAAAAGCAATGTAAACATCCCACTTTCGTGTTGCCGATTTTTGTAGACTCTTAGAACATTTTTATATCATATATATGAAAAATAATAAATATAAGGCTCTTGTGTGTCTTAAACCAAGTGTGGTTCATTGAATGAACTTCGATCATATGCTTCTAGTACAGACAGCTGGTGGTGTCAGTGAAAAGAGCTTGGCTTACAGAGATCGAACTTGCATCACTTTTAACAGTTGAGTGCTCTGTTGGTGACAGCGTGCTATTTTTATTTCGCGTTTCCAGCGTTTTCGGAAGAGTATTTAAGATAAATCACATGTTCAAAAACTAAATATTCCTAATTTGTTATATAATTTAATAGCAAATTCCGCTTTTAATTATTTACAGAGAAATATGTCATCCCCTCGTTCCAATATTGCATAGTCAATGATATATAGATTCGATTGAAATTTACTAATGTACCACCGCCTTCCTTGCTCTCGCCCCTTCCCTCCAACGTTCCCAGCGTCTCCTCCAGTCCCACCTTGACCTGTTCACCGCATGTTGCAACCAATGGCTCCTTAAGGTCAATCCCTCCAAGACCCAGGCAATCATCGTAGGCTGCACCACCCCCTCCTTCCGCCTCCTGCATTTCTACCTCACCATCTATGGCCGCTCCATTGCCCTCACTCCCACGATCAAGTACCTTGGCATCACCCTCGAACGCCGTCTTTCCTGGAGCCCCATCTCCTCACAGTCCAAGTCAAGGCACGTAACCGTCTCCGTCTCCTCAAACTCCTCTCTGGTCGAACATGGGGATTATACCCTTCCACTATCCTACATACCTATAAGTCCCTCATCTGCCCCATCCTATGTTGTTCCCATACCGCTTGGATCCCCGCCCCTCCCACCTACTACAAATCTCTCCAAATCCTTGAGCACCATGCACTCCGCCTCACATATTGCTTCGGTCTCCCGTCCCCCATTCGGATCCTTTATGATCTTATTTCCTTCCCACATCTCCTCCAGTTCCTTGAACGAATACAGATCCTATACGTCTCCCACAAACTGGATCTCCCCCATCCTTTGGTTTCCCCCATCCTCTCCCACCCTAGCCTGCTGCTAAGCCTGTACGACAGTGTCCCGCCTGGTCTCCATCTCCACACACTCCATACCCTCGCCCAAGATGGCTTCCGCCAACTCCCCCTCCCGGATGATGTCCTCGCACCTTCCATCTGCCCCTCCTACCAGATCTAATCCCTCCTTCTTCCCCCCCTCCTCAGGGCTCCCTCTCTCCTTCCCTCTCCCCAATCTCTTCTTCCTCCTTTTCCCCTGCTGACCAGCTTTTCATAGCCTCCCCCAGGCTTCTGGCTCCTTTCCTTCTCTCTTCCACCACCCCCCTCCTCCCCCCTCCAGGTTTTCTTCATCCCCTCCTACCCTTCACCCTGTGGTAGGTCCCATTCAGTGCAGTGATTTTTAACGTTTTCGTTGTGGTGTCAGTGTTGCTCCAGTGCCGTGTGCAGTGCTACATTCCACAAGCACCAACAGTGTCGCCAGCATCATTCATTTGTGTTCCCACTGCGGTTTTCTTTCTTTTCATGTCGACTGACAGTGCTCATTCTCTGCATGTGTGTGTGGCTCCCGTCTATGTTGTTTTTAAATCAACCATTTATACTCATCTACTTTTTTTCTTGCTTATTCAACAATTTATAGCATTCTATGTTATGTGTAATTTTCTCATTTCACTTTGTTTTTCTGTAACTCTCTTGGCTGAAGAGCGACATATTGTGCCACTGCCAGCCTGCCCCATTTTGGGGAATGAAATAACAATAAAGAAAAAAAAATTACTAATGTAACTGGTGAGCCAGTCCATAAACAGTTTTTGGAAGTCATTAAGGCAAACATCGTTGACAACACTTTTGTTATGGCAATTCAGATGCTTAGACGTATTTTGTTTCGTGTACTTTCGAGAACAGTCCTGATGGGTTCCATTGTAACAGTAATACTAGGCCCTGGCTGGAGGAGAAGAGAGAATTGTACTTTTTTTTTTTTTATAAGTGATCCAGGTCGATCGGATAATTGTAATTGGCTCCTGAATTTTAATACTAGGCCCTGATTGGAGAAACAAGAGAGAGAGGTGGAACATTACGCACTGTGAGTGTGTGCTGCTAACTTGGAACTTGAAGTCATTTTCATATTACGTCAGACGTATATATGTGTCGTAAATAATGTAATATGACACCATTTTTACGCCAGAGGTAAATGTCTTTCGGAAATAATTAATATCTCTTACTTTAATGCTAGGCTTAGGTAGTTTTTTCCTGCATATTAGACCTACGCTCTGACTGTCTAATATTAAAGGCGCGAAAGTAATTAGCTGACAGAAGTCAAAGTGACGTCCTCTGATCCTCATGAGATCGATTTCTGGAATAATGGTGAGTTTCCTCAATCGGATCATTGTTTCTAAAGATCCTTCCTAAGGTCAGCACTGTTGTTTTATTTCTAGATACTGGTTTTTGAGTAGTGACTATTAGCGTTGGATGTATCACTGGTTTCCACCATTTATCTGTCGAACTTGTTGACAGTTACGTCGTCAGCTTATAACCGTTGGTGATCTGTTTTTGTTTACTCCTATTGTAACTTGCTTTTTAATTACAGAATGTTTGTGCAGCTTCGTTACTTGTTGCACTACATTTTCTTGTAAGTCTTATCAATTAACTGGGGTAAGATTACTACTTGCAGTTTGTATATTTTCGATGTATCGCCTTCTTAGCGGTTTAGTTTTCATTCCAAACTGACTGCGAATTTTGTTTTGTTTTTTTCATATATCTCCAGTGCTGCTTATCTTATGACATCAGATATGTGTCTTCTATTAGAGCTATATTAAGTTTATACGCTTTTGCTGGAGGGTCAGTACAATGGTGATGTCTTTATATCTAGATATTTCCTAGAAGATGTGATTATAATGCCACGAAACCGGTCGGTAAGCACAATAAAAAGGATTCTCATACAGCTGAAGAGGTTTTCTGACTTCCAAGGAGCATGTATTGTTGCCTAAAAATTGCACTCATATTGGCCCTCGCGTCTCTATACTCTTATCCAAGCCGCAGATTCATCAAACACCCCCCCTTCCCCCAAATTTCGGAAGTACCGACCAGTTAGTACATGAAGCTCAAATGAACTGGGCGAAGGGTCATTGAACTCGTTGACAAACAAAATCTTACTTTCAGTTTGCAAGATAGATTTTATTCACATTAATTTCCATGATAGATTAACTAATTTCTCATGAACTGTTTTTATTGATGTCAGTGCATAAAACAGTTACGTTGTGTGGCTCCAGGGTGACCCGGGCGGCGACGGCTCGCAAGGAGCGCGTCTGGGACTTGGGAGTCATCCCGTACGAAATCGACGGCAACTTCAGCGGAGGTCACAAGGCGCTCTTCAAACAAGCCATGCGCCACTGGGAGAACTTCACCTGCATCAAGTTCGTGGAACGCGTGCCGCAGGATCACCCCAACTATATTGTCTTCACAGAACGTCCTTGCGGGTGAGTCGTTGCCACTGCTTCGCTTAACGTCCCTATTATTACGAATATAATTACTGATACTATTAGGGGCTATAATCGGAATAAACCGACAAACTTGGCATAAAAATAATTATTCCAAATGAAAAAATCATAAAGAACAAAGGCATTCACACATTTTTCAACTCTAAACTTGACTGCGTATTCTGCGTAATCGTTTGTTCGACAGATTACGCATGTAAAGCAGTGCATACCTTCTTTTTCAGATGATTGTGAGCGTATGACAATTTCGATCGACAACTGCAATGTGGCATGTTCATTACATAATAAGAAGGTTACCATTTGGAACGGACGGGCAGTGAAGACAATAGCAATATTGAAGGACAGTGAATATACGTAATTCAGACAATGGACGAAAAATCTCAAGCAATTTGCATAGTGAGATTATTCAGACTGTACTAGGTAACTCGTTGCTGCACAAAAAGTGAGCTACGAGAGGAAGGAAGATGCTATGTATTGTCCCATCGACTACACTGTTACTGGATACGGAACATTAGGTCGCATTCAAGATCAGTTTCGAAATAACGAAATAACCAAATCATAATGGTTGCATGCAAACTGAAAACTAGTTCTTCTAAAATACAAAATAATACAACTGAGTAGTATATTTACATAAGGCATTCCCTGCTACGAGGTGATTTTAGAACCAACGTAAGTAGCCCTAAAGACAAACTACATTAAAACTATAAAATTTACAAAAAATAGTTAATTAAGAAGATGATACCATGATAAATTGGAACAACCAGACGTTGAGAGCTTCAAAGGAAGTATTAGACAGCGATTTACTGTAACAGAGGGAAGGAGTATGACAGACAAACAACGGGTAACTTTGGGAAATGAAGTAGTGAAGGCAGCAGAGGATAAAATAGACAAATCGACTAACACCTAGAAGAAACGCTTTGATAACATCTGAGACATTTAATTTAAGTGACGAAATGAGAAACTAAAAAAAGGCAACAAATGAAACACACAAAATGGAATACAGACGTCTACAAATGCGACTGACAGATAGCGCAAAATTTCTAAGCAGGACACATGCAATGCTATAGAGGCATGCATAAGTAGAGGAAAATTAGTTGCTGCCAATAAGTAAACTAAAGAGATCTTTGGAGAAAAGACAAGCAGGTGTATCAGTATTCAGAACTCAGATTGCAAGCCAGTACTAAGCAAAGAAGGAAAACCTGAAATGTCGAAGGAAGACATAGAATGGCTATACGAATGAGATAAACTTGAAAGCAATATTATAGAATGCGAAGAAAAGTATATAGAATGGGAAGGAGAAGTAAATGAAGACCAGATGGGAGATATAAAACTACGAGAAGGATTTCACAGAGCATCAAAGACTTTAGGCGAAACAGGGCCCTACAGTAGAAGACGTTCCTCTCAATTACTGGAGGCCTTGGGAGAGCTACCCATGACAAAACCATTCCGAGATGTATAAAACAGAAAAAATACCCTCAGACTTCAAGAAGAATGTAATAATTCCAGTACCAAAGAGAGCAGATGCTGACAGTTGTGCATATTATTATCAATCAATAAGTAATATTACAGTCAATTTAATTCGTCATGGTTGCAAAATACTGACACGAATGATTTACAGAAGAGAGGAGAAACTGGAGGAAGACGATCTCGGGGAATACAGGAACAAACAAAACAGTACTGACCTTGTGATGTACAGGGTGTCCCAGGAGGAAAGATCAGTATTGAGGAATATGACAGAAACGAGCATTCGAAGCAAAAATTCTATTAAACATGGACTCCAAAACGTGTACCTTAAGAGCTATGAGCTCTTACCAGAAAAAAATGCCGAGTAAACGTGGCTCTAAAACTTGCGTTTGAACGACTGGTTAAATTCTTACAATTTTCATAAAATTTACACGTGGTACGAGGACAATTATAGGACAACAGGAGTGTTTCTTGTTGAACATTCTGGCAAACAATTAATCATTTTAGTTCTCATATTGACTTTATTACAATTTTTTTGAATATCAGTAAATTATATTTTTATTGGCAGGTCTATACTTGGAATCTATGCTGTGACTAACTATCTTACTTAAAGTCATAAAAATTTTAAGTACACATTAACAACATGTCTGTCTAAAGAATAGACTACAATATGTCATTTCAGTGATATGCTTTTGTTCCGGAAATATTTACATCCGATAATCATAATTAAGGCTACTTTTTTGCAATTACTCAGTGAGCATTTTTCTAGTCTATTGTCCTCCAAAAAATTTCAGTCTTCTAGCTCAGATACATTTTTGTGCGAAAAATAAACATTTCAGAAAATGAAATTCTCGGAAACTTCAGTTCAAAGTTATACACTAAGTGATCAAAAGTATCCGGACACCCCGTAAAAACATACTTTTTCATATTAGGTACATTGTGCTGCCACCTACTGCCAGGTACTCCATATCAGCGACCTCACTGGTAATTAGACATCGCGAGAGAGCAGAATGGGGCGCTCCGCAGAACTCACGGACTTCGAACGTCGTCAGGTGATTGCGTGTCACTTGCTTTTTTTTTTTTTTTTTTTTTTTTTTTTTTTTTTTTTTTTCTATACTCCGCGAGCCACCTTACGGTGTGTGGCGGAGGGTACTTATTGTACCACTATCTGATCCCCCCTTCCCTGTTCCATTCACGAATTGTGCGTGGGAAGAACGACTGCTTGTAAGTCTCCGTATTTGCTCTAATTTCTCGGATCTTTTCGTTGTGATCATTACGCGAGATATATGTGGGCGGTAGTAATATGTTGCCCATCTCTTCCCGGAATGTGCTCTCTCGTAATTTCGATAATAAACCTCTCCGTATTGCGTAACGCCTTTCTTGAAGTGTCCGCCACTGGAGCTTGTTCAGCATCTCCGTAACGCTCTCGCGCTGACTAAATGTCCCCATGACGAATCGCGCTGCTTTTCGCTGGATCATGTCTATCTCTTCTATTAATCCAACCTGGTAAGGGTCCCATACTGATGAGCAATACTCAAGAATCGGACGAACAAGCGTTTTGTAAGCTACTTCTTTCGTCGATGAGTCACATTTTCTTAGAATTCTTCCTATGAATCTCAACCTGGCGCCTGCTTTTCCCACTATTTGTTTTATGTGATCATTCCACTTCAGATCGCTCCGGATAGTAACTCCTAAGTATTTTACGGTCGTTACCGCTTCCAATGATTTACCACCTATGGCATAATCGTACTGGAATGGATTTCTGCCCCTATGTATGCGCATTATATTACATTTATCTACGTTTAGGGAAAGCTGCCAGCTGTCGCACCATGCATTAATCCTCTGCAGGTCCTCCTGGAGTACGTACGAGTCTTCTGATGTTGCTACTTTCTTGTAGACAACCGTGTCATCTGCAAATAGCCTCACGGAGCTACCGATGTTGTCAACTAAGTCATTTATGTATATTGTAAACAATAAAGGTCCTATCACGCTTCCCTGTGGTACTCCTGAAATTACCTCTACATCTGCAGATTTTGAACCGTTAAGAATGACATGTTGTGTTCTTTCTTCTAGGAAATCCTGAATCCAATCACAAACCTGGTCCGATATTCCGTAAGCTCGTATTTTTTTCACTAAACGTAAGTGCCGAACCGTATCAAATGCCTTCCTGAAGTCCAGGAATACGGCATCAATCTGCTCGCCAGTGTCTACGGCACTGTGAATTTCTTGGGCAAATAGGGCGAGCTGAGTTTCACATGATCTCTGTTTGCGGAATCCATGTTGGTTATGATGAAGGAGATTTGTATTATCTAAGAACGTCATAATACGAGAACACAAAACATGTTCCATTATTCTACAACAGATTGACGTAAGCGAAATAGGCCTATAATTATTCGCATCTGATTTATGACCCTTCTTGAAAATGGGAACGACCTGCGCTTTCTTCCAGTCGCTAGGTACTTTACGTTCTTCCAGCGATCTACGATAAATTGCTGATAGAAAGGGGGCAAGTTCTTTAGCATAATCACTGTAGAATCTTAAGGGTATCTCGTCTGGTCCGGATGCTTTTCCGCTACTAAGTGATAGCAGTTGTTTTTCAATTCCGATATCGTTTATTTCAATATTTTCCATTTTGGCGTCCGTGCGACGGCTGAAGTCAGGGACCGTGTTACGATTTTCCGCAGTGAAACAGTTTCGGAACACTGAATTCAGTATTTCTGCCTTTCTTCGGTCGTCCTCTGTTTCGGTGCCATCGTGGTCAACGAGTGACTGAATAGGGGATTTAGATCCGCTTACCGATTTTACATATGACCAAAACTTTTTAGGGTTCTTGTTTAGATTGTTTGCCAATGTTTTATGTTCGAATTCGTTGAATGCTTCTCTCATTGCTCTCTTTACGCTCTTTTTCGCTTCGTTCAGCTTTTCCTTATCAGCTATGATTCGACTACTCTTAAACCTATGATGAAGCTTTCTTTGTTTCCGTAGTACCTTTAGTACATGATTGTTATACCACGGTGGATCTTTCCCCTCGCTTTGGACCTTAGTCGGTACGAACTTATCTAAGGCGTACTGGACGATGTTTCTGAATTTTTTCCATTTTTGTTCCACATCCTCTTCCTCAGAAATGAACGTTTGATGGTGGTCACTCAGATATTCTGCGATTTCATACGTCTGTACGCAAGATTTCCACACTCCTAAACATACCTAGGTCCACTGGTTCCAATGTGATAGTGAAGCGGAAACGTGAAGGAACACGTACAGCCCAAAAGCGTACAGGCCAACCTCGTCTGTTGACAGACAGAGACCGCAGACTGTTGAAGAAGGTCGTAATGAGCAATAGGCAGACGTCAATCCAGACCATCACACAGGAATTCCAAACTGCATCAGGATCCACTGCAAGGACTATGGCAGTTAGTCAGTAGGTGAGAAAGCTTGAATTTCATGGTCGAGCGGCTGCTCGTAAGCCACACATCATGCCGGTAAATGCCAAACAACGTCTCGCTTGGTGTAAGGAGCTTAAATATTGGACGACTGAGTAGTGGAAAAACGTTGTGTGGAGGGACGAATCACGGGACACAATGTGGTGATCCGATGGCAGGGTGTGGGTATGACGAATGCCCGGCGAACATCATCTGCGAGCGTGTGTAGTGCCAACAGTAAAATTCGGAGGCGGTGGTGTTATGGTGTGGTCGGATTTTTCATGGAGGGGCACCATCACACACGGGCGTACATTGATGTTTTAAGCACCTTGTTGCTTCCCACTGTTGAAGAGCAATGCGGATGGCGATTGCATCTTTCAACACGATTGAGCACCTGTTCATAATGCACGGCCTGTGGTTAGATAACAATAACATCCCTGTAATGGACTGGTCTCCACAGGGTCCTGACCTGAATGCTATAGAACACCTTTGGAATGTTTTCGAATGCCGACTTCGTGCCAGGCCCCATCGACCGACATCTATACCTCTCCTCAATACAGCATTCCGTGAAGAATGGGCTGCCATTCTCCGAGAAACCTTCCAGCACCTAATTGAACGTATGCCTGCGAAAGTGGAAGCTGACATCAAGGCTAAGGGTGGGCCAACACCATGTTGAATCCCAGCATCACCGATGGAGGACGCCACAAACTTCTAAGTCTTTTTCAGCCAGGTGTCCGGATACTTTTGATCACATAGCGTATTTGATCTATGACTCACCTCTTTTGTTCCTAATACATTCCATCTGAATAATCTTGGTTTACGTGTCCCTCTTCTTTCTTCATAAATGCAGCGCTCGGTGGACTGATACTGTTAAGAAGTACCCGTGTGTATTTCTCATGTCTTGGAAGTGCTGGTGTATATATGACAGCATAAAAGTTTTTGCTGCTCTTATGTATGCTATTCTAATATTTCAATTGTAATCTCTTCCTCTGTATAATCCAAAAGAATACCCAGTTTTAATTACTCCACGGAAATTACAAAACGTTTGAAGCTTTCTGGCCACAATTTTCTGCCTTCAAAATCTTCTGCAATTTTAGTATCAAGTATTCCACATATTGCACACACAGTAAAATCCTTTAGAAGCCTACACAAAGCACTCAGTCCACTAATTATGAAACTCCATTCAGTTACATTGTCTTAATCAGTTTCCTTAAATGTTTCACTTTGGGTTTTCAAATATTTGAGCTTGTGTCTTGAGGCACTTGGGATCGACCTAACATCAAGTCGGTCTATAGATGCACTTCCATAGTTTCTGCTTCCTGGCCAATTACCCGACTGCCATAAATCTTACGTTTTCCAGTACCAAAACACTTTTTGGAGGCATAATAACTTTCTAGAGTGACAAAATAGTAACAACTCACACTACAGAAAAGTTGGTAAGCAAAACACCGCTCGAAAACCAAGAATATACATGGGGAAACACAAGATTATCGCAAAGCGGATCTTCTAACAGGGCAACCAACTCGAAAAACAGTTGTATTGTACATATTTCTCGAGTGGGAGTCAAATGAAAACAGAGGCCCTAAGTCGTGTGAAAATAGAGAAAATATGAGTGTGGCCGCACGCGGAGTGGTCTTTAAGTTGGTATTTAAACAACTTTCCGATGTTCGGTTCAGTTCTTTTAACTACATTTTTGTTCGAAAAATCGAAACTTCGAGTTAAGATTAAAATTAAAATCGATTTTTTGAGGCGGATGCATAGGCAAGTGACAGTAAGGCATATGAGCGCAAGTTCTGTAGAAGAGATGCTTTTCACAGTAGCGAAGGTTAAAAAGAGCTCATGGTTATTGAGGCATTCTTGTTTTGGTCAATACTACCACAGCCCGAAAGATGGAAATCAAAGAGCTTGCAATACAGGAGATTTTTTTCACAAAGTCGAAGATGAAGAAGTACTCATAGCTCTCAAGGGACGTGGTTTAGAGCCCTTGTTTACTAGGTTCTTTTGCTTCAAATGATCGTCCCTGTCATATACTGTATCTGAATATTGACCATTCCTCCTATTGAGATACTCTGTACAGCGATAAGATTGAAAAAAGGAAAATCTGCGTTTTATAGCATTTATTGATTTGGAAAAAGCCATTAACAATATGAACTGATATATTCTCTTAATTTTCAGTGTAGTAAGAATGAAACACAGGGGCCGAAATGTTATATGCAACCAATAGAAAAACCAGACTACAGTTCTAAGAGTCGAAGGACATGAAAGAAAAGCCGTAGTTGACAAGGAATTGAGAGAGGGTTGCAACCTGTCATCGATGTCATTCAGTCTACAGACTGAGCAAGCTGTGATACAAGGAGAAAAGTGTAAGAGAAATTGAAGTTCAGGAAGAAGAAATAAAAATGTTAAGATTTGAGATGACAACTGTAATTTTGTCAGAGACGACAAATGTCTAGGAAAAACAGTTTAACAGAATAGGTAATGCTCTGAAACGTGGTTAGAGGATGAACATCGAGAGGAGTAAAACGAGGATAACTGATCGTACACCAATTAAATTAGGCGATGCTGAGGAAATTATATTAGGAAATGATAAACTAAAAGTTTTGTTATTCAGGCAGTAAAATAACCGATGATGGCCGAAGTGGATAGCACATGAATTTCAGGCTGGATATTAGAGGGAAAGCCTTTCTGAAAAAGATTAATTGCTGAACGTCTATTATAATTTTTAAGTATAGGAATTTTGAAGGTATTTCTTTTCTACGGAAGTGAAACGTGTACGATAAGCAGTTGTGATAAGAGAAGAAGTTTTTGAAATGTGATGCTATAGAAGAATCCTGTTGGCTAACTGGGAACAGACTGAGCAACTGATTGGGACAATGAATAGTAAATTTGATAACGAAAGGAAGAGTGGAGGAGGGGTAAAAATTGTAATGGAAGTCCAAGGCTCGAATACAGTAAGGTTGTTCAGATGGGTGTAGATTCCAGTATTTATTTAGAAATAAAGAGACTTTCATCCTACTGAAGACCGCAACAACAACATTCTGCCGCGAGGTCTTGGGCGTCTTGCCATGGTTCGCGCGGCTCCCTCCGTCGGAGATTCGAGTCCTCCCTCGGGCATGGGTGTGTGTGTTGTCCTTAGCGTACGTTAGTTTAAGTTAGTGTGTAAGCCTAGGGACCGATGACCTCAGCAGTTTGATCCCATAGGAACTTACCACAAATTTTCAACAACGTTCTGTGTTTCAAGACTACAGTGTCCCTATCCACACAGCTACCACCGTCCAGGCATGAGGACGAATTGCATCTCCCCAGGCCACCGCAGTCACCAGATCTCAACATTATTGAGCTTTTGTGGTCTGATTTGGAGAGAAGAGTGTGTGATTCGTGTCCACTACCATCGTCGTTACCTGAACTTGTCACTATTTTGCAGGAAGAATAGTACAAGGGTCCCGTGAAAACCACACAGGACCTGCACGTATCCATTCCAAACGACTGGAAGCTGTTGTGAATGCCATTTTTACTTTAAGACATCATCGGAGGGATCTATAACGATACAGTTATGATACACTTTAATTTTGATATTTATTATTCGTAGATTGTAAAACAGTTCACATCTCGCTTTTTATGTAAATAAGTGATTACTTACAGTTCTTTGCGTTTATAGTTGGTATCTGCGCATCCTCTCATCTGATCACATGCTGGAGGTCGCACTACCGGTCTATTCACGAAACGTAAGCGTGTTTTTACGTTTCGAACATTTTTCTTCCCACTTTTCATTTTGTTTGCCCTATTGTCTATTCACGAAACGTTAGCATGTTTTTACGTTTCGAACATTTTTCTTCCCACTTTTCATTTTGTTTGCCCTTGTGACAGAAGACTGATAGTGCATCTCAACACCAAGGGCAAACAAAATGAAAAGTGGGAAGAAAAATGTTCGAAACATGAAAACATGCTTATGCTTCGGTAACGACATGGTTATGTTTCGTAAATAGAGCGGCAGTGCGACCTCCAGCAGGTGACCAGATGAGAGGAAACGCAGATGCGAACGAAAAACACGAAGAACCGTAAGTAATCACTTATTTGCATAAAAAGCGAGAAGTGAAGTGTTTTATAACATATGAATAATACATATCAAGACAAAGGTGTATCATAACTGTACCATCATAGATCCCACTGGTGATGCCTCAAAGTGAAAAAAGGAGAAACACATCAGGGAGAATAAAACACAGTGCAACAAGAGAAGGCGTATTTTATTTACAAAATATGCATTGATAAACGTTAATGAATCTGGCAGTGTGCATTATAGCAAAACCGCACAGATCCGTAGTGTAAATCTTATCTCGGAGAGCACCAAAAAAATTCCGGCCCATTTCCCGACATAGTTTTCTGTTGGTCTTATGTAGATGCTGCTCTTTCGTGGGGAAGCGTGGGAATGGCCCACAAGCTATCAGCATCGGCAAGAACTGCGACAAGTTCGGCATCGTTGTACACGAGCTGGGCCACGTAGTAGGCTTCTGGCACGAACACACCCGCCCAGACCGCGACCACCACGTGCAGATCGTGCGCGAGAATATCATGACAGGTAAGCATTGCATTACTCACATTCTAATTAAAAATACTCTCTTACGTAGTAATAAAATTTGTTTTTCCACAATCAACCAGCCAATACATAAACATGTAATAATACCACGTGATTCGGGTAAATGTCTGGAAAAAATTAGCCGCTCCGGTATAGCCTGGTGTCTGTAAAACTCGACATATTTTGGCAAGTTCTCTTGTTTCTAGTTTTTAAGGTACACATGTTGTGCTGTGGAGGCGATCTTTATGGTTGCAACTGAAGAATACACCTCGTACACCGCGATCGCACTATAGAAAATGTCTTTGCTCCCAGGTGACCGGTTTCAGCAGTCTTACGCTGCCATCATACGACCTTGCGGAACATTTATGGCACTTTTACAAGTTCCATAAGATACGATGATGGCAACATATGATTGTTGAAACCTGTCGCAGCAATAAAATTATCTATACTGTAATTGCGGCGTAGGAAGTGTGTTCTTCATTCCAAAGTTTCTAGCAATCAGTGCTTGGCTAATCTATTAACGCATTCCTACATGTTGCAACCTATAGATGAAACCTGGGCATTTACTGAAGTCTGTGTACTGTAATTTGTTCGTAATATACGATGCCTGCTGCATTAAATTATCTAGACGCAATATATACCATGAAATCTTCGTTCCACAAACTTTATACAAACATACATAATTTAGTCAGCCACCGCAGTATCTGTTTCTATGTGACGGTTAACCTCAGGAACTACTGTAGGATTTTGGTTCGGTTTTAACTAAGGATAGACTATTCCACGAGGAAGATTTGTGTGTATAATTGATAAATACAGTACTTCGTACAATCTAACTGAACTATGATGAATTATAGTGCTCCTTCGTGTTTCTCCTTCTACATGTCAAGACTAATCTCAGGGACTATTGTAGGGACTTTGAAATGGTTTCCAGTAACAGATAGGTTGAGTGACGAGGAAGGTTTGCGAGTACAATTTATTACCGCTACCAAACAAGCTGTAGATACAAATAAACCCACCCAAGGAATATATTTCTATTTTGATCGGCTTTGAGTATGTTGTAGTGTAGAGCAAATGAAGACATACATTTTTTTTATACGTGCCCATAAAGCAGTTAAGCTTGTGAAACATCCCCTTGTAAAAATTTAATTTAATATTTCTGAATGAATACTGTGGAAATGGTAACACACAAAAAAATTCAAATACAAGTTCTGGGATTTTAATGCACGTTACAACGGCGCACCCGTAGGTGTCAGAAAAGTCAAGTTTTCGAAATCTAGCTGGCCGGTGTGGCCGAGCGATTCTAGGCACTTCAGTCCGGAACTACGCGACCGCTACGGTCGCAGGCTCTAATCCTGCCTCGGGCATGGCTAAATGGTTGAAATAGCTCTGAGCACTATGGGGCTCAACTTCTGAGGTCATCAGTCCCCTAGAACTTAGAACTACTTAAACCTAACTAACCTAAGGACATCACACACATCCATGCCCGAGGCAGGATTCGAACCTGCGACCGTAGCGGTTGCGTGGTTCCAGACTGTAGCGCCTAGAACCGCTCGGCCACCCCAGCTGGCGCCTCGGGCATGGATGTGTGTGATGTCCGTAGGTTAGTTAGGTTTAAGTAGTTTTAAGTTCTAGGGGACTGATGACCTCAGATGTTAAGTCCCATAGTGCTTAGAGCCATTTGAACCATTTTTTCGAAATCCCATTCCAGTCAGCATTTTTTGACAAGGAAAGTTCTGTGCTTCCTCATTATTGCTCACATTTACTTTAATATTACGACAGTAATGTACAAACAATTTCAAATATAACATAATTAAATCTGAAAAGGTTACAACTTGGAAACAACAGAAAAACACACAAAATGTAAAAACAAAACAAAAAATACAATACAAAGTATTTTAGAATTCATAAATACATACAGAATACATTTATCTGGGAAAGAATTATTGACCAATCCAATGTAACAATTGGCACTGAGGCGGACATATATCGGGCTGCGTCTAGTGATATAAAGATATTACTAGCTTATTCCTGAGAAATGCATACTTGGAATAACAATTATATATAATGCAGGTTGGTGCTAGCGATACTACACGTTTTGCTATTAGTCAAACGTCGAAACGAAAAGCAAAATAATTTGAAGGGGGGAGGATTTTGAAAAAACGACTTTTCTGACAAATAGGGGGTGCATCTTTGTAACGCACATTAAAATCCATAGCACTTTTAAGTTTTTTACATCTGTATATTAGTGCGACTGCTACGGTCGCAGGTTCGAATCCTGCCTCGGGCATGGATGTGTGTGATGTCCTTAGGTTAGTTAGGTTTAAGTAGTACTAAGTTCTAGGGGACTGATGACCACAGCTGTTAAGTCCCATAGTGCTCAGAGCCATTTTTTTGAACATCTGTATATTATTTTGCTCTACACTACAACAGATTAAAATGCGATCACAAGCTAAGTTTATCCCTTGGGTAGATTTACTTGTTAGCGCTACTAGTGCGAAACCAGGGCGGGTCGCTAGTCCAGTAATACACACCAAGACAAAAATGAAGACGCACTTCGAAGCAGTTGTCCGAATGGGACGGAAATCGGCAGTTGCGATGCACGTGCATGTACACGCAAACATAATATTACAGTTTCAGAAAAAATTGATGATTTATTCAAGAACAATAATTTAATAAGTTGAGCAGGTCCACAACGCGTTGCATCCCCTCTGGCCCTTATGCAAGCAGTTACTCGACTTGGCATTGATTGTTCGATGTCCTCCTCAGGGATATCTGCCAAATTCTGTACAACTGGTCTTTTAGATAGCCAGAATTCTGAGCTGATTGGAGAGCCCTGTCCATCATGCTCCAAACTTTCTCAACTGGAGAAAGATCCGGCGACATTGCTCATCAAGATGAGATTTGGCAATTACGAAGACAAACAGTACAAACTGTCTCCGTGTGCGAGCAGTGATTATAATGCTGAAATGTAGTCCCAGGATGGCTTGCCATGAAAGGCAAAAAAACGTGGCGTAGAACATCATAGATGTACCGCTGTGCTGCAAGGGTGCCACGGACGACAACCAAAGGGATCCTTCTATGAAATGAAATGGACTCCCCAGACCATCACTCCTGGATGTCGGGGCAAATGGCAGGCGACAGTCAGGTTGGTGTCCTACAGTTGTCTGGGGCGTCTCCAGACACATCTTCGCTAGTCATTGGGGCTCAGTTCGAAGCGGGACTTATCGCCGAAGACAGTTCTAGTCCTGCCAGTGAGATTCCAGGCCGAAGACGTGCATGGAGACGCCCTGGATAGCAGTGGGATACCAACCTAAATGTCGTCCGCCATACGGCCCGACAACAAGGAGTGGTGGTCTGAGGTCCCATTTCTTTTCATAGCAAGATCCCTTTGGTTGTCATCCGCGGCACCCTCATAGCACAGTGGTACATCGATGATATTCTACCCCCAGTTTTGTTCCCCTTGATGGCAAGCCATGTTGGGCTTACATTTCAGCAAGATAATGTCGTCCCGGACACGGCGACAGTTTCCACTGCTTGTCCTCGTGTTTGCCAAACCTTATCTCGGCGAGCAAATTTTGGAAATCTGTGGTAAGTTCTATGGGGCCAAACTGCTGAGGTCATCGGTCCCTAGGCTTACACACTGCTTAATCCAACTTAAACTAACTTACGCTAAGGACAACACACACACCCATGCCATAGAGAGGACTCGAACCTCCGACGCGGGGAGCCACGCGAACCATGGCAAGGCGCCGCAGACCGCACGGCTACCCCGCGCGGCTCTCGGCGAGCAAGGTCGCCGGATCTCTAGTCGGTTGAGAGAGTTTGGAGCAATGTCGGCAGGGCTCTCCAACCAGCTCGGGATTTTGACGATCTAAAGTGCGGCACGATATCCCACAGGAGACCATCCAACAATTCCATCAATTAATGCCAAGCCGAATAACTGCTTGCTAAAGATCCAGAGGTGGACCAACGCGTTATTGACTTGCTCAGTTTTTGAAGCGCTTTATCTTGAATAAATCATCCAGATTTTCTAAAACTGTCGTCATCTGTTTGTCTGTACATGTACATAACATCTACCGATTTCCGTTCTATTCGGATAATTGCTTCGTGGTTGGTCGTTTCTTTTGTCTTAGAGTGTACATGCAAATATGTGTTGCTACTCCTGCGAACGTGAAAACTCGGAAGTTTTCTCTAATATTACAAAGCCACGTAATTTCAAAGTTTTATTTTATGTTGGTCTTCAAAAGAATGCTATCGATGTTGGTCATTGGATTCTTTGTAATCTCTGTAATGTCGCAGACTGCGTATCACTACCAATATTATTACACCAGGGTGTAATATACATTTTGTGGCAGAGTGGGATGTTTCCCTATTATCTAACCAACACGTGTTGAGGAACATAGGGCTTAACATTCTTCGTCGTATAAGTCATGACATATGGATAAAATCATGGACTCACTCAATTGAGGAAACTGATTGATTTCGAAATGTCATTATTGTAGAGGTACATGGGTTCAGACATTCTGTCTAAAAGTTTTCACATATGTTATGCTTATCCAGGTAACGATAAAGATGGAACTGAAAAGGGAGCATTAACTGTAATCATTGCTTTCGTGGATCTAAGAAGTTAACTGGTAGAAACTGCGAAACTACATATATTCCAAATAAATATTGAAATTGCTGTCAAATATTGCAGAGGACGATCGTTGCAGCTCGTATACAGAGGTCAATTACAGCAAGATCCGCCGATAGTGCATAGGGATCGGTTCCTATCAAAGGGCACGGCCGACTTCCTTCCCCGTCCTTTCCTAACCCGATGGGACCGATGACCTCGGTGCTGTGTAAGGGCCACCGTTCACAAGAATTTTTCATTCTGTTCCATAGAACACCGTCGTTGGTCTGTAGAGAGGTGTAAGGTGGTTTTATGGGGAGGTGAATGACTGCACCCAGGGAGCGGCGAGCGGCAAGAGGTGCGGCCACCGTGCCGGCCGGGGTGGCCGAGCGGTTCTAGGCGCGACAGTTTGGAACCGCGCGACCGCTACGGTTGCAGGTTCGAATCCTGCCTCGGGTATGGATGTGTGTGATGTCCTTAGGATAGTTAGGTTTAAGTAGTTCTAAGTTCTAGGGGACTGATGTCCTGAGAAGTTAAATCCCATAGTGCTCAGAGACATTTGAATTTTGCGCCCACCGTATTGTCGGAAGACGGCTGCTGTGCTCGGGGTGCGACCTGCTACATCTTGACAGGAGGCAGGCTGCTGCTCGAGTAGATCGGCGGCTCACAGCGCTGTGGCACCGAGTCCGGTGGGCAGAATTAGTGCAGGAAGCAGGTACCCCGGCAGGGATTCGAACCCGTGATTGTGGGTGGTGGCTCCATATCGTTGCCTGGTGTATCGTAGCCCCTGCGTCCTGATGGTACTGCTGGACTGAGAATTACTCTGCTATAGAATCAACAGTTATTTACACCAGACACCAATGCACTTAGTAACTTTCTCAGGAACACCACTGAAATCCTGGTGCTGGAGACATTACCATGCCTGTGCCATGATGGTACTGCGAGTAAGGCTACCCATCTGACAATATTTTCACATGGTTGTTGCCTCAATCCAAATGTCAACAGACGGCGTTCACCGGCTGATAATGCAATATTCCACCACACATTCTCACAAATTTTACTCTTAACTTGGTAGCGACACTACACATCTATTGTTCTTCAAAATGCTACACTGGGTAGACCATTCTCTGTCATTCTTGCTGTACGGCCCCCCCAGTTCAATCTTCTCTTCTTCAGCACTTCGCCGACGTTATGACTTGTGTACATCTGTCTTAATTCTTTGTCCTCTGCAGTATTTGGCAAAAATGTTTTACTTCGCATTTTATGTTAAACCAAATTTTGTTACGTCGCTTTCTGTTTCCTGTAATTTTGGTTGGTTGGTTGGTTGGTTGATTCGAGGGAGGGGTTCGAACAGCGAGATGGTCGGTCCCTTCGGGTCAGGAAAGGATGGGAAAGGAAGTCGACCGTGCCCTTTCATAGGAAACATCCCGGCATTTACCTGAAACGATTTAGGGAAACCACGGAAAACCTAAATCAGGATCAGTCGTCCTCCCCGAAAGCGAGTCCAGTGTGCTAACCACGGCTCCACCTCACTCTGTCTGTAATTTTGTTACTTTAGATTCCTTTTTTAAGGCTTTCTTTTAAGTTTTCTCTTCACCAGATTTCCTATGTTGTATTTAGCTAGTTCCATTCTATTTCTAGTTAGTTTTCCTACCAAAAAAAAATACTGAAAGCATTTATATTGTTAAGTGGATCAAATTACAAGTTTCTCTGCAAATTTTCGGAAAAAAGGCTGTCCATGCTTTCTGCCAATACCAAACCTGAGACGGTTCGTAAGCTCACATATAGGGTCGGCAAACTACAGGAAAAGGAGTAAAGCAATGCAGAAAGGGAAAGATCTTTCATTAGTGGAAGTCATGTCTACACACTAATGAGCTGAAACATTTTCATCACTGTCTACCGCGAGGTTGTATACCCCTGGTAGTGCTGAGGGCTCGTGACGCGATAAGAGAAGTATATGACGGAACAGAAACGAGTGGAGAATCATTATAGTGACAATACGTGAATCAAATGCGGAAATCCGTCGACTTAAGTGACTTTCACAAAAGACAGATTGTTGTGGCCCAGTGCCTGGGAGCGAGAATCTCGGAAATGGCAAAACTGGCCGGTCGTTCGCGTGCTACTGTCGTGAGCAGCTATGGATAGTGGTTGAAGAACTCTGAAACAACGAGCAGGCGACAAGGAGTTGGACGTCCATACCTCATCAAAGAAAATAGGGATCAGAGGCTTTCCCGCTGTCTAAAGCAGGATAGGCGGCGATCTGTGGCAGTTCTGAGGACAGAGTACAGTGCTGGCCCAGGCACAAGTGTTTTGTTGCGCGCCGTTCAGCGTACAACGCAGCAGAGGACCCCTACGTGTTCCCACGTTGATCCAACAACATCGCCAATTATGATTACAGTGCCCATGACGTCATCGAGATTGGACAACGGATCAATGGAATCATGTCGCCTGGTCGAGTAAATCATATTTATCGTTAAACCAGGTTCTGGTCGTGTTCAGATACGCTGTCATCCGAAACATGCAGCGAGCTACGGACGTACGTCGGTGGGAGCAGTATTATGTAATGGGGTACATTCACGTGGGCTTCCACAGGACCTGCGGTAGTAATCGAAGCCATCATGACAGCTGTGGACTACGTGAACTTTACTAGGGGCCACCTGTAACACCTTAAGCTTGATGTCTTCCTCAGCAGCGATGGCATCCTGCATCAGGATAACTGCCAGTGTCACAACGCCAGAATCGTGCTGCAATGGTGTGAGTAGCATGATAATAAACTCACATTGATGTTTTGGCCCTCAAATTCGGCTTATCTGAATCCTATGAAACCCAGCTGAGACGCTATCGGGCGCTAACTTCGCGCTCACAAACAAACCGGCCGTGAATTGCGGCAAGGGTGGACCATCTTCTGGCACTGGACAAAATGTCCATTTAGCAGCTTGATTTTCGACTATTATACTTTGTTGCCTTTATATTTATTTAGAGAGGCGAACATGAGAGTAATGCCCTTTCGCTGGATCTCTTCCACTATTCTAACAAATACACTGGTGTTCAAAACATAAGGACGACGGTAATTTTCACATTATGAGTCACTGCCAAGTGCCATAGCTCTATGGAACTTCGATCAGTCATAGAAAGAATTGCAACAATATAGCATAGAAGGTAACTGAAAGAGATATACAATGAGACGAACGGAAATGGCAAATACGACAATTACACATTTCACCCCCATCCGTAATAGTCCCCTGGACATTAAGAAAGGCTGGGCATTGTTCGTAATAGGTGTGTGATCACCATGCACACCAATGCACGCTCTGTAACGTGCTCCCATGCTGGCCACAAGGTTGGTAAGAAGTTCTTGTGTTAGGCGTTCCATTCCACCACCAGCGCGGTTGAAAACACTGCTAGATTGTCATTGGTGTATGTGGTCGTGGTCCAGTACGTCTCCCCAACGCATCGCACACGTCTTCGATGGTATTTAAGTCAGGGGAACGGGCAGGCTAGCCCATTCGCCGAATATCATTTCATTCCAAGAGCTCCTTCAACTGGACTGTTATATGCGGCCGCGCATTGTCATCCATAAAAATGAAGTTTTGGTCGAATGCACCCTGGAAAGAGGAGAGTACAGTGTTCCAATAACGTTGACCCGTAAAGGTACCGCGTTGAAAGATTTGGAGCCCAGTACGCCCATGCAACATTATGCCTCCCCGCACCATAGCAGCTGGACCACCAAAACGACATGTTCAACAATACTGGACATACCCTAATCAGGCGAGGGGTGGGAAGATGTAAATCACCGAGGAACATTGTCGAATATGACCGTTTTGGTGGAGCACATGTTATTATGTGGGGAGGCATAGTGTTGCATGGGTGTACTGGCCTCAAAATCTTTGAACATGGCACACTCACCGCTGAACGTTATTGTGATACTGTACTCCTTCCTCACTAGCGTCTTTTCAGGGGTGCATTCGGTTCTGACTTCGTTTTTGTAGATAACAATGAGCGATCACATCGCACAGCCCGGGTGGAGGAGTTTTTGAAACGAGACGATAATCGGTGAATGGACTGGCTTGTCCGATCCCCAACTTAAAGCCTATCGAGCACGTATGGTATACCTTTCGGAAACGTGTTGTAGCACGTCCGTGTGCACCACCGACCATTCAGCAGTTCTCAGCCGCGCTGGTGGAAGAATGGGAGGCCCTGCCACAAGAACTCCTTTCTATCCTTGTCGCCAGAATGAGGGCACGTCGCAGATCATACATTGCCGTCTGTGGTTATCACGCACCCTATTAAGACCCATGTCCGGCCTTTTGTATTGTTCAGCGGACCATCATGATTGCGATAACTTCAGTGTAATTCGTGTCTTTGAAAGAAAGTGTCATTTCTGTTCGTCTCATTCCTTTCAGTCACCTTGGAATGCAATTGTAGTTATAGCTGTTATATAACTGGATGACGTTTTGAAAACTTATAACCGAAAGACTGCAAAATCTGCAAAGCTTAATCTGTCTAAGAAACGAGCGAGGTACCACAGTTTCATTTTGATCAGTTCCTTATATTTAGCTCTATTTGATTTTCGAGGAGCTGACAAACATGGCCAAAAAGTATAGAACACTAGAGTACTCCAATTTGTAGAAAATCTTTCTAGTGACACCCTATCAGACCTTATCGGCGGGAGTATTAAATTGTAATATAGTCTTCTGTATGCACTGCAGCATTCGCCACTATTGAAAACAATGAAAAGCAGGTTCACCCTGTTGCGTATTATCATCGCTCAGAATGTTATTTTAAACGTCCCTGAACTGTTCTAACTTAACAACTTAGATGACTCACCCCGTGTAAAAATGTTTCACTGAGTAAGATTTGCCATGGCTTAGTTCCTATGGATAAGCAAATACCTTATTTCAGAATCTTCCTCATAAGCTGTTCGTTTATCGCACTGCTTTATCTCATGTAATTGCAGGTTGGGCTCTGCAAACAAATCAACCACTCTTATCCTATTCTAATAAATATCAAGCGGTATTTTTATTTCAGTGATCTCACACATCTCTCAGGTTTGTTGTGACACAGGCACATTCTTTAGTTAAGATTAGCTTGACTCGTTCGTATTTCACATTATCGATGAGGTTTGACAACGAAAGCCCGAAGAAACATGGCGACAAAAATCATCCAGACATAATTTGGCTGGCCTCTCTGTGTACCTAACGAGTGCTAATGTGTCGTAGAATGAAATGGATGCGATGCGCTGGCCCACGCATGCGCTCTTCATACACACGCAGGGGCTCCAGTGGCGCCGACCCGCACTGAGAGGATCCATCGCTCCTGCTTAACCTACTTCGGAGTGGTTGACGGTATCTTATGAGGCAATCAAGGCGTTTACTCCGATATCAGAATTGACTGCCTGCGCCCGCTATCACGTAGCATTAGTCCAAGTGTAGCTCGGAGCCTCATGGCTCACTGCGGTTTCCCGTAAATTCTCACAGTGGCTGTGCCTGAGCTGTTTTACTTTTATTCTTCCATACGCTTGATTACAAATATTTAAGGAACTGTTCTATTTATATTGTCAGTAACAAACTTAAGGAAAAAACTGTAGGTGTTTTATTGTAATACGTTCGTGATGTCACTGATATAAAGTGTCCAGCACTGTAATTTGTTTGTGTTGAATGGTAATGTTTATAGGCGAAAGCAGTTCGATAGTTCATTTCAGTTTTTGCTAGTAGAATTTCTCCACGTCATTTATCTATTTTAAACTTATCACTGTACTTTCCAAAGTTGCAATTGTAGCTGACTATTAATTGGCTCGTACAGACTCTGCAATGCGATTTACTTTTCTATTTCTATTGATACATTTCTTTGCCTAGTCATGGCAGATGTCGTTCCACAGTACGTACTATTTGAAAGTACGTTAATTTCTCTTACCTGATGATATTAAACGTAGTAGATTTAGTATCTGCAATGCGATTTACTTTTCTATTTCTATTGATGCATTTCTTTGCCTAGTCATGGCAGATGTCGTTCCACAGTACGTACTATTTGAAAGGACGTTAATTTCTCTTACCTAATGATATTAAACGTAGTAGATTTAGTATTTCCATATGCAGCACTGCTTCTGCATATTAGACTTTTATTCAGGGGTAATCGTTTTAGTTATTTTGGTCTTTATTTGGAAGACTGATTTGATGCAACTCTCCACGCTGACTATCCCGTACAAGCCTCTGTATCTCTGCTTGACTACAACAACCTACATACATTTGAACCTACTTTCCGTAATCAATTTTAGGTCTTCTTCTACAATTTTAGCCGCCCCCCTCACGGTTCCCTTCACTGCCAAATTAAGTATTCCTTGATATCTAGCCGGCCGAAGTGGCCGTGCGGTTAAAGGCGCTGCAGTCTGGAACCGCAAGACCGCTACGGTCGCAGGTTCGAATCCTGCCTCGGGCATGGATGTTTGTGATTTCCTTAGGTTAGTTAGGTTTAGCTAGTTCTAAGTTCTAGGGGACTAATGACCTCAGCAGTTAAGTCCCATAGTGCTCAGAGCCATTTGAACCATTTTGAACCTTGATATCTCAACCTTCCCATCTTTTAGTCGAGTTGTTCCACACATTTCTTTACTCCACAGCTCGATTCATTACCTCCGCACTACTGATCGGTCCACCAATCTCATCTTCAGCATTCTTCTATAGAACCACATTTCAAAACCTTCTATTTCCTTCTTGTCTGAACTGTTTACCGTCCATGTGACACTTTCGTAGAAGGCTCCACTCCAGACTTACCTCCAGAAAAGACTTCCTAATATGATCTGATAGGGTGTCACTAGAAAGATTTTCTACAAATTGGAGTACTCTTGTGTTCTATACTTGTTGAACATGTTTTTCAGCTCCTCGAAAATCAAATAGAGCTAAATATAAGGAACTGATCAAAATGAATAATTCGATATTAACAAATCACCTTTCTTCAGAACTTTTTTTATATTGGCCGTGTGCATTTTAAATCCTCTTACTTCGGTCTTCATCAGTTACTTCGCTAGTCAAATAGCAAAATTCATCCACTACTTTTATTGTCTCATTTCCTAATCTAACTCCCTCAGCTCCATCTAATTTAATTCGACTATATTCCACCACCTTTGTTGTGTTTTTGTCGAATTTAAACTCACAATCCCTTTTCAAGACACTTTTCATTCCGTTCAACTGAGCTTTCAAATCCTTGGTCGCTTCTGACTTAATTACAATGTCATCAGCAAACGTTAATGTTTTTATGTGCATCAGATTAAGCATCTAATTTAATTCGACTATATTCCACCACCTTTGTTGTGTTTTTGTCGAATTTAAACTCACAATCCCTTTTCAAGACACTTTTCATTCCGTTCAACTGAGCTTTCAAATCCTTGGTCGCTTCTGACTTAATTACAATGTCATCAGCAAACGTTAATGTTTTTATGTGCATCAGATTAAGCTTCCACATGATGTTTGGAATCCGTAACTGTGTCTTCTTGCTAATTTTTAAATACCTTTCCTAATCTCTTTTAAGTAGATGTTGTAGATGACGTTTCGCTCTCTGTATATTATACATGATTATTTCATGCAGTATATTCCAGTCAACATTGTCAAAAGCTTTGTCTATTTACAAGTGATATAAACGCAGATTTATGTTCCTTTAGTCTATCTTCTAAGATAAATCATAGGGTCAGTATTGCCTTGTTTGTTTCTACATTTCTCCGGAACGTAAACTGATCTTTGTCGAAGTCAGCTTCTATTAGTTCTTTTGTCGAATTCTTCTATAAATGATTCGTGTTATCATTTTGCATCCATTACTTATTAAATTGATGGTTCGGTAATATTCACAACTCTTTTCTTTGGAATTGGAATTATTACGAAGGTCGTCTTGAAAAGAAAGAACGTTTTGGCGTAACCAAACTAAGACGAAAGACATCAACGCAAAACTTTATTTACAAAGTTACAGCACCATACTCTATTGTTCAATATAGTCGCCACAGCTATCAAGGCACTTATTGTAATGTGAGGACAATTTCTTCATTCGCATGTTGTACTCTTCTACAGCCAAAGATTTGAGTGGGGATGGCGCTGCTCATATCTGGTGGTCATCCTTTACAACCGAAAAATTCCTTCAAGTTAGGAATTAAGTTATAATCGTTTGGTACCATGTCAGGACTGTAAGGAGGATGTCCAAAAATTCCCGACTCAAGACGGTGAAGTTCATGCTGTTTTCATGTTGATATACGAGGCCGCACATTGTCATGAATGAAAAATGGTTCAAATGGCTCTGAGCACTATGGGACTTAACTACTGTGGTCATCAGTCCCCTAGAACCGTAGCGGTCACGCGGTTCCAGACTGTAGCGCCTATAACCGCACGGCCACTCCGGCCGGCATCATGAATGAAAAACACTTTAACTGACAACATTCCATGTCTCCTAGAGTAGAATACGTGGAATGTCGTTGGCAAAGTAAGAACTTCAGCGTGGTAAGTGGAATATTTCTGGACATCCTGCTTACAGCCCTGACTTGGCACGAAGTGTATATCACTTATTCCCTAACCTAAAGGAATATTTGGATAGAAATCTGGTCTCAAATGATGAAGACCTCAAACAAGCAGTGACATCCGGACTCAAATCTTTGGCGGTAGAGGAGTTCGACATGGGAATGGAAAATATGGTCTCACGTTACAATAAATGCCTTGACAGCTACGGCGATTACATCGAAAAATAGAGTAAGGTCCTGTAAATTTGTAAATATAGATTTCTGTTGGTATCTTTCGTGTTTATTTAGTTATGCCACGCTAGTACATTCATACTGAAGTCGGACAGTATTTCACCGGTCTCATACGTCTTGCATATCAGGTGTAATAATTTTTATCGTGATATGTTCTTTCAAAGACCTCTATAATTCTCAAATTCTCCTCGCTGTATCGTACAGTATCTCCCTTCTCATCCTCATCTACCATAGACATGTATGCTTCTACAACATTGTATTTCTCCTCTGGCCATTCCTACTTTTGTCATTTTGCACTTCCTGTTAATTACATTTCTTTACATATGTATTCCGTTCTGCGTATTTCACGTTCTACATTTTGTATTTTCTCCTTCGTCTATTTATTTAAATATTTCATGTGCTGTCTAAGGATTTCTACTATGCCTTGTCCGTTTTGCCTGTTTGATCCTCTACTGGCGTCGCTATTTCATATCTCAAAGCTACCCATTGCTTATCTATTGTATTCCTTTGCCCTGTTTCAGTCAATCATTGCCTCACACTCCCTTTGAAACTCTCCGCAACCTCTAGTTACTTTAACTTATCCAGATCACATACTGTTATTTTCCCAGTTTTCTTTAGTTCATGCCCAATAAATTACTCTCAGAGTCTACACCGGCTTCTTGAAATATTTTGTAGGCTAAAACCTGGTTTCAAAATATTACTCTTACCATTATTTGTACTCTACACTGATTACACCACTTGGTGTGCTCCATTGCCATATCAACAATTCCTTGATTTTCGTAAACTCAACATTTTCTTCTTTTTGATGTGTGTGTATCTAGTTACTTTTAAGCCAGTTTCTCAATTCGAATTATGCAGGAATCGTTGCAATGAAATACATTTTCATGTCAAAAAACGCGTAGTTCCTATAATGAAATTTTCGCTTATGACCTATCGCAATCACTGTTGAACTGAATCCTCTCCAGTGGCTCGGTTCTGCCTACAATCGCAGAACTGAAATAGTTAAGAGCGAATCACAATTTAACTCAACCGATAACGGATGCACTTTTGTTATGTGCCGGTTGCCATGCTGAATCATCGTTAACGGCTATTGTACGAGAAATTCTGTCGAAAAGTCTCATTAACGGTGTATCGAGGCTTCCACATCTCTAGTTTTAAAGAAAGAACGGATTATATCATTTTATCCTTTTCACTGCACAATATAACATTAGAGGTTCACGAAATTCTAAAACAATATCCTTACGTCTTTTTGAAAAGTGCTCTCTGGTATTGTTCTCGCATATTTTACTTTACAAAACGACGACCTTCAATCACTTTGTGCTGTTTGTATTTGATAAGCTCAGATCAGAAATCCAAGAAATAATAAAAATATACTAGCGATAAGGTCTATCAAACTATCTACTGCCGACATTTCTGCTTCAGTGATTACCTACTGATGAGCGAATTTCAGTTTTTCATTGAAGTTCTTCGTTAAAGTCAGGCTTTAGTTTGTATTCCACTCGTTGTTGAAACAGTCATTATCTGCTACCTCTTCAGTGGAACCAATTTCTGCCTGTCTGATCTGTTGAGAGGTACCAATGCCAAGATAGGTAACTCAGGAGTAGAGCACTAAGTTTGTACTATTGGAAGAATAAGATTCGAAGCTATTGTTACACATCTGTCAGAAAAATAAAACTTTCAAAAATTTGGGGAAACATGCATTTGATTTGGCACGTTTACTCTGTTATCTTATGCCTAATTAGCACAATGTGTGAATCAGAACTGGTCAGATCGGAAGTCTATTAAGCTGCCAGACTGTAATGAGGTAAACTGAACGCTTTCAAATGCCACTAGACATTTTCCTTGCATCAACAGACAATAGATGTGTGTCAATGAACACGAACAAGGAAACAAATCAGTACCACCTGATCTTATATAGACACAACAGCAGTCAGAATGAAGTCTTATAGCCATTCTGAATCTATTACCTAAAAGAGATTGTTCTCGTCTTCATTTTGGTAAGGCCCAATTGAGTGTGATTACTATTGTCTTCCTCAGATATATGGATAAAATGTCAGATGTGTAAGAGTATTTCAGGCGTGTCTGTCATGAAAATATGAGCGGTATTCTATTGTTCGCGGAGCAATATTTCAGCAAGATAATGCCCGCCCGCACACGGCGAGAGTTTTTTACTGCTTCCAACAAGTCTGTCAATTAATTCCAAGCAGAATAACTGCTTGCTTAAGGGTCTGAGGTGGACCAACGCATTATTGACTTGCTCAGTTTCTACTGAATCCCAGTTCGTCTGAAACTGTAATCAGTTGTTTGTCTTACATGTATATCAGATCTACCGATTTCCGTTCCATTCGGACGATTCCTTCGTGGTGCATGGTTTTTTTTTTTTACCTTTTTCACGTTAGAGTGCATTTAGGCTCACACTGTAATTAGGCTGTGATGAGCAGCCTTGAAACATAAACAGCAGTCGATCGACAACGGCCTCCTCATATTCATAAGTGTTGCCGCCGTTTCTATTTTTTTCAATTTTTGCTACACCACTCTCTATTGAAGATACCATAAAAAGTTACTAACATTGTTTTTAAATCAAATGCTAAACTACACTAAAGAGCCAAAGAAACTGGTACACCTGCCTAATATCGTGCCCCGCCGTGCACGCAGGAGTGTCGCAGCACTACGTGGCATGGACTCGACGTATGTCTGAAGTAGTGCTAGAGGGAACTGATACCATGAATCCTGCAGGGCCGTCCATAAATCCCTAAGAGTGCGATATGGTGAAGATCTCTTCTGAACAGCACGTTGCAACGCATCCTAGATATGCCCAATAATGTTCACGTCTGGGGAGTGTGGTGGCCAGCGGAATTGGTTAAATTCAGAAGAGTGTTCCTGCAGCAACTCTGTAGCAATTCTGGACGTGTGGGGTGTCGCATTGTCCTGCTGGAACTGCCCAAGTCCGTCGGAATGCACAATGGACATGAATGGATGCAGGTGATACAGGCGTTGCCGACCGCAGCGCCGTATTGTGCCTGTTTACATATCCCTGTACTTGAATACGCAAGCCTATACCAGTTTCCTTGGCGCTTCAGTGGTTGCAGGTGATACAGGCGTTGCCGACCGCAGCGCCGTATTGTGCCTGTTTACATATCCCTGTACTTGAATACGCAAGCCTATACCAGTTTCCTTGGCGCTTCAGTGTATATGGCATAATTTTTATTCCATTTAAACCGTAATTTCTCACAAAAATATGAAAAAGTTGAAAATTGCCATTAAATTAGAGTTCTAAAAAATACTGCATGAATATCACCTCAAACCATACAATGTTACCGGCATTTAGAATTTCATTTGAGAATTTTACTTTGAATACTTTCTGAGTTCCGAGTCTCAGAATATCGAGATTTTTAGTAAATTAAGGTAGCTTTGGCCCTGGAAAAATCCAGAAGCATGTGTTTATCACAGCTATTTTAGATGACGGAAAATGGAACCACCACAAAAAATTCAAGGTTTCCTGCTGTCCAAAATGAAATGGAGCTGCCCACAATGTGAATGAGGTTTAGCCTGCTAAAAAAGAGAATCTAATCACTTAAAAAAATAACAAACGCCAAGAAATGCCAGTAAGAGTAAAGCAGCTTTCCAACAAGTATACACTCAGAATAATTGTTCCAAATGTTTCATTGTTTTGGTACGGTAGTTTTCCTCAAAGAATACTTAGTGTAGGACCATTTATCGTCTTGAATTATCATGATGTTAACGCTGAATTCTTATTACCTGATACAGTTTATGTGTTAATATTATCTCCTACTCTACACTATACACAGTCCTTTCTACCTTTCTTTGCCCAATCCGTACAGTGTTTGTTATCGACATCGCTGTCGGATTAGAGAAGTACAGTCAGGTTACATTTATGTACTGCTTGTTGAAGTAAATATGAAAATACAATGCTGAAACAGTCAATTTTATTACATACGCTATGTTTTAAGGATCCGTGTAATATCAAACCAGCAACACGCCTCTTTGCCGTGTGAATTGTATACTGTATTTCCAACTGTGAATTGTAAAAAATTTTTACGAAGATCAGTGACTGACAAATCAGTTGGCATCAATGGTAAAAATATATAGTATTTTCTGAAAACGACAGAAAACAGTTTAAAATGTATTATGTGAAACTACTTGAAGCATGCTCTTACGTAATGCTCGCATAAACTAGGCTTGAAATAGCCACATAAATATTCCATTTTTAATTATAGTGTTTCTTTGTCATTTGCGAATATCTTCCTTCCACAAGAAGTACTTACTTATTATAATAAATTAAATAAGTCTAATAAATGAAATCCAGTATATGTATGTGTTTCACATACCGACCTCTCACGTGCCTCTTAAACCTTATTCCAAATTTCTTGCACTGACTTCTTATTTTACAATAATATAATTATGTTTTCTAAATTAACGTCACAGAGCGGACCTCAAAGTATTGACGTTCATACATTCGCTCTACAGGTGGGAAATTCACTTGGCGAATATCTTGCGTGACAACGTACGGTGGCGTGTCAGCTTACATTAACATGCACTGAGAGCTACTGCAACTGAACACGAGGATAAATAGCAGCGATAAAAGGCCTCACTGAAATATGACTGTACTGCAACAGAAAATCGTCTTTTCTCGGAAGCAGCTATTGTATTCGCAATCTGTTTCTATTTCAGAAAAATCAGTGGCCATTTATAAGCATACATCCCATAGAACTCATTTTATTCGTTCCCTCTGACATGTAATAGCTTAACTAGGCAATGTGAGAACTTCTTGGGTTTTATTTACTGTTGATAAGTTCATAATATTCATAACAATGGATGTGCAAATCAGTTTTTCGTGATTTAAAACGGTTATACATGCAAGTGAGCGTCGAGAACAAAAAAAAAAGCACAAAAAACGTTGAAGCCTTACAACTACGATCTCTCTAAACAGACAGATGGGAAAAAATCGCAGCACCAAAAAATAATCAGTGTAGAGTAATGAACTTTCGGGAATGCATTTGTCTAGGTAACATATTTAAGTGATTAACATTTCAAGTTCACAGGTTAATGTCAGCCCAAGATAAACCATTGCAAATGTAAAATGCTGGTAAAATAATAACTGGTGTAACGGCCAGAATGTTGCATGCAAGCATGAAAACGTGCCTGCATTGTGTTGTACAGGTGCCGGACGTCAATTTGTGGGCTGGAGACCAGCATATTTAGTCGGTCAATACAGGGACAATTAATGCTGTCTGTGGATGATGCTGCAGCTGTCGTACAATTGATATTCCGTATGTGCTCGATTGGAGACAGATCTGATGAACAAGCAGGCCAAGGCAACATGTCGACACTCTATAGAGCATTTGAGTTACAGCAGAGGTACATGGGCGAGTGTTATCCTGTTGGAAAACACCCCTGGAATGCTGTTCGTGAAGACAGCACAACAGGTCGAATAACCATACTGACGTACAAATTTGCAGTCAGCGTGCGTGGGATAACCACAACAGTGCTCCTGCTGTCTGCTGTCATACGAAATCGCACTCCAGACCATAACTCTTGTTGAAGGTCCACTGTGTTTAACACAGTGACACAGTTGGCTGCAGGCCCTCAGCTGGGCTCCTAACCAACACACGGCCATCACTGGCGCCGAGGCAGAACCAGCTTTCATCAGAAAACACAATACCTCTTCACCCTGACCTCCGATGAGCTCTCACTTGACACCACTGAATTCGCAAATGGCGGTGGTTTGGAGTCAGTAGAATGCACGCTACAGGGTGTCTGGCTCGGAGCTGTCCTCGAAGAAACCGACGTATAACAGTTTGCCGTGCGACTGCGGTGGCAACTGATGCTCAAATTGCAGCTGCAGATGTAGTGCGAAACTCCAGAGCAATACGTCGAAT
Source organism: Schistocerca americana (assembly GCF_021461395.2). Lineage (NCBI taxonomy): Eukaryota > Metazoa > Arthropoda > Insecta > Orthoptera > Acrididae > Schistocerca > Schistocerca americana. The sequence continues at coordinate 574,926,308 of NC_060130.1, read as the reverse complement.
AGTACAGTCTTGTCCCTGGTAGTGCCACGTGGTCGTCCGGAGCCAGGTCTTCTTGCGACCGTACATTCTCCTCACCACTGCTGCAAGCAAGCACGTACAGTGGCTACATTCCTGCCAAGTCTTTCTGTACCGTTGCAGAGGGAATATCGAGCTTCATTCGGTGAGATGTTGATAATGGCGTCTTTGTCGCCTTTAAGACATTCTTGAAAACATCAACTCACCACGTCAAGTTTCGAAGGTAACTAACACTCACGTTCGTTACAGCGTGTATTTAAAGCAAACCTTATTTGCTTCCTTGCTACCTCATAGTGCCACTACTAGCACCCCTCCTAGGCTTATGCGACTGGCGCGAAATTGGAGTAGACATCATCTTTCAGATGTAGGAACGCGCATACCAGCTTTCGTTTATGTCGCAAAACACCTTCTTGGTGCTGTGATTATTTTTCCATCGGTGTACTTCTGTTTTACACTACTCCATGAAGCAGCCATAACAGTGTCTTATTTCATAACTGGCACATCTTTCGTGCTATTATACACTGTAAGTAGATTAATTATGGTGTACGTGTATGTGGAGACAGTGTTTGCACATCAATCGCCGACATTGTGTAACTGAGGTGGAATAACAGGAACCAGCCCGCATTCGCGGAGACATACGCAAAACCGCCACAGGCTGGCCGGCACACCGGACCTCGACACTAATCCGCCAGGCGGATTCTTGCCGAGGACCGGCACGCCTTCTCGCTCGGGAAGCAGCGCGTTAGATCGCGCGGCCAGCCGGGCGGGCCTCCCGTAGCGCTGTACTGCTTTCACCAGCCTGCGTCCCTGGCGCGCTGCTCGTTTCGAGACGCCGTTCACCTCTATGACGGCGTCTGTAGAGACGACCATTGATCTAGTGTAGCAAACAGCTAGTGAAGCGGTGTCACCAGAGACGTGCCTGGGGAAACACACAAAGTGGTGATGTGAAGATAGTTATCGACTGGCAGGATGACGGCGGTTGGAGATGTAGTCCGGCAGTGGTGCAATGGTGATAGTACGTGCGCGCATGAATAGTGCTGGTGCATAGCGAAGGCAACTTCAGGACAAAGAACGTCTAGGTCTAACGTTCTGGAACGAAGTGGTGTTGGATCTTGTTGCTCTACGTGATACTGGGGCCGAATCATTTCCGCGGCCTTGACGCATGTCGCTACTCTCTTTAATCTAAACGTTGCTCCCCCACCTCTCTCTGAAGCTAGACTCAGGAAATGTCTTCCTATGATTCAGAAAGTATGGAATGGCAAGATCGAGCAGTTTTATAAAGACTAATCTGAAGACCACCTTGTTTGCGCCCTATAAATCGAGAAATAGAACATAATTTAGCGACTGTAATGATGAATCTTTATTCTTAACTACAAGGGCTTGCTGAAAAGTAATACCTCCGAAATTTTTATGTGGAAACTCTTAAAACTTTTTAAATAAAACCTACATTATTAACATTCTACATCTTTATTCTTCGTGTCTATATATCTGCAGCCCTCTGTCGCTAGAGGGCTCTGAACTGTATCTTGTAAAATCGCCATGTGTAACGTAACTATGTCGGTGCATACAAACAGAGTGCTGTTATCGAGTTTAAAATTCGAAGAGTTCGTTCACACATGGAGCATCTTCTCCTTGAGCCTGGCAATGCCAAACCACACACGAGCGCTGTGACCTCTGCAGCAACCCGACGCCTTGGTTCGCTGTCATCGATCATCCTCCACACAGTCCCTACTTGGCTCCATCCGATTTTCGTCTGTTTCCGGAACTTAAAGAACACCTCCGAGGACTTAACTTTGACAGTGAAAAAGCGGTGAAAGTAGAGGTGAGGTTATGGCTCCTTCAATGAAGTCAAACGTTCTACGGTGACAGTATCATCAATTTGGTCTCTCGATGTGGAAATACGTTAATCGACAGGGTGACTGCGTTGAGAAATAAACATATAGACATGAAGAATAAAGATGTAGAACGTTAAAAACGTTTGTTTTAACATAAAGAATTCGGACGAATTATTTATCGTCCCGCCATCGTATGTGTTGCTGCAAAAGACAACTTCAGAGCATCATTCAAACAAAGACAAGGAAGTCAGGAACATATGAGCTTAATACCCGTCGACGACCGGGTCGTAGAAACGGAGCACAACCTCGAACTGAAGGATGATGAAGAAAAGAATCTGCTGTGCTCATCTCCAAGGAACGTCCCCTACATTTACCTTATGCAATTGAGAGAAGTCACGAAAAGCCTAAATCTGGATAGCAAGGCGGGGATCTGAACCGCTGTTCTTCCGAATGCTAGTCCAGTGTCTTACCACCAGCCTCTCGATTTAATATAACAAAGTAGGAACATTAGATATTACTTAAAATTTAGGTTCATTTACTAAGACATAATATTCTTCGATGTAAGTTGAGTACATATGATGGGTACACATCAACAACTTGAGCAATGAATCGCTTGAGTGATAGCATACCGCTACGGTCGCAGGTTCGAATCCTGCCTCGGGCATGGATGTGTGTGTTGTCCTTAGGTTAGTTAGGTTTAAGTAGTTCTAAGTTCTAGGGAATTAATGACCTCAGAAGTTAAATCCCATAGTACTTAGAGCCATTTGAACCATTTGATAGCATACTGTCTGATGAAAGAAACTGAGAAATTACCTAAGTTATATATTCCACGTTCTTCCACACTTTACTAAATTGACAAAAGAGATAACCAACAACATGAACAGAGTATTTGGAACTTATGCAGTAAATGGTTTCCTGATACAGTGACGAATGAGAGAGAGAGAGAGAGAGAGAGAGAGAGATCTAATACTATGATATGTGTTAGTATTATTCAGTGCTAATCGACGACGACGACGCCGACTAACCGCAAACATTGGTTGACACAGATCCTTTAGTAACCGCTGAGTACGTAACATTGACAATGGCTGTTCATTTATCACAGTCTACGTTTTGAGTATTCATCACCGTCAACATCGTCAGCATCAGCATAATCATCACATTATCGTCCTCCTCCTCCTCATCATCATCATTATCATCGTCAACGTCGCCGTAGTCGTCGTCATCATCGTCATATCATCATCATCATCATCGATTCTTGGGAATTCTGTAACAGGTGTATGTTTGGCAACACATTACTGAATTTCCACGATTTTATTGAGCTCTTGTACTATTATTATCGGCGGATGAGCTCACTAATAAATGAGATGACAAAAAAACAATTCAGAGAATTTGTTATGCCCATAATTTCGAGCAATTATTCTGTCACTACGGAACGTTCTCAACTCCCCCAACGTCCGACGAATTTAACGGAAAATATACAGGGTGAGTCACCTAACGTTACCGCTGGATATATTTCGTAAACCACATCAGATACTGACGAACCGATTCCACAGACCGAACGTGAGGAGAGGGGCTAGTGTAATTGGTTAATACAAACCTTAAAAAAATGCACGGAAGTATGTTTTTTAACACAAACCTACATTTTTTTAAATGGAACCCCGTTAGTTTTGTTAGCAAATCTGAACATGTAAAGAAATACGTAATCAGTGCCGTTTGTTGCATTGAAAAATGTTAATTACATCCGGAGATATTGTAACCTAAAGTTGACGCTTGAGTACCACTCCTCCACTGTTCGATCGTGTGTATCGGAGAGACCGAATTACGTAGGGATCCAAAGGGAACGGTGATGGACCTTAGGTACAGAAGAGACTGGAACAGCACATTACGTCCACATGCTAACACCTTTTTATTGGTCTTTTTCACTGACGCACATGTACATTACCACGAGGGGTGAGGTACACGTACACGCGTGGTTTCCGTTTTCGATTACGGAGTGGAATAGAGTGTGTCCCGACATGTCAGTCCAATAGATGTTCAATGTGGTGGCCATCTTTTGCTGCACACAATTGCAATCTCTGGCGTAATGAATGTCGTACACGCCACAGTACATTTGGCGTAATGTCGCCGCAGGCTGCCACAATACGTTGTTTCATATCCTCTGGGGTTGTAGGCACATCACGGTACACATTCTCCTTTAACGTACCCCACAGAAAGAAGTCCAGAGGTGTAAGATCAGGAGAACGGGCTGGCCAATTTATGCGACCTCCACGTCCTATGAAACGCCCGTTGAACATCCTGTCAAGGGTCAGCCTAGTGTTAATTGCGGAATGTGCAGGTGCACCATCATGCTGATACCACATACGTCGACGCGCTTCCAGTGGGACATTTTCTAGCAACGTTGGCAGATCATTCTGTAGAAACGCGATGTATGTTGCAGTGCTCTCCGATACACACGATCGAACAGCGGAGGAGTGGTACTCAAGCGTCAACTTTAGGTTACAATATCTCCGGATGTAATTAACATTTTACAATGCAACAAACGGCACTGATTACGTATTTGTTTATATGTTCACATGTGCTAACAAAACTAACGTGGTTCCATTTAAAAAAACGTAGGTTTGTGTTAAAAAACATACTTCCGTGCATTTTTGTATGGTTTGTATTAAACAATTACACTATCCCCTCTCCTCACGTTCGGTCTGTGGAATCGGTTCGTCAGTATTTGATGTGGTTTACGAAATATATCCAGCGGTAACGTTAGGTGACTCACCCTGTATAGCTGCAGAAAGAGTTTCACCAAATGACTTTCATCGACGTAATAATGTGTATTTGGGCAACTGCATGTCTCGTACCACTGGAGGACATCAGGATTGTCCACGTATATGCTGTCACCAACACGAAAAATATGTTATTGCAGTAAACGAATCGGAGGCATAAATGTGACAAAGTGGCTGAGAACGTTGGAATTTAGGCGTCCGTATGTGCGATGGTAGGAGATCGTTGGAGAACCATTAGGCGGATAGTATACGGACTCAAACATGAGTACAAATGTCACCAAAATGGACTGTGTTTTGCGCACAAAAAGGATGAACGGGGCTGTATTGCAGCAAGCGACTCAGTACGGTGGAGAACACAGCGTGTCAAATGTATACAGTATATAAGTAACGCGCATGCAATAAGTATTACGAAATTATTCTGACCAAATAAAAATAATTTCTTGTAACAAGAAGAAAAGGCAACTACCAGTGCAAACAGGAATTTTAAAAAGGCACCACTGATGATGCTTGTGGAAATGGAAAGCTAAGTACATAACTTAGACTAGGTCAGATGCTTCTATTGTAGATCTTCAGCTATGCTCACTAGTTTCGATCTCATAAGCCTACCCCTTCCTTTACTATGAGTTTACATAGGCAGTTTTAGCGAATTATATTTGCAAAAAAAAATGGCTCTGAGCACTATGGGACTTAACATCTATGGTCATCAGTCCCCTAGAACTTAGAACTACTTAAACCTAACTAATCTAAGGACATCACACAACACCCAGTCATCATGAATTATATTTGCATCTCTGAGATCTCTTAAGAGGTTTTAACAGTGAAGAAGCTGCATTGTCTATCACCTTCGTGAAACATTAGGAAAGGAATGTTTTCTCGCGACAGTAGATAACGTTTCACCAATTTCTGAGTGGGATAGGTGGATCGAGAATCCATTTCCTCCTGTAGATAAAGCTCCAGTTATGGTTTAAGGTATACTCGAGTAAATAAGTTCTAGAATACACGAACTGTGATAAACTTTGGATTAAGCTGGACAAACAACGAACAGATTCTGAATAGAAATACGGGTGTTATGTGCATTATTGAATCTCAGACAGCAAAAGTTTTGAATTTTGTAATTCATTTTATAATCTTTTCCAATAAAATAGATAGTTGGATAGTTTCATCTATGAATTCAGGTCTGTTACCTTCAAGCAGATAAGTTTTGGCTTTCGTTTTCTGTACTTCGCAAATTCCGAAATCGGTTTTTCTTTTATAAGGTAATTCTAACATACTTAAATATGAAAGTAGATGTACCAACGAGATGCAAATTCGTAATAAGAGTTAAGGGGTTTTGTACGTTTCTGAATTCGTACAAATTTATATAACCTTGTCTCCTTGTTTTAGTAAACATTTTCTCAGTGAGATATGTGGATTGACACTTCATTTCCTGCTGCGTAGAAATCTTGAGCTTTTGGATAACTTCTTTAGATATAACTGGAAGTCTGTTATTAACTGTCTGGAGGTTGAGGTTACCGGAGAGTTCCACAAATAATGCGATGGCAACAAGGGACAGGGTCAAAAGCCTGCAGAAGGAAAAGCCACGACGAATCGCCCGCCCACCATATGTATGAGGCTTTAGTGGGCAAGAGCCTACGCCGACGTGAACCCAAAGCAATCTGCTATACCTACTTAGAGTAAAATAAGAGCTTCACACACCATGAATGTACGAGCTTAGCTCTGATTGTAGACTGGTCTGTATTGGCGTGACGGGACGCACTACCAACACATGCACTGCGGTGCATGAGCGATATACACTCCTGGAAATGGAAAAAAGAACACATTGACACCGGTGTGTCAGACCCACCATACTTGCTCCGGACACTGTGAGAGGGCTGTACAAGCAATGATCACACGCACGGCACAGCGGACACACCAGGAACCGCGGTGTTGGCCGTCGAATGGCGCTAGCTGCGCAGCATTTGTGCACCGCTGCCGTCAGTGTCAGCCAGTTTGCCGTGGCATACGGAGCTCCATCGCAGTCTTTAACACTGGTAGCATGCCGCGACAGCGTGGACGTGAACCGTATGTGCAGTTGACGGACTTTGAGCGAGGGCGTATAGTGGGCATGCGGGAGGCCGGGTGGACGTACCGCCGAATTGCTCAACACGTGGGGCGTGAGGTCTCCACAGTACATCGATGTTGTCGCCAGTGGTCGGCGGAAGGTGCACGTGCCCGTCGACCTGGGACCGGACCGCAGCGACGCACGGATGCACGCCAAGACCGTAGGATCCTACGCAGTGCCGTAGGGGACCGCACCGCCACTTCCCAGCAAATTAGGGACACTGTTGCTCCTGGGGTATCGGCGAGGACCATTCGCAACCGTCTCCATGAAGCTGGGCTACGGTCCCGCACACCGTTAGGCCGTCTTCCGCTCACGCCCCAACATCGTGCAGCCCGCCTCCAGTGGTGTCGCGACAGGCGTGAATGGAGGGACGAATGGAGACGTGTCGTCTTCAGCGATGAGAGTCGCTTCTGCCTTGGTGCCAATGATGGTCGTATGCGTGTTTGGCGCCGTGCAGGTGAGCGCCACAATCAGGACTGCATACGACCGAGGCACACAGGGCCAACACCCGGCATCATGGTGTGGGGAGCGATCTCCTACACTGGCCGTACACCACTGCTGATCGTCGAGGGGACACTGAATAGCGCACGGTACATCCAAACCGTCATCGAACCCATCGTTCTACCATTCCTAGACCGGCAAGGGAACTTGCTGTTCCAACAGGACAATGCACGTCCGCATGTATCCCGTGCCACCCAACGTGCTCTAGAAGGTGTAAGTCAACTACCCTGGCCAGCAAGATCTCCGAATCTGTCCTCCATTGAGCATGTTTGGGACTGGATGAAGCGTCGTCTCACGCGGTCTGCACGTCCAGCACGAACGCTGGTCCAACTGAGGCGCCAGGTGGAAATGGCATGGCAAGCCGTTCCACAGGACTACATCCAGCATCTCTACGATCGTCTCCATGGGAGAATAGCAGCTTGCATTGCTGCGAAAGGTGGATATACACTGTACTAGTGCCGAAATTGTGCATGCTCTGTTGCCTGTGTCTATGTGCCTGTGGTTCTGTCAGTGTGATCATGTGATGTATCTGACCCCAGGAATGTATCAATAAAGTTTCCCCTTCCTGGGACAATGAATTCACGGTGTTCTTATTTCAATTTCCAGGAGTGTATATTGATGGGTCAGCACACTAAATGGGCCGTGGCAAACTATGAAGACAAGTGCAACGGATCCGTACAATTTAAACAAGCGCATAAGTAAGCCAGGTGGAACTTCCCACAAAAGGAACATTAGCGACACTTTTGAGATCGCAGAGCAGCTCTCACTGCCTTGGTTGTTAGTTACTACCGACCAGTGGTCAAACAGTTCTGATGGAACTGCTCTACCGCGCGGCGTGTAAACACCACATTGGAAGCAAGAGGAAACACTGATAGGTTCCAGGTGCCATCTTCTAATACGTTCGCAACAGTATGTTATGAGAACACCTTCAATCAGATTCACCAATTACTATCAATAAAACTAACATCAAATACCCCCTTCATTTACGCATTTGATGTCCCCCGCGTGACCCTATAATCTAATTAACACATAGTATGACAGGACGCCCACCCATTTTCAATTGGAGGAATAGGGACACAACAGCATGTTGGGAAAGGCTGTCTGCAATAGTAGCCGAAATGTAGATAATTTTATCGCATCATTACGCGGTCACACACTCAGAAAAAATTTAGGGAAATTTACTCTGTATCTAAGGACGTTGTGTTTATAATTTCAATTGTGTCAGCGATTGTATGTATACAAGTTATACCGAAAGAGATGAACTTTCTATCTTGGGGATTTTGTATGTTTTTATACTGTATTTTCTATTTTATGTGTTTAGTTTGTTCAATTACGTGTTCAGATTTTTACTTAAGTTATATGTCGCACTGTCTACACAGTTTATTGTTGGATCGGTCGGGATATGGGCTTTTTGTGTCTTTGGTTGCGCTTGCAAAACTAGTGTATGTGGATTCACTATAAAGCATGATTTTTTGTCTTGTTCAGTGAAAACTGCGTAATAATTGTAACCGCTTTCCCAGTTTCAGAATTATATTTGTTACGATGATACTGCAGTGCCTGTATATTCTGAATTACTGTGTAAAGTTCCTTTGGACATGCATGTCCAAAGGTACAGGAACTGCGGTGACTATAGCCGTTATGAAACATATTAAATGTAAACGCAATTGCGAAGATGGACAACTATCAGCTGTAGAATGGAACGACGACAAAGAAAATCTGGACTCGAAGGCGGATTTCCCACTTATCATTTTAGTATCTGTGTACGACTCAAGGCCAGACCCAAATTCCCATGTTTCTACAACCTTTACTCGTACAGCCATTTCGTGTATCCCTGTACAGGTGAGACTTTTTTCTTGAAAGTCGCTTGCCCGGTGTCGATTGATAAATACGATATTGCAATGCCTGTGTTATTCTGAATTGCGATGCACTGCGGCGACTACAGCCGTGTGAAACACATTAAATGTGATCGCTATTACCGAGCGAGGTGGCGCACATTGTACTCGAATTCGGGAAGACGATGTTCCACGATATCCCTAATTCGCTTCAGGCCAATGCCATGATGGTTCCTTTGAAAGGGCACGGACGACTTTCTTCCCATCAATCCCCGATCCGGTGGAACCGATGACCTCGCTGTTTGGTGCTCTCCCCCAGATCAATCAACCAAACTAATCGCTAATGCGAATATGGACAATCATCAGCCGTAGAATGGAATGACGACAACGAAAATCTGTGCTGGACAGGGACTCGAACCCGGAGTTTCTGCTAATCGCGATTAGCGGGAAATCCAGGTTTGAGTCTCGGCCCGGCACAGATTTGCATTGTAGTCATCCCATTCAACAGCTGATGGTTGTTCATATTCACAATTGCGATTACATTTAATGTATTATGTTTGTTACTTGGGTTATGTTGTGATAGTGTTATTCTGGAAAAAATTTGTGCTTTATCGATATAGTCATTTTGGAATATAATGACTATACTATTACCTTTGTCCCATTTCATTGATATAGCATTTTGTGCTATCAGTTTGGTATTTATACTGTTTATTGTGTGACGTTCAGTGTTATTTTCTGCTTTTTATTTCTGTTTCATCTTTGCTATTTTTGCAGTTACCTCGTTTACTTCACGTTTGGATAGATTTGCGATGTCAGCTGCTACCTTTGCTGTAGCTATTGCGTGTTTTATAGATATTTTGTGAAATAATGGTTCAACGTTATATTTTAGGCCCTGAAAGTTGTCAAATGACAAATCGTCCTATTGTTGCGTTACGTTTACAAGGAAATTATATCGTTGGTAGTTACAGATATTTTTTGAACAGGGATATTTTGCGTTATCTGGATACACGATCTTAATGCTGCCTATTATTTTTCGTTATCGTGTTGTGTTCATTCTTTTTCTCTTTCTATTACCTTAATAAAGTTTTCCAGATAATTTTTATGTTCGAGGTCGATTTGTTCGTTTAGGATGTCATTCGAATATCCATTGTGTGTTTATAAATTTCTAGTTCTTCCGAAATGTTCGCGGTTTGACCTTATGGTATCCTATGTCGAATTTTCAAAGGGTTTTCGATTGTGTTCATTCTATGGTTTTTATTTCTTAAATGTAGGTAAAAACTTGTTCGGTTGCTTCTCAATCTCTCGTGTGATCTTTAAATTTTGTACTAAAATTTCATCATGTTTGTCCAATATAAAAACTATTACACTCGTCACAGGAAATTTTCTGCTGGATTAGAAGAGATAGGGACCTCAGTTTTTCTGATCTCAGCTTCATTTATAAGTTACTGGTAGTGCTAGTTGTATTTTCGTTTTCTTTAACAATTTCTTTAATTTGTGTGGTATGCTGCCTGCATATTTTGTTGGTACATATACCATATCTGTTTGGCTTTGGCTGGCCTTAGTGGCCGAGCGGTTCTAGGCGCTACAGTCTGGAGTAGCGCAACCGCTACGGTTGCAGGTTCGAATCCTGCCTCGGGCATGGATGTGTGTGATGTCCTTAGGTTAATTAGGTTTAAGTAGTTCTAAGTTCTAGGGGACTGATGACCTCAGAAGTTAAGTCCCATAGTGCTCAGAGCCATTTGAACCATTTGTTTCGCTTTGTTTTTGTCATCTCGTTTCAATGTTATGTCTTCATGTATATTTGTGCGACCTGGGATGGCATGAATGTTTATTGATGAGGTAGGTAGTTGTAGATTTTCTGTAAATTTCAGATTTCTTTTGTTATTATCACTGCTTATTTTTATGTCTAAGAAACCGATGGATTTGTTGTTTTCTGTTTCTGCTGTAGATTTTATTTTTGGATGCAGAGTGCTTAGTTGCTGGTGAATGGTTTGTGTATCCTTGTTGTCTCCATTTCTTAGTAGTAACGTGTCATCTTCAAATAATGCCCAAATCAGGAACTCAATAAAAAACTATAATGCAGTTTTTACTGAACAAGACAAAAAATCATGCACTGCAATTAATTCACGTACACCAACTTTGCAGGCAGAATCAAAGATGCACATAGACCATATCCCGATCCGTCCAATAATAAATTTTATAGACAGAATAATATATAACCAAAGCAAAAAGCTGAACATATTATTGTACAAGCTTTACACATACAACAGAAAATACATTATAAAGAAATTCACGAACGTTAGCCCATAAAATAAAATGACATACAAATCCCCCAAGCTGGCAGGTCCATCTCCTTCGATATAACAAATCTGTACACAAACATACTATTAGTTGAGACGATTGAAAATATAAAAGACAACTTCGTCACGTATAGAAACTTACGATATCATAAAATTACTGCAGCTCACTTTATCACAAAATTACTCCAGTTGCGACATACACTGTTGAGCCAAAATATTATGACCACCCATTTAATAGCATGTTGGTCCACCATTGGAATTCAATACAGCAACGACTGTACGTGGCATGGATTCGAAAAGTCCTTCGTAGGATTCTGGAGGCACATGTCTCCACACAGGTATTGCAATTTCCGTAAATTACGAGCAAGTGGACTGAGGGCGTGGAGTTGGCAGCCGGTACCGTCGCACATGTATTCCATATGGTTCATATCAGGCGGATTAGGTGTCCGAGATATCAAGATGAGTTCAGTGCCATACTCCTCATATCACTGTAGCATGACTCCAACCTTGTGATATGGATAGTTACTTTGCTGGAAGATGCCATCGCCTTCAGAGAAGACATCAAATATGAAGATATGAACTTGATCGGTCCGGAATAATGTTAACGTAGTCCACAGTAGTGGTGGTGTATTCGATTAGTACGAGAAGACCAGTGGAAATCTAGCTGAATGGCCACTGTAGCCTGCGTCCGTAGTGGGATGCATGACTGAAGTATATGTTCGCTTGGAAGACGGCGTATTCTGACACAACCATCGACCTGTTGTACCAAGAAACGTTTTTTGTCCACCAGGAGGCACCATTCCATTGATCCAATCTCGATGATCCCGAACTCATTGCAATCGTAATTGGTGATGTCGTTGGGTCAACATTGGAACACACATAGGTCGTTTGCAGCGGAGCCCCATGTATAACAATTTTCGGGGCTCCAGAACACTTGTATCTGCACTAACACTGTACTCTGTTGTCAATCTGCCACAGAATGCCCCCTATTCTACTTTACAGAGCAGGCAAGCCTCCCACCTTCGTGTTCTGTGATAACGCGTCGACGTCCAACACCTTGTAGCCGACTCGTGGCTTCACCATCCTTACTTGCCTACATGCTCACGATAATAGCACACGAACAGCCGACCACCTACGCCGTTTCCGAGATGCTCGCTCCCAGACGCCGGCCCATGACAATCTGATCTTTGCCAAGGTCGCTTATGGCAGTGGATTCCTCCATTTGCAGCCCATATCTTCGCTGGAGTGTATGACAGACTAACAAACTTGACATCTCTCAAACAAGCATGGAGCCCTACCCATAAAGAGCTTAAAATACATCACTGCTCGCATCATACATAAAGCAATAGAAAATGTAATCACAGTAAATGGCAGCATTTTAAAATAAAGCTTCGAAATACTTCAATGCAGGCTTGGCTAGGGAACTTCTTGCTGTAGAAGTAGTAGAGGTAATCAGAAAGGATACGAATAAGATATTCATAAACAACTGAACTATTGACAGAAACTAGTTTGGAAAACTAAATCTCCAACAACATAAGATCACAGAGAATATTTTGGTTATCATACAAGAAAAGCATTACGACAATAAAATACAAATTGGCAATCGCCGTAAAGCGTTCAAAAGGAACCGTTATTCATTTGTGGTTAAGAAGTTAAGTTCTGACAAAGAAAAAACAGCACACCGGTTAAAAAAGCCAGTGCTACAGCATGGGTAAAAGCATATATTGCAAAGTTTGCTACGAACTATTCAGCTATGCATAGATATCTGAATCGAACTATGGATAATGTTGTGTCAAACACGTTTTTGCGCGATGAAATTGATCAAAATGTTGTGAACTGGTCAGTCAACAACTGATAAAATCAATTGATTAAATGATACTCAGTGAAAATTATGAACCAGTTTTAAAGTACATTAAGTAAATTACACATGAATTTGATGGTAAGGTTCTGGACAGTCAAATTTTTTCTCATCTTAGTCAGAACATAGTTTCCATCGCAATAACAATCACTGAATTCTAATAACTTTACTTCATACCATAAAGCTACAACATAATGTAAACTTGTCGAAGATACATGAAGAATGTTGCTTTAGTTGAGACACACAGTTCAAAGCATATAAAAGAGTACAAAGATTCATTCCGTATGTTTTTGCATTGCATCTGTTAAGAAAATGCAAAAAGAAAGAAAAAAACCTGAGAGCTCTCGCCCGTTAGAGTTTAATACCGTAAATGTCGGTAATGTTGTTCATATAAATTTCTCCTCCTCTAAAACTTGCCTACAAAATGTCAATATCATTCTTAAGCTACAGGTATGCATTCCGAAGTATGGTGAATGGTTCGACTAGTCTAAAGAGTGTAAACATGTAACAGGAAAAGGGTTTACTGATTCACGAGTCAAATGTTAACAGACAGAAAGTGTCCGCAGACATTTGAAAACATTGTTATTCATGTGGAATATTCATTTTGTTACGCGATTCTGAGATGTTCTTTCAACGCCTACAATCATTGAGATACATTTGTGTGTTTCTTTTATAGGCCACTCGAGTAGTCATTATCACACACATATGATTTCTTAGATTACCAAGTCATTATCTGATTTTACAGTTTTTTTTAAGCACACCAATTTAATTTTTATTTACGGCATTGATACTCTTAATTATTTCTGAATAATTAGTTTTTTTCCTCCATATGTTTTACTACATACACTGTCATTCTCTGATAGGCACATATTTCAAGTTGTATCACTATGCATTGTAGGGTTGTTCACGTCGTTAATGATTTTGTTATGAACGACTTTGGGCCCCTGTCGCCCATAATCAGTAAATCGAACTGATAATGGTTTGTTATGTGTAGAGTATGGTATTTCATAACATATAATATTCCAACTATAATTATTTTTCTCTTTCTTCTCCTGTTGTTATTTTCCTTCAGTTCCAATAACCCACTCTTAATCACAGTACTGACTACCATCAATACTCTGTGATTCAAATATATGCATAAACTTCAGTTCGGTAGAAAACCATAATTTAGCGAAACTTACTATTTGTGTAAGGGAGTTACTTACTCTGTGCAAATTATTGCCCGCTGGGTACAAACCAACTAAAACTGCGACGGACAAGCATGAGTTTCCCGGTCTGTGCCTGTTTCAAATTGTAGAGATAATGCCATATGCTGCACGCACAATGGCCATTACCTTCTAATATCACAAACAGCTGAGTGCACAAACACTCTTCTCCTCCCTCCACACCTCTCAGCAGCACTCCCTTCCTCACCAACGACGCTAGTTTCACGGCTTCTCTGTGTCTCAACAGTAGAGACAATAGTCCAAGGGCAAAAAACGTGCTATTACTCCCAATGCTATTCTACTCTTAAGGTACTGTTATTTGTTGCTCAATGCAGCAAGTCGGACATTCTAGTAAGGTACATTGTACACCAGCTAAAATATCATTCCAGCATTGTCAAAATTTTTGTCTGCATTTTTTCTCAATTGTGTAATTTATGAAATAACTACTCTCGGCGTATGACAAGTATCGGAAGTACAGATAGTTATAAAACAGCAACAGAACCCTTTTCGTCTCGACGTAAACTCCATTAGTCATTTCACTTGATCATTACACTAGCCATCTGAAAGTTGTACACAGAATGGGCGAACTCAGTACGTCTGTGCATTTGATAATTGTGGATATACACGCTGGAAACCTCTCTCACTCTCTCTCTCTCTCTCTCTCTCTCTCTCTCTCTGTCTCTCTCTCTCTCTCTCTCTCTCTCGTTCTAGTCACTAAGTCGATTCCACTCTCCGTGACTCCCTGAACTAAAGCACGTCAATTTCTTCTGCCCTGCACTATCTCCTGAAGACTTTCCAGATTGGAATCCATTACTTCTTTAATGCCATCGGTCCATTTAATCCTTTACCGCCCTCCTCTCCTTAACTCTTAGATCTTCCCTAGCATTGAGGTGTTCTCCAACGAATCACCTCTTCTCATGATGTGCCCACAGTTCAGTTTCTGTTGCAGTAACAGACTTTCCAATGAGCTTACTGCTTTTATTTGTTGTAATGTTGAGCTACTTTTTCTCTCTGCAGTCCATGGAGTTCTCAGGAGTTCACTCCTGCATCACAATGCAAAAGAGTCTATTCTACGACCCTCAGCCGTTCCTGTTGTCCAGGTCTCACATCAGTACATCACAACTGGAAAGACCATATGATTTATTATACACATGTTTGTTGTTAAAGTTATATCTCTACGCCCTATAACTTAAGATTGGATCTGGCCTTTCTACCCAGTAATAAACGCCTCTTGATTTCGTGGCCTCAGTGACCATTAGCAGAAATCCGAAATCCAGACAGCTGAAATTAGGAGCTACCACCACTGTTCCGTCTCCTGTATGATACAAACTGATAGGTGTACACCGATCAGAGAGAACATGATGTCCACCGATATACTATTGATATAAACCCTTCTAGGCGATAGCACCGTCACCTCGCGAGGTATGAGTACTAGTCAGACACGCACATTGTTTCATGTATTATTAGTGAGCGTGCTGTCAGTGAGTAGAATGAGAAAGGCACGTGATCTATCTGAGTTTGATCGAGGGCAAATTGTAATGGCCCCGAGGCTCGGCACGAACATTTCGGAAACTGCTGAAATTAAAAAAAAAGGCACAGACGGTGTTTAGAAAGGATAGATTGCATGCAACCGGAGGTGGCGTGTTTGTCGCTGTTAGTAGTAGTTTATCCTGTAGTGAAGTAGAAGTGGATAGTTCCTGTGAATTATTATGGGTGGAGGTTACACTCAACAACCGAGCTAGGTTAATAATTGGCTCCTTTTACCGACCTCCCGACTCAGCAGCATTAGTGGCAGAACAACTGAGAGAAGATCTGGAATACATTTCACATAAATTTTCTCAGCATGTTATAGTCTTAGGTGGAGATTTCAATTTACCAGATGTAGACTGGGACACTCAGATGTTTAGGACGGGTGGTAGCGACAGAGCATCGAGTGACATTATACTGAGTGCACTATCCGAAAATTACCTCGAGCAATTAAACAGAGAACCGACTCGTGGAGATAACATCTTGGACCTACTGATAACAAACATACCCGAACTTTTCGACTCTGTAAGCGCAGAACAGGGAATCAGTGATCATAAGGCCGTTGCAGCATCCCTGAATATGGAAGTAAATAGGAATATAAAAAAAAGGGAGGAAGGTTTATCTGTTTAGCAAGAGTAATAGAAGGCAGATTTCAGACTACCTAACAGATCAAAACGAAAATTTCTATTCCGACACTGACAATGTTGAGTGTTTATGGAAAAAGTTCAAAGCAACCGTAAAATGCGTTTTAGACAGGTACGTGCTGAGTAAAACTGTGAGGGACGGGAAAAACCCACCGTGGTTCGACAACAAAGTTAGGAAACTACTGCGAAAGCAAAGATGGCTTCACTGCAAGTTTAAACGAAGCCAAAACCTCTCAGACAAACAGAAGCTAAAGGATGTCAAAGTTAGCGTAATAAGGGCTATGCGTAAAGCGTTCAGTGAATTCGAAAGTGAAATTCTATGTACCGACTTGACAGAAAATCCTAGGAAGTTCTGGTCTTACGTAAAATCAGTAAGTGGCTCGAAACAGCATATCCAGACACTCCAGGATGATGATGGCATTGAAACAGAGGATTACACGTGTAAAGCTGAAATACTAAACACCTTTTTCCAAACCTGTTTCACAGAGGAAGACCGCACTGCAGTTCCTTTTCTAAATCCTCGCACGAACGAAAAAATGGCTGACATCGAAATAAGTGTCCAAGGAATAGAAAAGCAACTGAAATCACTCAACAGAGGAAAGTCCACTGGACCTGACGGGATACCAATTCGATTCTACACAGAGTACGCGAAAGAACTTGCCCCCTTCTAACAGCCGTGTACCGCAAGTATCTAGAGGAACGGAAGGTTCCAAATGATTGGAAAAGAGCACAGGTAGTCCCAGTCTTCAAGAAGGTTCGTCGGACAGATGCGCAAAACTATAGACCTGTATCTCTGACATCGATCTGTTGTAGAATTTTAGAACATGTTTTTTGCTCGCGTATCATGTCGTTTCTGGGAAACCCAGAATCTACTCTGTAGGAATCAACATGGATTCCGGAAACAGCGATCGTGTGAGACCCAACTCGCTTTATTTGTTCATGAGACCCGGAAAATATTATATACAGGCTCCCAGGTAGATGCCATTTTCCTTGACTTCCGGAAGGCGTTCGATACAGTTCCGCACTGTCGCCTGATAAACAAAGTAAGAGCCTACGGAATATCAGACCAGCTGTGTGGCTGGATTGAAGAGGTTTTAGCAAACAGAACACAGCATGTTGTTCTCAATGGAGAGACGTCTACAGACGTTAAAGTAACCTCTGGCGTGCCACAGGGGAGTGTTATGGGACCATTGCTTTTCACAATATATATAAATGACCTAGTAGATAGTGTCGGAAGTTCCGTGCGACTTTTCGCGGATGATGCTGTAGTATAAAGAGAAGTTGCAACATTAGAAAATTGCAGTGAAATGCAGGAAGATCTGCAGCGTATAGGCACTTGGTGCAGGGAGTGGCAACTGACCCTTAACATAGACAAATGAAATGTATTGCGAATACATAGAAAGAAGGATCCTTTATTGTACCAAACACTGGTAACAGTTACTTCTGTAAAATATCTGGGAGTGTGCGTGCGGAACGATTTGAAGTGGAATGATCATATGAAATTAGTTGTTGGTAAGGCGGGTACCAGGTTGAGATTCATTGGGAGAGTCCTTAGAAAATGTAGTCCATCAACAAAGGAGGTGGCTTACAAAACACTCGTTCGACCTATATTTGAGTATTGCTCATCAGTGTGGGATCCGTACCAGGTCGAGTTGACGGAGGAGATAGAGAAGATCCAAAGAAGAGCGGCGCGTTTCGTAACAGGGTTATTTGGTAAGCGTGATAGCGATACGGAGATGTTTAGCAAACTCAAGTGGCAGACTCTGCAAGAAAGGCGCTCTTCATCGCGGTGTAGCTTGCTGTCCAGGTTTCGAGAGGGTGCGTTTCTAGATGAGGTATCGAATATATTGCTTCCCCCTACTTATACCTCCCGAGGAGATCACGAATGTAAAATTAGATAGATTCGAGCGCGCACGGAGGCTTTCAGACAGTCGATCTTCCCGCGAACCATACGCGACTGGAACAGGAAAGAGAGGTAAAGACATGGCACGTAAGGTGCCCTCCGCCACACACCGTTGGGTGGCTTGCGGAGTATAAATATAGATTAAACTACAAGACTTGTCGGGTGTTCGAGGAGTGCTATGATGATTGTCTTAAACACGTGGCGAAACCGAGGTGAAACGACGTCCGATGGGAGGGCGCGAATCCGTCGTCTTCCACGGGAAGAGCTCCTTGACACTTGTACTGCGAGAAGGAAACAAGATGGCAGCGGATCCATTATACTCTGGAGAACATTCACATGGGCATCCATGGGTCCAGTGGAATTCGGATAACGCACCATGGTGATCACGAAATACAGTACACTGATTGCAGACTACGTACACCCCTTCACGACGACCATGTTTCCCGAAGGCAGTAGCATTTTTCAACAAGATAATGCGGCATGGTCCATGTTACAAGGCCAGGATTGTGATGGAGTGGTTCGAGGAACACTGTGGCAAGTTCCAATTGCTCCCCCCCCCCCCCCCACCACCACCATTTCGCCAGATCTGAACTCCATCGAACATACCTGAGATGTGATTGAACGTGGCGTCAGAGCTCATCGCCCCGATCCCGTGTGTTTCCGGGAATTAGGTGACGTGTGTGCAGATGTGATGCCAGCTCCCTCCAGCGACCTACCAAGGGCTCATTACTTCCATGTCACGTATCGTCGCTGTTGTCCGTGCCAAAGTTGGACTTACCGGCTATTAGGTAGCTGATCATAATGTTATGGCTGATCAGTATGGTTCTATAATTTTCTATTTCTCGGAATTCAACAGTAAGCGCACTTTCTTCTTCCCCTTTTTCATCTTCAGTAAGAGGTTCTGTAACTCTTCATCAATTTCTGCATCAGGATGGTATCATCTGCATATCTCAGGTTATTTGTATCTGCCCCAGCCATTTCATTTCCGGTTTCTTCTTCAACTAACCTGGCACTCCTCATAATGTGTCTGCAAGCAAACTGAAAAAATGACGTGATAATATTCAGCCTCGCTGTACCCTTTTGTGAATTTTGATCCACTTATTTGCTCCATGTAGGGTTCTCGCCGTGGCTTCTTTATCAACGCATAAATTTAGTGTGAAGTAAATGAGATAATCTGTTATTCCATTTTTTGTGTACTATCCATAACTTATGTGAAGAACACAGTCAAAGGTCTTAGCGTGATCCATGAGCGCTCAGATCCCTACCACAATTCAGAGACTTGTCGGGGTGGTCCCAGATGTACTAAACATGATTGGGACCAGGTGACTTCATAGGCTACGCTAGTAGTCACGTTTTCGTGGAGCGTTCACCGAACCATTTTGACACAACTCAGGAAAAATAGGCTGGTGTATTGTTGTGCTGAAGGTACAGGTCAGTTGTGAAGTCTGTGAAATAAACATCATCCGACTTTAGGTATAGTACGCGGGCTAGAGACGATGGCGCACAACTCAAGGGTCCTATTCCGTCTCATTTAAACACCCATCTGCCTGAACAGTGCTGTTGTGGCAGGTGGTATGCATATCTGTTTTCAGCGTACCTGCTTATACCAATGTTTACCACGACTCGTTGGTTCAAGAAACCAATGGTGGTGTTCCTAATCCTATGTTAATGATTATGCCCTGTAATTAGTACAATCTTGACATCGTGTAAATCCCAGTGCCAGCAAAACTTTAGAGATGGAAAGTCCCATGTGTCTGACACCCACGCTCATGCGCTGATATCTCGTGTCTTGCCCATCCTGCAATCCACTGTTACGCCGACTGTCAAGGTATTCTTTGACAACATTCCAGTCAAGCCGATCTAGGCTATTTCATCAGAAATATCCGGACATCCCTATGTAACGCGGAATAGACTATTAGTTGTCAAGAGAGAAAACCCTGCGAGCATAAAAGGAGGCGGAGATTACTTTGTTGTCAATTGAGAGGCAGTAACAGCAGGGTGGATTGCCCAGGCGAGCTCAGTGAATTCGACATTGGATGTCGCCTGAACAACAAGTGCATCACTGACATTTCAGTCGCTCTATGGCTGCCCAAGTCGACTGCTGGCGGTGTAATGTCTAGTGGAAACACGAAGGGACAGCAACTGGTAAACCAAGACCAGACAAACCTCATGTACTAACGAAAAGGAACCGTCGAGCCCTGTGGATGGTGGTTGTAAAAATCACATGACATAAACGGAAGGAACCACTCATGAGTTAGAACGCTCAGCTAGCACAATGATTGTGCGTATGGAGTTAAGAAAGAATGGGGTACAATGGTCGAACAGCTCCTCGTGAGCCATGCAGTTCTGCAGTCACTGGTTAAAGACGCTTGAGGTGGTGTAAAGAGCGACTCCATTTGACAGTGGATGACTGGACACGAATGATGAAGCATGATAAATCACGCTAAACCTTGTGGCAATCCAATGGAAGCGTTTGAGTTTGACGAATTTCTGGAGAACTTTATCTACCATACGTGTAGCGTCAACAGTGAAGTACAGAGGATGTGATATTACAGTATGGGGGTTCTTTTACTTGTTAGGGTGCGGTCTTTTCATTGCGCTAAAGAAAACGCTAAATGTTGAAGGATATGAACAAATTTTACAGAACTGTGTACTGCGTGCAGTAGAGGAACAGTTTGGGGACGATGATTGCTTGTGTCAGCATGATAATGCACCCTGTTAATATCAGCATCTGTGGGACAATAACATTCCTCAAATGGATTTGTCTGCCCAGAGTCTCGAGCTGAACCCAGTGGAACTTCTTGTGGTTGGGTTATAACGTCGACCTTTCTCCAGACCGCAGATCCAACATCTCTACCGTCTCTGGTTTCGGCTGTTGATGATGAATGGGCTTCCATTCCCCCACAGATATTGAGATACTTCATAAGAAAAGTCACCAGCAGATTTCCCGCCGTCATAAAGGCCAATGGTGAGCACAGCCCATGTTAATGTCCGGTAACAGGTGTCCGGGTACTTTTTATCAGACTGTGTACTCCAGCCACTGTGGTGACAGGAGCAGTCACTCTTCAGCTGTCTAGATTTCAGTTTATCACTATAGTCTCTTCAGTTTCAGTTTTAGCACTCAGATTACACTTTAAGACACATACATTGTACTGAATGTTCCTCTCACATGAGTCTTGTAACAAATTGCAAGCATTCTATGATAAATTTGCTCTACATTTTAATCTAATACAGTTTTCAGTAGTTATTATCATACCAGATACCACCTAGAACATTTTTTATATACATACTGTTACCGTGGCGATGAAACAGACTTTCAGGTATGAAGAGAAGAACAAATATACTAATCTGAGGTTAGGAACTCTGGGCCGGAAACGAATAAGTCGGAGACTACGAAACCAAGTATGTTATCGGATAATTCTGACACTGGGATACGAGTAACCGCAGTTGGTTGTTTTTACAATGTAACATATTAATTTTTTTGTACATGTAGCTGTTAACATTGAAGGGAAGCCAAACCTGACCAACAGGCAAGCGTACATCATAAGTTAGAGACATGAAACTCCACAAGCAAACTGCTGATTGCATGACATAGGCACTTGCATGTCAGTCTTGATATAAAGGTCCGTAAGCCGGCCGAAGTGGCCGTGCGGTTAAAGGCGCTGCAGTCTGGAACCGCAAGACCGCTACGGTCTCAGGTTCGAATCCTGCCTCGGGCATGGATGTTTGTGATGTCCTTAGGTTAGTTAGGTTTAACTAGTTCTAAGGTCTAGGGGACTAATGACCTCAGCAGTTGAGTCCCATAGTGCTCAGAGCCATAAAGGTCCGTAAGACTACTTTCTGTGCGTCCAAGTAGAGGTGTACAGTCGATCAGCCCAACTGAAATGGCGTTGCCTGTAGATACGAAATTATTAGTCACGTACGGACGAGCAAATGGAAACTGTAGGGAAGCTGATAGTTTGTTTTGGGACACCATCACGGTTCCAAAAATGTTCCGACGGGCAAATAAAACAGTGTGGCGATCCGATGGCAGGGTGTGGGTATGACGAATGCCCGGTGAACGTCATCTGCCAGCGTGTGCAGTGCCAACAGTAAAATTCGGAGGTGGTGGCGTTATGGTGTGGTCGTGTTTTTCATGGAGGGGGCTTGCACCCCTTGTTGGTTTGAGTGGCACTATCACAGCACAGGCCTAAGTCGATGTTTTAAGCACCTCGCTGCTTTACACTATATAAGAGCAATTTGGGAATGGCGATTGCATCTTTCAACACGATCGAGCACCTGTTCATAATACACGGCCTGTGGCGGAGTGGTTACACAACAATAACATCCCTGTAATGGGCTGGCCTGCACAGAGTCCCGACCTGAATCCTACAGAACACCTTTGGGATGTTTTGGAACGCCGACTTTGTCCCAGTCCTCACCAACCGACATCGAACCTTTCCTCAGTGCACCATTCCGTGAAGAATGGCCTGCCATTCCCTAAGAAACCTTCCAGAACGTGACTGAACGTATGCCTGCGAGAGTGGAAGCTGTCATGAAGGCTAAGATTGGGCCAACATCATATTGAATTCCAGCATTTCCGATGGAGGGCGCCACGAACTTATAAGTTATTTTCAGCCTGGTGTCCGGATACTTTTGATCACATATTGTATGTCGCGCGGAGTAAAGGAACAGCAGCTACAGAAGTATCACTCACAGAAAATGCGAGCTTTAGATTCCGCTTATTTCTGACTTCGACTCATGTTGAGGCAATGGATACTGCAGGAATGTATGATGACTCCTCACTTTCGCGCGTAGATAAGCGCACCGGACAAGAAATTATTCACTCCCTAGAGACATCACCCACATACTGCGTAACACAAATTCTATACTTTAATGGCCTCAGTTCGGAGAGGACGATAGTCCACAAGTTCCTTTAGTAGTGTCATATCCAATTGGAGCCACTCGTTTATGATTGGATCCCACAGAGTTACGAGACTGCAAGGATGTTGACTGTAGGAAATTGTCCCAGACATACCTGAGGAGTTAACATCCCGTGATTTAGCGAATCAGTCGAGGTGCGCCTACACTCAACTACAGTTCAGTTTGTGTTGTCTGGCCTATCGAAAATTACAGTTTTTGCGTCACAGTGTTTGCTGCCTCACACTGACTGCAGCGATTCCTCTGTAAACATGCTCGTAAACGTGCTCCGATAGTGCTTCGGGATGCCACGTTGGAATATGCTTTAACAGAGCTTAAGGACAGACGGCTTGTCAGTAACTTTATGCAAAGATATCATTGCAACGCAGCAGCGGATGCAGAAATTTTGTTGTTCAGCAGTAATTACCAAGCAGTGTATTTATATTATGTCGTTTCCTAATAGGGCTATTTCGTTCGTCTCTGCCGTAAGTTAGGCGCTGAAAATAATGAAATTAACAAGTATATGAGGCATATAATTGTCGAGGAAGGCACCCTTCACAATTTTACTGGGCAAAGAATCAACACTAAAAACTCCACGTTCGAGTCTGAGTCTGTCAGGTTATACATTGTGTCGTGGCGATTAGTTTTATCTCCTTTTGGTTTAAATTTTATATTCTAAGAAGCAAGGTGCAACAGAAAAATTACGTCATTAAAATTATTAAATAGTTTTCGACACACATGAAAGTGCGCGTTTTACAATGCCAGGAGGGTAATGGAAATTGTATGTAATAAATAAATAGCCCGTCTCTGGAGCCGTTGTTGTTAACACATGCATTTGATGTGGCAATCGATTTGGGTGTAACCAGTTCGAATCTTGGTAATGAAATAAATGTTCAGCGCTGGTATTTCATCGGCAATGTCTGCTGAGAAAGGTTTGCGTAAAATTCCTAATCATCAGACAATTAGTAATTGTCGTGGGTTCTATTCATAAACGTTCTGGTGTGCCATACCCAATGAGAATATGTTACACTGTTGATAATAGTCTGTTTGTCGGGTGGAAACGTTTAATCGGTTGCCTCCTTGCTGCTAATCGAGAGGAGAAGGCTGCATGCCGACAACCGGTTTTCTTCTCTCCCTTCCCCCATTATCATCATGAACACGACGTTGCCCTCCTCAAGTAGTTGTCACATTCACCTGCAGTAAATAGTTACACTCAAGAACTGTGGCACATTAGGAAGGCATGCACCTAGCCTTGAACCAAACGAATAACACTTTTTTAAACGCACTAAAAACGTGTTATTAATATAAGAGACGTAATTACATAATCGGTATGAAAAGCCACGTTATTCCATTACTAATATCACAGCATGTGTCAATGTTACTTTGTATGGTCGTTCTTATTTGATGTCTAATCATAAGGACGTAAGTACGTTCCTGTTTCTGCCACTAGAATGAGACTGGCGCCTAGTCACGGTCATGTCTGTTATAACACGCCACATATGAAATATACTATTCATATTCCCAGTGAGTCATCACATGCCTGGGAAATTTTCATCCGGAAGGCAGACAGTTTTATGAGGCAGCACTTATAGTGATGAACTATGTCGGTTCTATGCTTCTCTGGTTACAGCCTCTCAGAAAGAAGAGGAGAAAGAAGAAGAAGAAGAAAACCATATTGCTACCATGAGTTCTAATATACTATACTTACACACGAGCATCATTTCAGTAGACTGATCTTCCCAAACAACGATTTCTGAATCTTTAATTTCGCAACAGAGTATACACTACCATGAAACCTGCTGATAGATTACAACTGTGTGCAGAACCAGGATTCATATCGAGACTTTTTCCTGGGATGGATAAAGCTGTTAGCGACTATCTATCGTATTACAGTTCACATACTGGCACACAGCTTCACCTGCCATTATTTGGTTCCTACGTTCCAAACTAAGGTACCACATGTCAGTCGCAGTCCAGCATATAATTGAAATCTCTAAGGAAGTTTAATGATGTATTTTTTAATTTTCTAGTGTACAATGCACTCAGCAAAACGTTTTAACAGAACTAGCAAGGGAAACATCAGTAATTGAGGAATTAGTTTCAGAAATTTAAGACAGATTATTAACAACACCCATTATAATGGAGACATTATTAAATGTGACCTTTGTTTCGCGTGCCGACAGCATTGACGCTTTTTTAAAAATCCTTATCTTATTTTCTACAGGCTATACTTTACAGATTTTATAGGCGACGTAATTGTGTATAACCATAAAAAATCTGCGAAAATCATAATTTTACTGCAACTAGTTAGACAGCAGGTCATCGTCTGGCTGGCTTTAAAATTTTAAAGTAGCGTATACAACACATCCGTAATTTTAATTTATGCATCTGTTGACTGCAGAGACAGTAAGTAGGAGTTGCGTATGGCATGGCATGATCTAGCCCACAACACAACTCGAAGCTTAGTTCTGGGCTAAATGATGTTGCCTCGTCTTCCACTGCACTAAATACACAGATAACATATTATGAATTATGGCCAAGTGGTATAATCCGTTTTCAAATTCTTAAGTCCGTTAGATACTACTAAAAGTTGATACGGGACAGCCAAGTTCTTAGCAGCTTTTTGTTGGCTATACACAATAATGTCATTTATAAAAGTTGTAACGTACTACCTGAAGAACATAGTATGGGGCATTTTGAAAAAGCTCCACCGCTGTCAACACGTGAAGCAAACGTACAGGTTACATTCGTCAGTTACTGCAATTCATTTAGATGCTAAATCAACGAATTCAGATATACACTTCATTCTGAAAGGAATGATGCAGTAGTCACTAAAGATTGGGGTTTATCATATTCACGTAATTAATCGGGAATAAACTATAAATAATTAACGTTAATTTTATTGTGTTTCCACTCTTAACTGTTACCTGACGTATCTGTGATTTTCAGTAAGACCTTTAAAACTGTCGTGGCATCAAATAAAAGTGGCTACGGACACATTCTGCAATATTATCTACTAAATCGCTTCAATCAAGTCAAAAATTCATTTTCACTAAGTGCTGAAGGAGGATTCATAACAGATAACTGATATATTACTATCGCACATATGCTTGCGAAGCAGGCTGGACAAGAAGGAAAACGTAACCACTGTCATGAAACTAAAAACGGCTATAATCCACTTGAGTTGGACGTTGTCGTTTGAGTTTATAAAACCAGAAGCATATTAAAGCAAAATAATCTCATTGGCCTTCACATCTTCCCTGAAACAACACTTCCTGTTGAGAAGATTCATAAAGCGCAGTAGGCGAGGACGACTAATTCAGTTTCTCTGACACTCTGAAACAAGAAATGCCTACTATCCTTTGCGGCAGTAAGTGATGTCACGCTCAGTGTGATGTTAGCACTTGAAGGAAACCTAGATATAGGTTGCAGGACGAAAGTTTGAAACCTGCTCATCCCAAATACGAGGGCACTGCCTTCCCGATTAGTGCAAGACATGGCACAGCGAAGAGATTCTGAGCTACCTGCAACTTATTTTAGTGAACATGGTTAGCCGAGCAGGCTTACTATTGAAAAGTACAGACGAAATTTATTGCTGCTGTCTCTCACCAAGCGACACTGTCCATCACCAATTTTCAAAGAAGGTGAAACTTTAGTACAATCTTCTGTACTCTTACAATATTCTTAAAAAGTCGCAATAGTCTGTCAAGCACCTCGAGAAAAATGAAATGTCGTAATGAGGTTTTCGCTGATAAAATATACTTCATCTGCACAGCTTTGACGACTTCTCCCTACCTCCCCTTCCCCCCCAACCCCCCCCCCCCCTCCCACTCCCACCCCCACCCCAACCAAATTGAAATCTGATGACTTCTGAGCTTCTGCCTACTCACTTATAGTTTCAGAGCAATCTCCTTCCACTTTTTTGACCAAAATAACTTTGGATTGCAGAGACAAGGACATCATAGTCCAAGATGGCAGTGATAGAAAATTTAAAAAGTCCATGATGGGAGGATCCAAGATAGTAGTGGACTTGTAGAAAATGATGGATCCAAGAATGTTTACTCTATTAGAGACTGCACGAAAAATCTGTTCATAAATCTCCATCCAATTTTCATCTATTTTAAAATGATGGTTACATTGAAACTGAATGTGGTGACCTCAACATTGTGCATCTAGCAACAGCAGAAAAATAAAGAAGATAAATAAGGAGCTTTCACCGATTTGGAAGTGAATATCCAGTGTGTTATTTTAGATCAACAAATTTTATAAAGGTGATGAGGTTGTCATAGTCTTCGCAATACAGCTACTTTATCAACTACATAAAGTGTGGAATAAAACCTAGATAAAACTGGTCAACTCAAACATGATGTCAGTGTTGCCATCTAAAAACGTCTTCTTAGTGATATTGATTTACACTGGGTAATCTTAGATTGTTTTTCAGCTAATACCATTAATTATCAATTGGGTCTCATCTTCCTTCTGATATCTAGAAACGGCATCCTTAGAGTGCACGCACGTTAGTACCTCACAGCGTAAATTACCTGAGTTATTTAACCGTATCACATTGTATTTCTTCTGTTAAAAGCTCCATTAAAGCACAGAATTATTCTCAAAGAAACGCTTTGGTCAAGTTATGATCGCTGATGGAAAAGATATGTGGCATGTTAAGTGGGTTTTGACTGTAGATTACAAGGATGCCAGATAGATTCCAGCTACAAACACTCGAATTTTAACGTAAAAGTTGTATATTAATAATCGTCGTTAAGTTTGACACTGAGAAAAAAACAATGATTTCTGTAAATCACTGGAAATGGAAAAAGAAACGTAACTCAACTTTTTGGTTTTGTGTGACCTAACTTACGCACAGAACCAATCTTTGTAACGTGGTATTTAATTAACTGGTGGGACATACATGGCGGGCTGCATGCACGGATGACATGTAACTCTCTGTCCTCTTTTTAGTCTGATTGTGAATGAGGTACAGCTTTCACACGTGCAGTTTCAGTTCACTCTTACAAACTTATACAGGTACGTTTGCCCCGATTAGCATGAAAATGAAGTAACATGTTTTGTATCAGAAAGATTTACACTGATCGTCGAGAACAGTATGACCACCGACCTACTATCGATGTAAATACGTCCAGGCGATAGCAGCGTCACCTGGCGAGGAATGACTGCTTGTCAGACACACGCTTGGTGCATGTAATACCATTGAGCGCGATGGCCGAATGAGAACGGCACGCGATCTATCCGAGTTTGACCGAGGACAGATTGTAAATGATCCGGAGCCTCGGCACAAGCATTTCGAAAACTAAACGACTTGTCGGATGTTACAGGGATGCTATGGTGAGTGTCTTCAACACTTTGCGAAACTAAGGTGAAACCAATTGCTAAAGTACATCAAATGAACTCGCAGTTGCGAATGAGGACTACCATCAGCTGTAGAATGTGATGAGGACAATGAAAATCTGTGCCGGACTGGGACTCAAACCCGGATTTCCCGCTTATAGCGAGTGGTCACTTTACCATTTGGCTATCCGTGCACGACTCACGGCCAGACCGAAATTTTCATACGTCATCAACCGTGACTCATTTGAGTCTGGCCTTGGGAAATCCAGGTTCGAGTCTCAATCCGGCACAGATTTTCATTGTCGTCATCCCAATCTACAGTTGACTGTAGTTGTTGTTCGCAACTGCGACATCATTTGATGTGTTTCTTAACGGCAGTGGTCGCCGCTGTGCCTGTTGCTTTGGAAAGGAACTTTGCATCATAATCAGAATAACACAAGCACTGCAATATCGTACTTCCAGAAGACGTGGCATTTGGCGGCTGCTCCTCATTACAGATGTCAGACGTCGTAGGCTAGGCAGACTGGTAAAACAAGACAGGCGGCGAACTGGACAGAATTAACATCATACTTTAATGCTGGGCAGAGTACTAGTGTGTCTGAACACAGAGTGCACCGAACACTCCTAAAGATGGGCCTCCGCAGCCGACAACCCATGTACAGGCCAATGTTAACACCACGACATCGGCAGCTAAAACTGAAATGGGCCCGTGACCATCAGAACTGTATGTTGGTGCAGTGGCAGAGCGTACATAGGTCTGATGAATCCTGATAACTACTTCATCATGGCCATGGGAGGGCACGAATCTGTCGTCTTCCACGGTAACAACTCCTTGACGCCTGTACTGTGGGACGGAGACAAGTCGGCACCGGCTCCATTATGCTCTGGGGAACATTCACGTGGGCATCCATGGATCCAGTGGAGCTCGTGCAGGGCACCATGACGGCCAAAGAGTGTCCTAAAATGGTTGCAGACCACGTACACCCTTTCATAACGATCATGTCTCCCAACGGCAGTGGCATTTTTCACTTGTTCATCTTCAATCATGAAGCCATTACTTACCGAGTTCGTCTGACGATGTTCATAATCAGCAAGGATGTTGTTGGTGCAAACTTGTGTAGTCACACTTCTACGTGGAAAGTGAACCCACTAAAAGGTATAACTCGTCAACGTCGACACTGCCTTATGTGAAAGGAAACCGTTTGTCAGATGTCTGATGGACGGCAACGCATCTGCAGATGACATAGTGAATCGAATAGAGTTGCAAAATCAGTCGATGAATTGCAAATGACTGTAAACTTGTTCTTTTATCCGATGAATACCATTTGTTTCAAGCTTCCGATCGGATTCCGGCATGGTTCTGACCAAGCGAGATCATTAACTCTGGTTCTTAATAAGGCACTGATTATGCTGTCGGTGGTCGCATATGCACAGTGATTCTGTGATGATGGTACAGACTTTCATGGATGATGGAGAAGGGTAAATTTATCAATCTGAGGTAAGGGACCATTGTCCGGAAAAGACCGAATCGATGGTATAAGCGAAAAACCGCTCAAGTTCCCCTTAGCCTCGCACAGCCCTCAAATTAAGTGCCCCAAATTCCGAACTCTTAACATGACGTGCAGAATTCCCCCTGAACACTTCTCAATACCGATGGATTCTTTCTTCTGTTGATTGGCTAGTAATGGCGCAGGTAACTTGATGTCAGAGACACCGAAATTTCTGGGTCTACAGTACAGCAATAACGAATTCCATTTACCGACGCAGGTTTCACAAGCTACTATATTTAAAACAGTCGTTTAAAGTAGCGTTCCGCAACATCAATATAGGCATTGCATCATCGCACAAAGTTCTGTCATACCCGTTCTGAAATCCCCAGTGCCGCTTGAACCATGTCGTAGGCAGCGAAAATTCTTGCCTGGAGGTTCTCTTCAGTCTCGACAGACACCTCGTACACAAAACTCATGGCTTCACAAGAAAAATCAAGTGAGGTGAGATCGCTGAAAGTGCTGGCCACGAAACAGGACCTCCTCTGCCTACTCACCTTTTAGAGAGCTTCTGATTCAAGTGTTAAAGGACCATCAGTCCAAAATGAGGTGAGGCTCCATTATGTAGGAACCACGCCAGTTGACGAATAACAAGTGGGATATATTCCAGGAACCTGGGTTGTAGGTCTCCGGTAAACACTGTGTACACCGCTGCATTTAAGCGGGGATGAGTAGAGGGCTCTCAAAACTGTAGCGTGAGTATTTCGTCGGCCCAAATATGACTATTACGACTATTTAGCATTTCGTCTGTGGTGAAGTAGGCTTCATCCGTAAAAGGTACATTGGCAGCAAAGTGAAGATTATCTGTAAATCGCTGCAAGAACAATTAGCTGAACACGGCATGAGATCCGAATCAGCAGACGTCAAAGCATGCACTTCCTGTGAATGGCAGGAGTGTAGCTGCATTTTCCGTTATACTCGCCACACAGTACTCTGTGAAACACTCATATCACTTGCAACTAATCGAGTGCTGGTTGCAGGCGCCTCATCCACTCATGCAAACATTGCATCTTCTAAATTGGGAATCCGTGTAGTTCGTCGTCCTCCTCGGTTGTATTACTGTGGTACCATTTCCCCTGTTCCACTTCGTTGGGACAGTCTTGGAAACATGATATGAGCATTATATCTTCTACCCGGATATCTGATCCTGTAGAACCTCTGCGCTTCTCTGCTGCTTCCATTTGTTTGCCAGTACACAAAAGTCATGTCTGCAACTTCCGCCACTAGGTACAACTCCATTTGGTTAGGGCTGATAGACTTTAGCACTTCAACTTGTAAACACAGACTGCACTCTGCTAAAAAGTATAGACATAGTACATCAGAATTGCTCATGTAAGTACAAAGTACGCCATCTGCAACCTCTAAATGCTCGTCGGGGTTGCCTACCCTACAATATTAGCAACATCAGTACCAGTATGTGCATTCCACTGTCAAAGGTATCAGAAGGATTTTCTCTTATAACTTTCGATTCGGTTATTTCCAGAACGGGGATCCTTTGCCTCAAAATTAAACATCTACCGGCCCCTGTCATCTTTGAAAGTTTTAATATCATCACGGAATCAACCTGTAATGTAACATTTTTATTGTAGAATGTACTGTGTACATTGATCGTCCTATGCTGATCAGCTCATGACAGTTGCTTCAAGGGGCTGCTTGTAGACAATTCGCAGAATTCAACTGCCATCAACAGGATAGTGAATCACCCACACGCTTAGCAAGGGTAGTTCAGGAGTGGTTCAGTGTGATTCTAGGGAATAATAACCTAAATCCAGGCCGAAATGTTAACTTTACTTACTCAAATCTGAGAACAGAACTATTCTTGCATAATAATCTCCATCTACAAATTCTGGAGAACTAAATAGACCTCGTGATGCTCCCAGCCTGATTGAGCCTTTCGATTTCACACCAGTTGGGCAACTTTCCTGTTAATGCCGGCTAATAGAACCCTGTTTCAGATATTCCCATAACAGAAACGACTGAAGTATTTACTGGCAATCGAACTACGGACCTTCGCTTCAATGGACAGAGAATCTAATCACGACGATGGCGGCCCACTAAAAAACTTAGAAGAGTAGCTGAACAAGCTTCGATCAGTATTTCTCGAGAGGTTATGCTACTCACCTATTGAGCAGATATTTTGTTGGATTCCCACGTTCCGTAAACCTAGGAATCCTTCATTAAGTCAATTCCCCATCACACAACATTTCATTGTTGGTGTACATAATCTTTTCCGCCCATGTGCAGACTGTATTTCATAGCGTTTTAGCCTTGGATTTTTTTGTCTCTGAGTGCAATGTGATGAATACTGCAAAGCATTGCCCATGTTGGCAGGGTCATGTTTGCAAGCTTTTGTAATGAGATACAGAAGCCTTTAAATTTGAAACTGGTACCGTCTAATGTAGATCACAAGCCTTGGCAGGCTAAGGATGTCCTTTGACATATGTAAGCTGTACTTTCATCTCTTACTTATTTGTGGGGTATTTGCGAAGATACCCATTCTATGATCATACTTAGTTCTGAGTTTGTAAATTGTAGTGATATTGACAAATAGCCAGACTCGCTTTCTTAGACTTGAGCGCAATTCTTCAGGAATTCTAATTTTTCTCGGCTTATTAAATCTGTATTTTATGACACAACCAACAGTAGTTGTTTTCAGAGAGAGTCTCTAGATGGCAGTCATTGTCACACTAGCTAGTGTTCATGAAGTCTTCCTTACCAATAGTGATATGTGCTGCTGCATCATATAAACTAAGTTACGACGTGAAATTAATTTCTATATTGGAGCAACTGACGGTAGGCAGCAGATCACTTACAGCAGGGAGACAAATATTGAACTGGAACAGAATCGATCTACAAAAGAGGTCCAAAATATTCAAAGTAGAATGGTGGGCACTGATGATATTCGCCACAGAGTTAAAAAAGAAAAAAGGAAGGGTAGAATCTAACGTCCCATTGAGATCGAGCTTATTAGATATGGTGTACTCTGTAGCTGGAATGCTGTGGTAGCTCTGGGCCAAATATGCACACACGCCGTTCGTCGGACTGTTACAGGTGTAAGCTCAAACTGTAGTGGATGAAGGGCACGGCCCCTCTGATGTCACAATCCAAGATAGCGATAAGCCACGCTCCTCTCCTCTAATCACAGTCCAGTATTTTACCTGCCACTGGCATGAAACAGCGAATCACATCCCAGTATTTCATCAGCCAATGTAACGAAACACCCAGACTCAGTCCAGTATTTTTCCAGTCATTAAGAGGAAACAGCCAATCACAACCAAATGCTTTACCAACCACTGAAATGAAACAGCCACTCCCAGTGTACCCCAGAGCAGCCCGTCTTGACCATGTTCATAAGTATCCAAATGATCTGAATTTTTTGCGCCATGTGCAAAAATACTTCCAGCATATCTGCATTTTTCTTCTACAGAAAACACGCACACACACATACACAGGTGGCCACGAAAATTGATACCTTAAACATGACAGTGGACTCCCAAAAATAAATGTTTCCATGTTATTTCCACATCTAAATTATTGAAAAACGCACCTGTTTAAAGATAACATTCTAAGCACGGGGCTGACACTTAATTTTTAGGTCTAAATGTGTCAATTCATCAGAAAAACCTCACTAGGCTTATGTCTGCAGAAAACTGAAGAAATATTATACCGATCAGGCAAGCACACAGACATATAGACAGTCTGAATTACTGTCAGCTACTGGAAGAATATAATAACGCCATCGTAGACCTAAGTGAGAATATGAACAAAAACAAACCTGAACAGGTATCAATTTAGGGGGAAGAAGACAACACACACAATGTATAAGTCGAGTTTCACAATGTTATTTCCACGTTTAAATAGTCCATCAGACAGGAAAATATTTCTTTTTATTGCTTTTCGTCTAAGCATACTCGATCTGTGTACATTTTTCTAGGAGGGCAGCTACATTTTCTGGTCCGTACTATGATGCCAAGGCTCTCTAAAAAATTGCAGTCTGTATTATCCACAATCAGCTACTACCTAATACCAAGATCTAACTGTGCTGCTGAAAAATACAGGATGTAAAAGCACACAACATCGCCAATGACAAACAAACTGAGCAAGCACCATTTTAGGGAGGGAAGAAGACAATTTGATGAGATCTTTATCAAGTTGTTTCACTTACACTGTACATTTTCGTAATACGCAACGAGACATTTATAATGCATGGAATACGAATAAGAGAGGGCAGTTTGTTAGTCTTGCAGCGATACTGCCTCACAATGTAAACTGACCATCATTGCCCCCTTCTGCGTATGGGATAACAGTAGTCCCCATGTAGACTGCCAAACATGGCCTACAGGAGGTAATGGGGGTCATCATCTAAACTTACCGTCCTTTCCCTAGAGGGGGAGGAGGTAATGGAGGTAATCCTGTAAAGTGACCATTATTACCCCCAGAAGGGTAAAGACGGTTACCCTTTACAATGACCATCATTACCCAACCCTGAAAACTGACCATCATTGCCCCACACGCCATAAACTGACCATCATTGCTCCCATATAGTTTCAAGATCCAATAACTGACATCCACTGCACATACAGCGTCAGCTCTTGGTGTTACAATACGAGTTTAAGATCCAGTAGCCGACACCTGCTATCAGACTATGGTCAATATACTATCACCATGCATTTGTGGTAATGATAGTCACCACACCAAACGACTATCACTGCTCTACTTTGTTACAATTTCATGTAATACGGTGATGTATGAAAATAATTGGTTATAACGTTCCTGTCATCGGTTTTAGATAGCTCTCACCAGTTTTAGTTGATTTATGATAAATAATCTGACCACCAGTGTTCCAGTTTGTTACAAAATGAAAATGTGTAAAGCATTTTGTTTTAATTTTAACGTAAAATGACGATGTGTGGGGTGATGTGTCATTTAGTCTCCATTGTGCAGCAGAAGGAGATGACAAATGTTCTACACTGAAAGATAAAGATAATGACTTAGCATGTTGCTCACTGGCTGACTTTGAAATCGATTTTAATCTAGCTAAGACGACTTTCTGACAAATTTAGGCGTTGGTATAATATTGTTCACATTGGTTCAGATATCAAACTGTTCTCATTGATAAGTGTACTTTAAGCTGCAACTCGAGTCAGCTGTAGCGTCCATGTGCGTTTTGTCACGTTACGGAACCAGTGTTTATATATTTTGACATATTTAATGGACAGTACACACGTTTAACAAAGCTTGACAACTAACGTATAATTTATTTCATTGGTGCCAATAAGCGAACAACGAGTATTTTGACCAGTAGTACAGACAGTTTCGATGTGGGAGTATTTAGTTTGAGGATCCACTGTGCCTTCAAAAGTGTGGTACAAAAATCGAACTTTGGCCATCACCAGTGTATCTTAACCTGTAAGATTTGCCAGTAGTGTAAATATGTGAGCTGGTGTATTTTTTAATGTATTCAACAGTCAAGTTACGGTGGTAGTGCCATGTTTCTTATGTGGTCGATATCTTACATATTTTGAGAAATAATTTTCTTTTGGTAGAAAGATCGAACTTTCGTTTGCAATTAGAGATCTGTGTCGCAGCAAAGAGCTAAAGTCCATGTGTTGAAACTTGTTTCTCCCAGTAGCTGATAGTAATTCAGACTGCCTGTTGGCAGTGCGGAATGAGAAGCGGTTTAAGAAAGTGAAGTATAATGCAGCGCAGGAAATACTGCAGAATGGTAAAAACTTGCCAAGTGCAAATCTGAAATGAAGCCTTCCGACGCCAACCACTGCTAGCAAGTAGGGAAGGTGCAGAAAGTGTAAATAAACACCAACAACCGTGGAAGATGCTTTATAAATAAAAGCGAAACGCGTCTGATGTAATTCTTTTTAATTAAAGTGCAGTCACCTCAAAACGGATAACCTATAGTAACAGACTGCCTAGTTGTTTGTGAGCTTGCCTCCTTAGTATAGTATTTCTTCTGTTTTCTATAGATATAAGTCTGGTGAGGTTTTTTGGTGCATTGTCTCATTTAGGCCTAAAAATTATGTGTCAGCCGCCTGCTTAGTGTGTTATTTTTAGACACATGCGTTTTTTAACAATTTACATGTGGAAATAACATGAAAGCACTTATTTTTGAGAGTCTGCTATCATGTTTTAGGCTTCAATTTTTATGGAGAAGTGTGTGTGTAGAAATAAGATTGTGATGCATTCTTGTCAAGCTTCACAGACTAATTTAAATGTAGAGATTCTTAATTTGAGGACGCATCGTGCCGTACACTGAGGATGGTACAGAGATCTAACTGTGGATGGTGACAAGTACTGCTTGCCCTGTAAGTTCATCGCATGAGCGTTTTGCTGACGAAGAAGTTTGGCCATTTTAGATGCAGATATGCTGGAAGTTACAACCTTTGATAAATACTTCTGCAAAAAATTCAGACCGTCTGGAACTTACGAACATGGCCAAGATTGCTGCTCTGTGGTACACTGAGATGGCTCTTTCATTTCAGTGGTTGGTAAAGTACTGGGATGTGATTGGCTGTTTTGTTTTAATGGATGGTAGAAATACTGGGCTAAGATTCGGCGTTTCGTTTATTGGCTGGTAAAATACACTATGTGTTCAAAAGCATCCGCACACACCCAAAAAATACGTTTTCCGTATCAGATGCATTGTGCGGCCACCTACTGCTAGGTACTCCATATCAGCGACCTGTGTAGTCGTTAGACATCGTGAGCGAGGAGAATCGGATGCTCATGAACTTTGAATTTGATGAGGCCACTTGTGTCATACGTCTGTACGCGAGATTTCAACACTTTTAAACATCACTAGGTCCACGGCTTCCAATGTGATAGTGAAGTGGAAACGTGACGAGCAACGTGCAGCACAAAAGCGTACAGGCCGACCTGGTCTGTTGACTGACATAGACCGCAGACAGTTGAAGAAGGTCGTAATATGTAATAGGCAGACATCTATCGAGACCATCACACAGGAATTCCAAACTATTTCACGATCCACTGCAAGTACTACGACAGTTAGGCGGGAGGTGAGAAAATTTGGATTTCATGGTCGAGCAGCTGCTCATAAGCCACACATCAAGCTGGTAAATACCAAACGACGCCTCGCTTGGTGTAAGGAGCGTAAACATTCTAAGCAAAGAAGGGAAAGCAGAAAGGTGGAAGGAGTATATAGAGGGTCTATACAAGGGTGATGTACTTGAGGACAATATTATGGAAATGGAAGAGGATGTAGATGAAGATGAAATGTGAGATATGATACTGCGTGAAGAGTTTGACAAGGCACTGAAAGACCTGAGTCGAAACAAGGCCCCCGGAGCAGACAACATTCCATTAGAACTACTGACAGCCTTGGGAGAGCCAGTCCTGACAAAACTCTATCATCTGGTGAGCAAGATGTATGAGACAGGCGAAATACCCTCAGACTTCAAGAAGAATATAATAATTCCAATCCCAAAGAAAGCAGGTGTTGACAGATGTGAAAATTACCGAACTATCAGTTTAATAAGTCACGGTTGCAAAATACTAACGCGAATTCTTTACAGACGAATGGAAAAACTGATAGAAGCCGACCTCGGGGAAGATCAGTTTGGATTCCGTAGAAATGTTGGAACACGTGAGGCAATATTGACCCTACGACTTATCTTAGAAGAAAGATTAAGGAAAGGCAAACCTACGTTTCTAGCATTTGTAGACATAGAGAAAGCTTTTGACAATGTTGACTCGAATACTCTCTTTCAAATTCTAAAGGTGGCAGGGGTAAAATACAGGGAGCGAAAGGCAATTTACAATTTGTACAGAAAGCAGATGGCAGTTTCAAGACTCGGGGGGCATGAAAGGGAAGCAGTGGTTGGGAAGGGAGTGAGACAGGGTTGTAGCCTGTCCCCGATGTTATTCAATCTGTATATTGAGCAAGCAGTAAAGGAAACAAAAGAAAACTTTGGAGTAGGTATTACAATCCATGGAGAAGAAATAAAAACTTTGAGGTTCGCCGATGACATTGTAATTCTGTCAGAGACAGCAAAGGCCTTGGAAGAGCAGTTGAACGGAATGGACAGTGTCTTGAAAGGAGGGTATAAGATGAGCATCAACAAAAGCAAAACGAGGATAATGGAATGTAGTCGAATTAAGTCGGGTGATGCTGAGGGAATTAGATCAGGATAGGAGACACTTAAAGTAGTAAAGGAGTTTTGCTATTTGGGGAGCAAAATAACTGACGATGGTCGAAGTAGAGAGGATATAAAATGTAGACTGGCAATGGCGAGGAAAACGTTTCTGAAGAAGAGAAATTTGTTAACATCGAGTATTGATTTAAGTGTCAGGAAGTCGTTTCTGAAAGTATTTATATGGAGTGTAGCCATGTATGCAAACGAAACATGGACGATAAATAATTTAGACAAAAAGAGAATAGAAGCTATCGAAATGTGGTGCTACAGAATAATGCTGAAGATTAGATGGGTATATCAAATAACTAATGAGGAGGTATTGAATAGAATTGGGGAGAAGAGGAGCTTCTGGCACAACTTGACTAGAAGAAGGGATCGGTTGGTAGGACATGTTCTGAGACATCGAGGGATCACCAATTTAGTATTGGAGGGCAGCGTGGAGGGTAAAAATCGTAGAGGGAGACCAAGAGATGAATACACCAAGCAGATTCAGAAGGATGTAGCCTGCAGTAGATACTGGCAGATGAAGAAGCTTGCACAGGATAGAGTAGCATGGAGAGCTGCATCAAACCAGTCTCAGGACTGAAGACCACAACAACACAACAACAACAAATTACTTGCATGATATTGGTGACGTGTGTGTCACATTTAAAAATGAATTTAAACAGCAAGTCTAATGGTCATGTCTTACCTATTTACTGTACTCTCGGTATTATACTGCAGACATTTGATAATGACCTAAGGCCGAAACTGGCCACTAGTGA
Source organism: Schistocerca americana (assembly GCF_021461395.2). Taxonomy (NCBI): domain Eukaryota; kingdom Metazoa; phylum Arthropoda; class Insecta; order Orthoptera; family Acrididae; genus Schistocerca; species Schistocerca americana. The sequence continues at coordinate 574,887,083 of NC_060130.1, read as the reverse complement.
AATTTATATGCATGGTGTATTAAAGGAATAAGACTGATAGCCTATGGTGGTCAAAATGGTTCCATCATTTAGACGACACATTGAGCCTGTTGACCCGTACATGAAGAAATTATTATAATTTGGTTGAGGAATTATGTAATCCTCATATCGCGGATAACGTTGGGACTTATAGTTGTTATTAATGAGTTTTAATCACAAAAAATGTCTCAAAGAGCTATTTTGATCAATGAAGTACAGTTTTTTTTACATCTGTATGAGGAACAACAAATGACAACGATGTAGGATACCGGTACATTATGGGAAGAGATAACAGTGTTACAGAACTCAGCGCTTAAGTAAAGAAGGCTGCCGAATTCAGATCCAGTTCTGAAGTAAAGACAGTGTTTACGTATCAAGGAAGACAGTCAAATAACACAGGTGACCTTAAATGTTCTGTCTTGATATTACAAAATGAAACTGAAAATGAGATAGTTTACAATGCGTAAAACTTTTTGGCTCTTGTATTAAAAGTATCAATATTTTTCTTCGTCAGTATCAGCACTTATCGGTTCATCTGTCACCAAAAGCTATTTCAGTAATATTTTCGTTTATGAAAAAAATGTACTTCTTCAGTCACTTCTTTACTAATATTCAATTAACACGACACATTTCTGTAGCGTGCTACCCTCATCAGGTGCATTTCAGTTACATTTATATTACATTAATCTGAAATGTGATTATGTTCATTTGCTGTGCGTGCCAGTGCGGTTATGTATGCATTTTTATTGGAAATTTAGTTGTCTGTCACAGTGAACAATGACAAACACCTTATAGCGTAATTAACATTTTCACGTACACATGTTTACATGTTAGTGTGCTTTCCACTGTGCTCTTTGTGCCAGATAACTAATTTTCCAGTAAAACTGTATGTAAATGCACTAAATAAATGACCTACGCATGCAAATCACATAATGTACACACTGTACAGGGTTGTTTGTGGACATATATCCTCACTGTTATATACAGAAAATGATCATAATCACACTTAGGATTAATATAATATAAATGTAGCTCAAATGTACCTGAGGATGATGAAATGCTACCGAAATACCTCATGCGAATGACATATTTGCAAAAAAGTGACTATTGCAGTACAAATTATTTCATAAATTGACAATCCAGTACTCAAAACATTTCATATAACGTGGATAAATTTAAATTTATCAGTTCTACGTAAATTTTTTATAAAAAACATTTCTTACTGCTACCTATCGTTATAAATATTCTAACCAGTGAGATGACACTTCGTGGCACACGAAGGGCCTGTGCTAGCGTTTGACCAGTCTCCAGTCGCTCTAGTATTCTACCCTTCATAACGTCATCGGTATGTGTTCTTTCAGCCATTTTCAATACACAGTTACCATTAGCACGTCTGAAAACGTCTGCACACTTACACGCTGCACCGCACTCTGACATGCACCAACATACCTCTGCGTATGTGGGCTGCTGCCAGCGCCATTGTGCGACGACCGCAGGCCAGATGCACCGCTTGGTCATACCCCGAGGTGATTTAAACCCGAAAACCGCCCACCACAGCGTTGTTTCACCATGTATCAGCATTATCCTTCATTTATGAGCATGAGTGTACTTGTCAACTCTGGCTATCAGTTCTTCGTTTGAAGTGAATCTTCGTCCACCAATAAAAATTTTCAGTTTTGGGAAGAGATGGAAGTTTTATGGAGCCATATCAGGTAAATAAGGCGGGTGTGGCAACAATTCATACCTTAGTTCGTGTAATTTTTTCATGGCGACGGCACATGTGTGCGGGCGCACATTGTCTTGATGGAAGATGACTTTCTTACTTGCTAAACCTGGCTTTTCTTCGCGTATCTTTTGTTGCAATTTGTTCAGGATGTTGGCATAGTATTCTCCAGTAATTGTCTGCCCAGTGGGGAGATAATCTACAAACAGAATCCCCTTTGCATCCCAGAACACTGATGCCATGACCTTTCCCACTGGAGGAATTGTCTTTTCTTTCTTTGGTGGAGGAGAATCAGCATGTTTCCACTGCTTTGACTGTTGTTTTGTGTCTGGGGTATAGTAGTGCACCCAAATTTCATCTGTGGTCACAAACCAGCGCAAAAAATCTTGTTCGTTTCTCCTGAAACGGGCCAAACATTGTTCCGATATGTCCATTCTCATGTTTTGTTCCAGCGTCAAGAGTCATGGCACCCATCTTGCAGATATTTTTTTCATTTCTAATTCTTCAGTTAAAATGTGATATGCCCTTTTAGATGACATCTGGCAAGCGTGAGCAATTTCACACACTTTCAATCGGCGATCCTCCATGACCATTTCGTGCACTTCTGCAATGATTTCTGGAGTAGTGACACGTCTTGGGCGACCACTGCGCGGATCATCATCTAAGCTCTCCCGACCAAATTTAAATTCATTTGTCCACTTGGCAATAGTTGAATACGAAGGAGCAGAGTTCCCCAGTGTGTCCCAGAAATCGGTATGAATGTCCTCTGCTTGCATACCTTTCTTTACGAAGTACTTCATTCACTGCTCGAATCTCGATTTTTTCCATCTACGCAAATCACTACGCGGGAACAACAACAGAGCTATGTCACCACCACAGCTCTCTTCCACGAGCACTGGCGTGGCACATATTAACAGGCAACAATTCAATGAATAGCACGTGAACAACTCGTTGCTCTAGCGCTGACCCTCGTGGTAATTCCGAGAACTTTTCAAACCACCCTCGTAAATGCTCTTGAACTTTATCCATCGATAATCAACGTTGTTAATGCTGGGGATGAAATTTTCATGCCGACCGCTCGAATAATGTGAAATCTGTTCATTGTCGCTCTTGCTAAGCAGAAATATCTCCCTTCCGTTTTTGTATTCCTGTTTACAACCGTATTCAGTGATGCTGTAACGGCCTTATGATCACTGATTCCCTGTTCTACGCCAACTGAGTCGAAAAGTTCATGTCTGTTTGTCACCAGCAGATCTAAGATGTTACCTTCACGAGTCGCTTTTCAGAATAAGATAATTTTCGGATTAGGCACTTACAACAATATTCACATGAGTTCCTGTCTCTGCTACACGCACTAATCACTTGAATTTCCTAGTCTATAGCTGGTAAATTGAGATATCCGCCTAGTGCTACAAGACGACCAGGAATCATGTCTGTTTGTCACCAGCAGATCTAAGATGTTACCTTCACGAGTCGCTTTTCAGAATAAGATAATTTTCGGATTAGGCACTTACAACAATATTCACATGAGTTCCTGTCTCTGCTACACGCACTAATCACTTGAATTTCCTAGTCTATAGCTGGTAAATTGAGATATCCGCCTAGTGCTACAAGACGACCAGGAAATTTACGCGAAATATTCTCCAGGTTTCCCCTCAAATGATGCGTGGTGGAGGGTACGTTGTACCACTACTAGTCATTCCCCTTCCTGTTCCACTCGCAAAGACAGCGAAAGGAAAACGACTATCTACAAGCCTCCTTACGAGCCCTAATTTCTAGCATCTTAAGTTCGCGATCCTTACGTGGCAGTAGGATCATTCTCCAGTCAGCGTCAAATTTCAGATCTCTAAATTTTCTCAGTAACGTTTCTCGAAAAGAATCCAGAGATTCCTATTTGAATACCTGAAACATCTCCTTAACACTTGCGTGTTGATCGAACCTACTGGTAACATATCTAGCAGTCCTCCTCTGAATTGTTTCAATGCCTTCCTTTAATCCTACGAGATGAAGATCCCAAATACGCAAAAAAAGAAAAAAGGCACTTCGTCTTCAGGCCACAAGTGGCCCATCGGGACCATCGACCGCCGTGTCATCCTCAGCGAGGATGTGGGTAGGAGGGGTGTGTGATCAGCACACCGCTCTCCCGGTCGCTATGAGGGTTTTCTTTGACCGGAGCCGCTACTATTCGGTCGAGTAGCTCCTCAATTGACATCACAAGGCTGAGTGTACCCCGAAAAATGGCAGCAGCGCATGGCAGCTGGATGGACACCCATCCAAGTGCCGGCCACTCCCGACAGCGCTTAACTTCGGTGATCTCACGGGAACCGGTGTATCCACTGCCGCAAGGCCGTTGCCCGCAAACACGCAAGCACACAAACAGTACTCAAAAATGGCTCGGACTACTGTTCTTTACGCGCAGCCCTTTACGGGTGAACCACACTAAAAACCGAATTGGGATTCCATCCGGACCTGGCGACTTACTTGTTAGCTCTTTCAGCTGTTCCTCTATGCCAGAGTTGCCTATAACTATTTCCTCGATTCGGGAGTCTGTGGGATGATCAAACAACGGAATATTTGTACGGTCCTCCAGCGTGAATGATTTCCCAAACGCGAAATTTAAAACTTCGGCTTTCTATGCCAAACCAGATTGGTCAACGAGTGACCCACTTAGTGATTTTGCGTAGGACCAGAACTTTCTCGGGTTCTCGGTTAGATCCTTCGATAAGGTATGACGGGGATAGCTGTATGCTTCGAGCACAGATATTTTCACGGATACACGAATCTCTACTAACTTTTGCCTGTTGTAATTTTCACATTCTCTTTTGAACCGAGAGTACAACGGTTTTTGCTTCCTTAGCATTTTCCGGATTTTGTTATTAAACCACGGTGGCTCTTCTCCGTCCTGAGTCCACTTACTCGACACATAGCTTTGCCCATAGTTCCTCTACTTTCATCATACCGGAACTATATGATCTCCATTCATTGTCCAAGTAGGGTGCCAGCAACTGATTATCTTCTCTTCCTAGCAAAAATTCTCTCCTAACCTTCTTCATTGATTTATTTATTTTAGTATCACCGTCGCAATGATGACATCGTGATCACTAATCCCTGTCTCTATACTGACGCCGTCGATAAAGTCGGGCCTGTTTGTAGCCAGAAGATCTAAAATATTTCCAAGGCGTATGGGCTGTCGAATTAGCTGCTCAAGATAGTTTTCGGGAAATGTGTTTAAAAGTACTTCTCAAGACATCTTGTCGGTACCCTGCATCCATAAACGAGGCAGTCTACACTCGGTAGGTTAAAGGTGCCTCCAACAAATATTGCATGATACGGGTATTTCCACGCAAATGAGTGTAAACTTTCTTTGCTTGACTCTAAAACTGCCACGGTGATATCAGGTATCCGGTAAAAACATCTAAGAATTAACTTGATTTCTCTTAGACGTGCTATACGCGTCCAGATAAATTCACAGTCGCACTCAAAATCTATCTCGTTAGAAGCAGTATTTTTGTGGAGTGCAATTTACACTCTCCCTGCTATGGCGTCTGATCTGTCTTTATACTTTCCATGACTTGCTAAGTATTTCAGAGCTTTCTGTTTCCGGTTTCAGCCAGCTTGCGGTCCCGAGAATAATTTGATCGCGACAAATTTGCTAGAGAACAATAAATTCGAGAACCTCGTTACGAGTACTTCATTAATTTGCTGATAAATTCTCGACAATCGAAGTGTCTGTACTCTGAACCACCTGGTCTGATTTCGCTGTTTGCTTGTCGACTGACGAGTTTTCATTAGAGCACCTCAAACAACAGCTTAGCCTTAAAAAAAAGAAAGTGCATTCCACAAGTACTCTGCTACCCACCCAAGTAGCTGCTTTCTATATTTTCCGATACAACTTCTCCTGCGGCATATTTCGCATCCTGAATCCGTACTAATTTCATTAGACATTATCGCATTTTTATGGCTGTAAACACGCCACCACCACCAGCGTTCAACCTATGTTTTGAACATACAATCCAATCGGAGTTCAGAATTTCACTGCTGTTGGCAACTGGTTCCTGTAAGCTTTCTGTGTCTTGTGCATTGTTACCGTTTATAAGCGAAGCTAATTCCGGGACCTTTTTAGGTTTTATCCCTGTTATTACCACTGTGGCATATTGTAATTTATAGATACCACTGTACTACGATAAACGGCGTGGGAAATACTGCACTGATACAAAAATTTGAAATATAGCTCATTTAATAGTGCTTCTACTAAATTAAACATACATCAAGAAACTGTTGTATTGTCTGATCATCATAACATGACCTGACCCCCATAAATTATTACATCATAGATTGCATTTACCACATATATTCACTCACAGAACACAAAAGTTATTTTATAATTTTAAAATGAAAAACGAGCGAGAACGTTTAGTTTAAGGTCTCTGGACAAAATTCCATTTAAAAATGACTTCTGTTTACGATTCTGTAGTATACTCTGAGTGCTGCAATTCGACATTAAGGTCTAGCTCACTTTTTACTGTGTAGAACATTAGCTAAATATTTGCAGAAATAGTACGAAATTATCAGTCTAATCTAATTTTAGTCTATTTCGAATAACTCGCTATTATTTACAAATTGAAATCCTCCAATTTCTTTTCCCTAGGGCAAGAATATAATTTCAATAAGCTGACGGAAGAAGAAGTGAATTCTCTTGGACTGCCATATGACTACGATTCCATTATGCATTATGCGAGGAATACATTCTCTAGGGTAAGTAAAGGATGAACGATAACCAGAATTATTTTACACATTTTAGGTGTTTCCATCCTCTTATAGTTTACTTAGCTTGTGGAATACTACCACGCTTACTAATTTGAGATTCCATCATTTCTATATGAGAGAGATACGCTGAGAACGTTGTACATAATCAACGTACTACCAGAGTAACAAGCAACGTATCTTGGATAAGCTACACTTCTAATACTAGAGACTAGTGAACTCTAGTTTTACATCTCTACGACTCCCAAATACGTACCGACCGTCAGGAAATTCTTCCTGGTGGTTGCCTTTTGCCGTATATGTCAATAACATTGCTTCCTGTTTTTTTAGCATTCCAAGGTCTGCAGTGTTATACAAAGGAAGAAAAACGGATGCTTGCGCATAGCGATGGTTCATATTTAGTTCTGCTCCTTTATTCCTGCAGTTCTTTCGGACGCATAGTGCAGTTAGTTGAAGACGGCAGCCCATTTCGATCACTTCTGGCCGTGCGGTTAAAGGCGCTGCAGTCTCGAACCGCAAGACCGCTACGGTCGCAGGTTCGAATCCTGCGTCGGGCATGGATGTTTGTAATGTCCTTAGGTTAGTTAGGTTTAACTAGTTCTAAGTTCTAGGGGACTAATGACCTCAGCAGTTGAGTCCCATAGTGCTCAGAGCCATTTGAATTTTTCGATCAATTCGGGAAATCTCGACAACGGTTACACTACAGCAACTCACAAGAAAAGTAAAAAAAATTTTCCTTACACTTGTCAGTTTGGTGAACCTCTGCAGCACTCATTCATGACGTTGACAGTTGTCATCTAATGCCCTGTCGAACAAAAAGTATGAGCAGGTAGTTGTCGTAAATAAGATTACCAGTAGAAACTTCGTACTGCGCATCGAGCAATCCGAAAAATTCTTTTATGCGTTAAATGCGTGTCATGAATCTAATCATATAGCATTTACGTGAGGTTTACTTAAAATTTAAAACATTCCATTCAAAACTATCGAACATTACTGCTACTCCCGAAAAATTAAGTATTTCAAGCTGCGGAAGGTCGTTCCCACGGTGGATGCAAACCAAGACTATCGGGTGATTTCCTAGCGTGTTATTCACCAACATTGCACTATCAACGCAAGTATTGTCGTCAAAGGATCGTCAACTCCGCCAGTGTTGATTCTTGGCCACAGCAACAGCCTGCCACGAGGATACGGGGGTGCTCTGCACATAAATACAGGCATGTTTTTTGTCCTACACTTTCTCTAGCTGTAAATGCGTTGGCTTTGCTATCATATTAATCTCACACATTCTACGGGCGTGTGCAGGTCGTTTTCACAATTAATGTTACTACGTTACGACTAGGAAATGAGACACTTAAAGTAGTAAAGGAGTTTTGCTATTTGGGGAGCAAAATAACTGATGATGGTCGAAGTAGAGAGGATATAAAATGTAGACTGGCAATGGCAAGGAAAGCGTTTCTGAAGAAGAAAAATTTGTTAACATCGAGTATAGATTTAAATGTCAGGAAGTCGTTTCTGAAAGTATTTGTATGGAGTGTAGCCATGTATGGAAGTGAAACGTGGTCGATAAATAATTTAGGCAAGAAGAGAATAGAAGCTTTCGAAATGTGTTGCTACAGAAGAATGCTGAAGATTAGATGGGTAGATCACACAACTAATGAGGAGGTATTGAATAGAATTGGGGAGAAGAGGAGCTTGTGGCACAACTTGACTAGAAGAAGGGATCGATTGGTAGGACATGTTCTGAGACATAGAGGGATCACCAATTTAGTATTGGAGGGCAGCGTGGAGGGTAAAAATCGCAGAGGGAGACTAAGAGATGAATACACTAAGCAGATTCAGAAGGGTGTAGTCTGCAGTAGGTACTGGGATGTGAAGAAGCTTGCACAGGATAGAGTAGCATGGAGAGCTGCACCAAACCAGTCTCAGGACTGAAGACCACAACAACAACAACAACGTATAATTTGTGTTGATAATTTGAAAAGCTCGATGCGGTTGAGCTATCTTCAGCCACATATTGCGACTGGTTGTAAGCGAAAAATATATGTGTTTTTGGGTGATCTAACCCCAAATTTCGAACATATTCAGTTGTTTGAAAGCGACTGTAGGCGTGAAACTATACTTCAGGACATCCCACTTCCATTTGCTATATCATGCTTTGACTCTCCTGGCTCTCACAAGTCAATGGCCCCCAATGCCTCTGATTACAGTGAATCCGTTAATGAGACACTGTACTCTCTTTACTTGTATTGTAAGCGAAATTTCGATGCCTCCTCAAGGCCCTGCACTTAAACAACACCCCTGTTATCGTACTCATAACTAGTTGACTTTCTGGTCTGAGTACAACGGGTTTTCTCTTCTTCCTACAGTAATATATATAGATTGTACCCCAAGATGTCCTCACACAACGTACTGCCCAAGATGAAGAAAGATATTCTTACTGGCCCCTAACTGTTTTGACCAGGGCGTTTAACACTGTCGTGTCCAGAAAGAATATTAATGCGTCATACCAAACATAAACAGCCATAATGGCGTTGTACTCCATGCAGTATCTTCAGCGATAATAGCTGCTACGAACTGTTAGTTCTGTCAGCAGTGACCACAGCCTAGGACAGCGGCAAATACCTTCCTCTTCTTAGTAGCACTCTCAGAAGAAACTAGTGTTATGTTGTGTATCCAAATGAATACAACACTATCGTGGTAGAATAAAGATTATAGTTTAACACCTCGTCGACGCCTGCAGTTTTGGGTGAGGACGGGATATGATATTGCCTCTGTTGCGGCCGCCCCTATTGTATTACCGGTGTACTATTATATGGCGAGGCGCAGGTCCCATTTACGAGACATGTCTACGACTGTACATGTATGGGATATTGCATCCTAGTTCTTTGCAATACACACATTGCTATCCTCCAAAGACAAATGTCAACCAACAATGACACCATATAAAAGCTAGCTGAAAGGCAATAAGTAAACAATCAGCGATTTTCGCCGAATAGAAGCTCTTTTTGAAGTCTTAGTACTCGAAATACTAATTTGTCCCAGGAATACGAGGACTGCTCAAAAAATCCCGGAACTTTGTCCACAAATTTTTTTGCGCTTATCTTTTACTTACTGTGCATGGTTTCCTTCGAAATACTCTTCTCCACGATTAACATATAGCTCCCCACGCCGTTTCCTCTTCCGGAAGTAATCTTATTATGCCTCTTGCTGAATCGCGCGAAGCGCCGTCTGTGAATTTCCTTTTATCTCGTCTACCGTTGCAAATCTTCGTCCCTTCAACGGGGTTTTCAACTTTGGAAATAAAAAAAGTGCACAGGGGCCAGGTCTGGAGAGTACGGAAGATGAGGCAGCACAGTAATTTCGTTTGTTGTGCAATAGTCACGCACCAACAGGAACGAAAGGGCGGGTGCGTTATCGTGCCGTGGGACGAACTTGGCGGTAACACAATGCATTCCAAGATGCTGTGTGAGGATTTCATGACATGATCCAACTGAAATGTTACATTCTTCTTCAATCTCTCGACAGTCAGTCTTCGACTGGCATTCCTGAGATGAGCGTCGTCGGTAGACATCGAATGCCGTCCTGAACGAGGGTGTTCTTTAACTTCGATCCGGCCATTTTTAAACCATGTGAACCATTCGTAACACCGAGTACGACTTGATAATTTAAGCACTACTCACCGTAGGCTTCCCGCGTCATTTATTGTGTCTCTATAAAGGTTTCCTTGAGTTTCACGCAAAATTTAATGCATCCGCGTTGCTCCTCTAACTGTGCCATCTCGAAATTCGAAACGTTCTACTCAGTACAGCAGTTAACAATAACTAACAGACATATAACAATGAAACTTCCGACAGTCACACATTAAACACAGACGCGTGCACGGAAGCCCCCCCTCATTTTGCTCCAACCCACCATTGGCGCGAAATTACGAATGTTCCGGAAATTTTTAAACAGACCTCGTATAGCATGTTGATACGGAACGGTTCTCTCTTTTACCCATATTTTATCCGCGTTGTACACTGAGGTGACAGAAATCATGGAATACCTCCTAACATCGTGGTGGACATTCTTTTGCTCGGTGTAGAGCAGCAACTCATGTAGAATGGACTCAGCAAGTCGTAGGAAGACCCCTGTACAAATACTGAGCCATGCTGCCTCTATAGCCGTCGATCGTCCATATTTGCGAAAGTGTTATGTTTGCGAAAGTGTTGCCGGTGTAGGATTTTTTGCACGAACTAACCTCTCGCTTATGTCCCATAAACGGTCGATGCGATTCATGTCGGGCCATCTGAGTGACCAAATCATTCATTCGAATTATCCAGAATGTTTTTCAAACCAATCGCGATCAACTGTGGCCCGATAAGGTGGCGCATTGTCATCCATAAAAATTCCACCGTTTTTTGGTAAAGCAAGTACATGATTGGCTGCAAATGTTCACCGTGTAGCCGAACATAATAATTTCCAGTCTATGACAGGGTCAGGTGGACCAGAGGACCCAGTCCATTCCATGTAGACACAGCCCCCACCATTACGCAGCCACAACCAGGTTGCACAGTGCTTTGTTGACAACATGGGTCCATGGCTTCGTAGGGTCTGCGCCCCACTTTAACACTACCGTCAGCACTCACAAATAGACAAAAGAAATCGGAATTCATCTAACCAGGCTACGGTTTTCCAGTCGTCTAGGGTTCAATCGTTATGGTTTCAAGCCCAGGAGAGACGTTGCAGGCGATGTGCTGTTAGCAAAGGTACTCGCGTCGGCTGTCTGCTGGCATAGCCCATTAACACCAAATTTCGCCGCAACGTCCAAATGGATATGTGGTGTCACCGCCAGACACCACACTTGCTAGGTGGTAGCCTTTAAATCGGCCGCGGTCCGTTAGTATACGTCGGACCCGCGCGTCGCCACTATCAGTGATTGCAGACCGAGCGCCGCCACACGGCAGGTCTAGAGAGACTTCCTAGCACTCGCCCCAGTTGTACAACCGACTTTGCTAGCGATGGTTCACTGACAAAATACGCTCTCATTTGCCGAGACGATAGTTAGCATAGCCTTCAGCTACGTCATGTGCTACGACCTAGCAAGGCGCCATTACCAGTTACTATTGATACTGAGTCATGTACAGTCAAGAGCGACGCTCATCATTTATGGATTAAAGTTAAGTATTCCACCAGCTACGTCCGTTTTTCTAAAGTCTAATTTCCTTGTCCTGTTCCAGACCCCACGCCAGCCTGCGTGAGCTAAAACGCGTGCTTTTCGGCTTCCTCTAGTACCCGGTGTTGGCTCTCCTGCCAACCCACAACAGGATACGTTTGTCGTACGTCCCACATTGATTTCTGCAGCTATTTCACGCAGTGTTTCTTGTCTATTTTCACTGACAACTCTACGCCAACACCGCTGCTCTCGGTCGTTAAGTGAAGGCCGCTGGCCACCGCGTTGTCCGTGGTGAGAAGTATTCACTATGGATCCTTCAATATTGAATTCCCTAACGATTTTCGAAACTGAGTGTCCCGTGGGTCTAGCTTCAACTACCATTCCGCGTTCAAAGTCTGTTAATTCTCATCGTGCGGCCATAATCACGTCGGGAACCTTTTCACATGAATCACCCGAGTACAACTGACAACTCCGCCATTGCACTGCATTTTTCTATCTCGTGTCAAGGTCTATAGAACTTGCCTTGTGTACACCGGCCGCGGTGGTCTCGCGGTTCTAGGCGCGCAGTCCGGAACCGCGCGACTGCTACGGTCGCAGGTTCGAATCCTGCCTCGGGCATGGATGTGTGTGATGTCCTTAGGTTAGTTAGGTTTAAGTAGTTCTAAGTTCTAGGCGACTGATGACCACAGCTGTTAAGTCCCATAGTGCTCAGAGCCATTTGAACCATTTTTTGCCTTGTGTACGCGATACTACCGTCATCTGTATATTTGCATATCGCTGTTCCGTGACTTCTTGTCACCTCAGTGAATATTTCTCTTCATGTTGCAGCAGTTTTCAGAAATACAAGGACAACTGAAGGAAACCTTAAACTTTCAGCATTGCACTAAGAAACCTACCTTTTGAAAAGAAGCTGTATGGATGAATATCTATATTTTTGACAGCAGCCAGGAGTAGGTAGCCTCCAAAGCCTGATGTCACAGGAATGTTTTCCGTACTTTGGTTATAATTACCTTCCTCTTTGATGCCTGAAGCAGAGCTGTCCTGCAAGTATTAAATTCGGTGATCAGCCATATTACTACGTAACGAGAATGAAACAACTGCGAAAAGTAGTGACATGTTTCAGTCATTTCACTGCGAGTTAAGATTACGTCTGTATTGCTACTTTTGCCATCAGTAAGACACGAAAATTGCCAAAATAGTTCAAAGCTTTCTCTAGCTCATCAGAACCTCCCTGATAGTGTATCTCGACCCTCTCAGGAGCTGTCTTATCGTTACTATCTCAGTTTAACGTGCATATCAAGCATAGACTGAGAAGGAAAATGGGAACTGTCTCAGGCTTGCTCCATTCTCAAGGGATTGCAGAAAGATTGCCGGTAAATCTGAACTGAATTTACTTGAAGAAAGACTTACTGAATCTCTCGAGAACCTACTTAGCACAATCCTGGAGTTTACATTTAGGTTGAAATTTGTTAATGCTATTCAACTCACCGTATACTGGGCCTAGAGGATCAGTGAAATCAAGCTTAGACTAATTATAGCTCGCCCAGAGGCATATAAGCTACCGTATCATTTCTCCATACACCATTTGTGAAGTGAATACATTGTATATAAAAGTACCCTCAGCCATACATATCATAGTGATGTACAAAGTATCACTGTAGACGTAGACTATTATTTGAAAAAAAAACTCCTGTCTCTTAAGCCTGGGAAAGACCACAAGTCACTTCTGTTCGTAATCAAAGTAATAGAACAAGCTCCTGAAATCACCAGTTGTGTTACCGACGTCTACCTCCAGATGAATACAGTACGTTGCTGGAACAAGTATTCAGATGGAATGCAATGACAGTTCTTTAACGAACTGTATTTTTTTAAGGTTGTGTTCAGACGTTCAACAGGCATCGCTTTCTTTCCAGTTTCGGCTTAGCATTCAACAAATGAGCAAAAATAGTCAGACATAATTCTTTGGAGACTAAATTAGGTCATATACGCTTTTCATTCCATAGACTTACAGCGAGGAGTTCCTTCAGGATTTGGAACGCATCACAAAAATGAAAGTACGTAATACCGGTACTTCCTTGCGTAGGAATTGATGTGCTTATGTTTCTTCCACAGATCCTAAGAGACATCGTCCTCAAGGATCTGGAAAAAGTCAAAAACTGTATAAATTTTTCATTGATATATTAATTAAGGTCTTATATCTAACATTTACAAGTACATATACTAAAGAACATAAAGAAATTCCACGACAATTGTAGAACATTTCATAGAACACATGATGGAAATTTCGCAGATTTTGATGAAATGAAAGGAACTAGACCAGTCACAGTCCTGATACATAGACTTCTGTTAGGGATCCACTTTACTGTATTGGCAGAGAAACAGTATTTTATATGGAAAGGGGCTTCACTGAATGAAAAAGCAAGGAACACTACTGAGATAGGTGATAATTGAACTGAAACAGGACACTGGAATACAAAGAGAATTGATTATTGATGCTGACTGACTTGTTCAGTGGACGTATACTATGTGATCAAAAGTATACGGACACCTGGCTGAAAATGAATTAGAAATTCATGGCGCCCTCCATCGGTAATGCTAGAATTCAATATGGTGTTGGCTCACCCTTAGCCTTGACGACAGCTTCCACTCTCGCAGGCATACGTTCAGTCAGGTGCTGGAAGGTTTCTTGAGGAATGGCAGCCCATTCTTCACGGAGTGCTGCACTGAGGAGAGATATTGATGTCGGTCGGTGAGGCCTGGAAGGAAGTCGGCATTCCAAAACATCCCAAAGGTGTTCTATAGGATTCAGGCTAGGACTCTGTGCAGACCAGTCCATTACAGGGATGTTATTGTCGTGTGACCACTCCGCCACAGGCCGTACATTATGAATAGGTGTTCGATCGTATTGAAAGATGCAATCGCCATCCCCGAATTGCTCTTCAACAGTGGGGAGCTAGAAGGTGCTCAAAACATCAGTGTAGCCCTGTGCTGTGATAGTGCCATGCAAAACAACAAGCGTTGCAATCCCCCACGCGACCACATCATAACACCACCGCCTCCGAATTTTACTGTTGGCACTACACACGTTGGCAGATGACGTTCATCGGGCATTGGCCAAATCCACACCCTGCCATCGGAACGCCACATTGTGTACTGTGACTCGTCACCCCACACAACGTTTTTCCACTGTTCAATCGCCCAATGTTTACGCTCCTTACACCAAGCGAGGCGTCGTTGGGGATTTACCGGTGTGATATGTGGCTTATGAGCAGCCGCTCGACCATGAAATTCAAATTTTCTCTCTTCCCACCTAACTGTCATAGTACTTGCAGTGGATCCTGATGCAGTCTGGAATTCCTCTGTGATGGTCTGGATAGATGTCTGCCTATTACACATTACGACCCTCTTCAGCTGTCGGCGGTCTCTGTCAGTCAACAGACGAGGTCGGCCTGTACGCTTTTGTTCTGTACGTGTCCCTTCACGTTTCCGCTTCACTATCACATCGGAAACAGTGTGGAAATCTCGCGTACAGACGTATGACAGAAGTGACACCCAGTCACCTAACAACGTTCGAACGTCTTGAGTTCCGCGAAGTGCCCCGTTCTGCTCTCTCACGATGTCTAATGACTACTGAGGTCGCTGATATGTAGTACGTGGCAGTAGGTGGCAGCACAATGCACCTAATATGAAAAACGTATGTTTTTTGGGGTGTCCGTACATTTTTGATCACATAGTGTGATACGAAATATTTTTAAAATGTTAAAAATACACCGTAAATTAAAAATATACTAAAACGTTATTCAAGTGGAACTTCAAAGAGGAACCATATCCAAAATAAATACGTCATGAATAGAAATTTCACTTTGCTACCTCATGTAGGACAATAAGCAAATGAAACATTGAACTGAAGATTCTTACTGACAGAAGGACTTTCGTTGTATTGTCCCGAACACATCAGAATGGCCTAAGGGTCTAAATCATTTCACTTAAGGTTTTTGATCCAGGTGGAGCTGCCATTCAATATATTTAATAGTGACAGATGTGGATGCCTTGTGTTCTAGAAAATAAGAAACATTTTTCACTCGTGAGTAGGGGTTGCGGTAGAACGTATCACAAGTGAAACGTATTCCAGCAGCTGTGTTACAAATTTGAAAGCAGTATGTGATACAAAGAATCAGAGTACCTCATCATCGTAGAAAGGCACCAAAATAAATGTTATATATTTATTTAAGGATGAGTTCAATTATATCAATGTTTATTCTTTGTATAATGTTAACTTAGTGTCAGTGGTTGAGACAATGTGAAATGCTAGTACGTAACTACTATAATACTGTAATAAAAAATAACTGGAAATAGAATGTTGCTTTTAAGTGGCCGCTGTATTAAGAAAAATAGTGACAGAATTAAATACACTCAAAATTATTCTTTTAGCAAATATGAAAGATAAGAATCCGAGTGAAAGTGTGTTTATTTTTATTATAGCTATGTTTCAACAATACAATTTATTCACCTTTTTGTTATCAGCCTTATTTTTAACAGTTGCACTCTTCAGCTACTTTCTGAATTTGTCAGTGGATATAGAGCGTTCTAGGCTGGTTCATAAACTCCACAAAAATCATTAATTACTTACAGCAAGAGGGTTAATTTTTCCTTCTTCAATATTTTTATTTTTCGGTGTCCTGTGTTTCTACAATCTGTGTTTCATATTTATGCGTGAATTTTAACCATTATTAGTGTAAAAAACATTTTTTCAGGTGAATGCTTCTCAAATATTCCAAAGTAAAGACATCATGTAAACCACACTATGAGGAATGTAAACATATTTGAGACCAGTAACTGCTGAGTAAAAAAAAATCGTCGTCTATAAAAAAATCATACTTTCTGAACCCCATATGTACATATCAGAAACATGGTGTTTATGTTCAGAGGCGGCCGATGTGGCCGAGCGGTTCTAGGCGCTTCAGTCTGGAACCGCGCGACCGCTACGGCCACAGGTTCGAATCCTGCCTCGGGCATGGATGTGTGTGATGTGCTTAGGTTAGTTAGGTTTAAGTAGTTCTAAGTTCTAGGGGACTGATGACCTCGGATATTGAGTCCCATAGTGCTCAGAGCCATTTGAACCATTTATATTCAGAGTCCCCAGTTGATAGATGGCTGAATATGACAACTTACTCCCTTGCCACCTTGAAGTCTACCTTTAGAATTTCAGTTTGTTAACATTACAAGCAGTGTTTCCATATTTAATCAGCATGTTACATTCCTTTGAACAAACTTTTCTGATTCCATTTCACATATAGAAGTAGAGCATATTTCTTTTCGTGTTTACGCTGCTTGGTCTAAAATTTCTGTAATTATAAGCAGGAAGCATATTTGCCGTTAGGTGCAGCTGGTTTTCAAGCAGTGCTTCAATAATCTAACAAGAAGTTATTGAAAGTAGTATTTGCGTACTGTTGTTTTTTATTTAAAGTTCCAAAAAACCATTTTAGGAGGTAAACGTGAATATAAGTTATCACAAAATGTTATCAAAATATTAAATCCAAATTACCATGTCTGATCCAACAAAAAGGTATAGCTTGAATTTAAAAAAATAATGTATGTATTTTTCATTTGATGCACAGCGTTAAAATACAGTGTTAATATGACTTAACGAACGTTTACCTTTTGTCTTTTAGGGTACATATTTGGACACCATATATCCCATAACACCCCTTGGTGAATCATATCCAAAAAAACGACCAGAAATTGGACAAAGAATTCGTCTTAGCGCAGGAGATATCGCACAGACAAATTTGCTTTACAAGTGTCCACGTAAGTATGCTCTGCATTTTAACTAGTTAATTTCATTAAAAAATCACAGAAAGTTTATAAACAACATGGCATGGACAAAATCTTTAGACATAACAACTATAATTGTTACAAGGGAGGAGCTTTGATGAGCTGGGTATTACAAATGACTGTCTCATACCTTGAGTTCCCCTGAATTCCTGTGCGCCAAACCATCTGTTCAAACAATTTGATGAAGGCCTCATCACAGGCTTCTTTCTGGAGGTCCTGAACCTACGCACCACACATATTGAGTCTCAAATCACTGACCATGGATGTAGAAATCAGATGGAGCTCCAAAGGGCATTGGTGAGTGAGGAAATCCTTTGTTTACACCACACACTGAACTGGTCTGTTGTCATGACAGAGGAGAATCCTACACGCTCTTGATCTGGGTTGTGATTTCTTTAGCTTTTCCCCCTATAGTCATTGACAGAAAGTCCCAAAGATTTACTGCCGGTACTGGGCAAACTTCTAAATCGTTACTTTACTCTCAGTAAATTCTGGGAACTAGCCCGCAGTATAATACAGGAGAAGAATAAGGTAGTTAGCAAACACAGCAGATGACTTCCGATCTGTCGATACCATCACTGCAGCCACCAAAAACATCGCCACTGACTCAGCTGCCACATATGTTTGGATGCAAATGGTGTATAGAACTCCACTCCAGAGATGTGGGAGGAGGGATATAATTCAACTAAACGTCCCAAGAGGTCAGTTTGTTAACACAGCTGGTGATGTCGATAGGGTTGCTTGCCAAAATATTATGCCCATTGGACAACGAGTACTGGCAGAACAAATAAGTACACAACATTCATTTCCCAAAATTTTGTGCTCTTTTCACTACCAGTAGCCAGGGCTGCTCTTGAAAGCCCCAAACAAATGAATGCTATTTTGCTAATAGAAGAAATTGTTGCGGCCATGTTTCATCAATAGTTATGAAATAAGATACTTCTTTTGACTACCTGAAATTGAACTTTTCTATCACTTGTTGGCAGAACACAATAATGCCTGCAGCACAAATGATTGCAGAATTTTGTAACCCAGAGATTCTAATTTAGGTTCTTATAAGCTACAGTTGATCCAATCTAAAAGGTGCACTCAATTTGTTGATAGATAGGTCTGCTGGCAGGATCCATTTCAGTCACCATACTGTCTCAAAGTTAGTCTTCAGCTGTAGTTGCTCTTACAGACCAACTCATCAGCTTTGGTCTTCAAGAGAATGTCTTTCATTCTGACCATTCTGATTATCAAATCAATGAAAAATTGCTATAATTCTTCGAGCTTTCCCAGCGAAATGTTGACATGTTGAATAATTAGATCTCCTGCGTGTTGGTCATGTCATTGTCACATGTTATTTCTATAGTGTGACTCGCTGTCTTGTTCAGGTTCTCCCTAAGACTGGTCCTTGGGTAGCTCAGGTCCAGTATTTATGTCTGAATGTAGCTAGGAGCTCCGAGTTTTGTCCGCGCCATGTCAGGTGCTCCATCTGCAGTCTGCAACTAACAGAGGCGGCTCTAGTTGCCCTGTCTTGTCACTGGTGGTCCAACTCCTGCATGCACCTGACCTGGCCGTCCTCCTTTGGTGTTCAGCCTATTGTCTGATGCTCTACTTCACGTCTGCACCATGCAAGGTGTTCTGTTTGAGTAGATGCGGACAGCGTTTGGAGTACCAGCCACAAGAGAGAAAAACTAGAGCGGCTCCTGCTGGGAGTGGACCATGGATGGAGCACCTGACGCAGCGTGGACCAAACAACAGAGCACCTATCACCATTCAGGCATAAATACTGGATCTGAATCTCCCAAAGACCAGTCTCAGGGAGCACCTGAAGAAGACAGCGAATACGGCCATCGAAATATTGTGTGAGAATAACATGAACAAACAGCAGAAAACCCAATTATTCAACGTAACAAATTATTGATGTTGTAGTTGAAGAGCTGCCCTAAGACTGCTGCAGACGTTCTAGTTATTGTTGTGCATTTATTCCTACTTATAATCATATACATTGGTCCTGTAGAAAAGTTCTCATTTCACCATTTCAGCTACAGTGCTGCCTTAGTCTGAATGGTACTTGTATCAACAAACAACAGAATTATAACCTACCCAGTTGGTCAAGCATGCTGAAACTTGAAAAACTTACTATCAATATTGTTGGCGCTACAGACCATAGTTTTTTCTATCCTAATGGTCAAATATTTGAGTGCAGCAAAAATAATACTCCCTAAAATGGATTTTTGTGCAAATTACAACAGTCAAGCAAAGAGTGGGAAATTCACAAATGGTGTATAAAATTGACCAGTCAGAGGTCTGGTTTTGCAAAAAATATTTAGTTACTTCAAAGTAAGCTGAGTAATTAAGAAAAATTAGTTAGTAATTTGCCAACGGCCTTGCCGCAGTGGTCACAACCGTTCCCGTCAGATCACCGAAGTTAAGCGCTGTCGGGCCGGGCTAGCAATTGGATGGCTGACCATCCGGTCTGCCGAGCGCTGTTGGAAAGCGAGGTGCACTCAGCACTTGTGATGCAAACTAAGGAGCTACTTGAATGAGAAGTTGCGGCTCCGGCCTCGGAAACTGACATACGTCCGGGAGAGTGGTGTGCCGACCACATGCCCCTCCATAACCCCATCCAGTGACGCCTGTGGGCTGAGCATGATACGGCGGCCGATCGGTACCTTTGGACCTTCATGGCCTGTTCGGGAGGAGTTTTTTAGTTAGTAATTTGAGGTAAACTAACACAATGGATATTTCTGAATTTTTATGGGCGAGCAAAGAGTGGAAAATAGCAAGTAGGGCATCAAATTGATCGTTATGAGGTCTAGTCTTGCTTGAAACTAATCAGGGTAATTAAGAAAAACTTACGTTAGTGACTTGAGGGAAAATTGAAATATTTCATGAAATCATGAACAGCTGCTGATAGCAACGTAAATGAAGTGTCAAAAAATATCAAATCGCCTTACAGTTGTAAACAGCAAATATCACAATTAATTTGTACTTCGTACTTCAGCGTACAGTCCATTCCTAAAATAACATTCAAACTCTGCTCAGAAACTACCAGAACCTCATGCTCCAAACACAGTTCTCCTATGCTAAACTTCAGGAATACAAGTTCTCTAATGGGATTACTTAATTTGGCTGTCAGTCATATGACACTGACTCCTATCACTGGCATCTCTGTTAAATGTTGTTAGTCTTTCAAATATTTTTTTATAGATTCTGAGATAGCCAGTATTATGCTATCCAAGTCGATTACCACATGCTCTACCTTGTTGTATACAATTATATTAATTGTAAGTTGACATACTTTGAGGTAAGTCTCCGTAATTTCCTCTTCTGGTATTTAGCCTTGAACTGCTTAAGCAAATCTTCAAACGTTTTGCGTAATTCCAGTGCTTGATCTGCCCACCCCTGAGAAGCTCCAAGACGCTGCTCCTCCATCGATTTTTTCTCTACCCTACAGTTAATCAGTACCCGACATGTACATTCCTTTTTGAACATCATTACCATTGGGGCTACCTTACCTTCAGGATCAATCTTCCTATCAAGATAACCAAGCAGTTGGCGCTATTCTGGGTGAGGCTTTGTCCCTTAGCGCTTTCCTCTAGTGATTACACTCTTTCCTGGATTCCAGAAGTATCCTTCTTCATTTTATTTACTTCCCCCGTCAGCACAGAACTATTTCCTGAACTCTCCTTTTCAAGACTTTCTTTCAGTTCCTCGTAGATAATTTTATGGTTCGCTGACTTTGCATTGGCTTGAGGATGCAGCTCTCGATGCAAAAATATCAGCATGTGCCCTACCTACTCCTATCTTCTGCCCCACACAGATCTCAATAAGCAAGTAATAAAGTTTAGGACGCCGAGATGAATGGTGGCACCCTACTGAAGTGTTTGCCACCGTTCCAAGACGCTCGCTTCGTAACATACAAACGTCAAAGTCAGTCCACTTAGCGTCTCTCCAGCGGAACTCTCTGCTGTTCTGTCATCAGCGACGACCTAGTGTCGCTTCCTACCTGCCTTCACCCATCAAGGGACACTCCATTGGTCGGTTCTTCGGCCACCTTTATTCTGATGTATTTAAATCTGGCTTGTTTCAGAAAATAATTTACATTTCGGATGCACTACCCTAGATTAATCTCTACTGTTCCCCTCTCTGTCAGTCTTAAATTGAACATTACAAGCACTCCTTGGTTACTCCAGAAACATACTGCTTGAAACTACCCCACTATCTCTCCACCAGTATAGGCTTCTTGCCCGTTACTGGGGCCAGTCGCCCCTCCTTCCCTGTATTCACGACACTGCAGCTACTAAGGCATCCATCTTGGGCCCCTTGACGGCTTATTGCGCAACATCAGAAACTTTGCAGAAAATTCTTTTCCAGCAATGTAGCAATACCACCATAATGGCACTAATGTATAAGCATCTCAGATGCTGCACATGATTTCAACAATCATTCAAAGGCCTTCTAATGTTTCTAATATATTTAAATATCGACAGGTATTCTGTTATTATTAAGAGTATGTGAAAGTTGGGTACAGTGTGAGTACGATATAAATGAGGTATGACACGATACGGTAGACGTAACACTTCTCTGGACGAATATCTACAAAAGTAAAAGACACACAGCTGTTCACCTTGGACCCTAAGAACGAACTTAAGTCTCTGGTTACGTCACAGATATTGCACTCACAGCATGTCAGCAATGTATATCACAATGCATGTCACGACAAGTACACAGATCAAGAGAAAGCTGAGAAATTTTAGTTTATGCCGTAATTTGAAATTTTTGTCTCATTTCTCAAACGATATTTTAATCTAACAGTCATCAGAGCCCTACGTAGTCTCAAAACCAGTGGAGTGATCCTTGATTGGTTGGAAGCTACTACAAAGAAAGTTTTTAGCTTATGCACATCAGTTTCATTAAAGAGAATAGTCAGAAAACCAATAAATCTCCGTGACTCCAACAGAAATAAAGTTTTATTATATTGTATGAAATGTAAGTTATTAAACAAAATGTAATTTTACCACATAAGCTCTATCTCTTTCAACTGCCTTATGCCACAGTGGAACTGAGGCTTCTATACCTGCACAGTGGAAGTCAAGAACAGCATGCTTGAGCGACTGTTTAGCAGCTTTCACAAAGGTGTCATCATCTTCAAATGTTGTTCTGCGAAGGATTCCTTGAGTTTACCGATGAGATGGTAATCTCACGGTGCCAGACGAGGGCTGTAGAGTGGGTATTTCAGTGTCGGCCACTCAAGCTTTGTGATCTCAATGGTGGTTTTCTCACTGTCATGTGGCCAGGCATTATCATGACAGCAAAGCACTGAGTGTTTTTCTGATGTTTTGGAACGCAACACACTCGAACATGAAGTTTTTTAAGAGTTGCCACATACTTATTAGAATCTATAGTGGTTCTGTGTGGCATGATGTCCACAAGCAATAGTCCTTTTGAATCAAAAACACAACAGCAATCACTTTTCCTACTGATGGCACAGTTTTGAATTGCGCCATCTTCGATGCATTTGCATGATGCCATTCCATTGAATGCCTTTTCGTCTTCAGTTCACAGTGATTCAACCAGGTTATCTGGAAGAGGGAGAGGGGGTGGGGAGGAACCAGGGAAACTGCCCCGGTGCCCCGAGCGGCGATATATTATTGAAGGAAAAACCCTTCTTTCACAAAGCGCCTAGCATTCAGCGCACGTTTGTCTAGCGTTGGTTTTTGAACATTTTTGAACACGATCTAAGTTGATTTCTGAACGAATCATCAGTTGATTTTTGAATGTGTGCATAATGGACGTGATGTCTGCCAGGGGAATGCCCGTCGCATCAAGAAATAAAGAAGCTTTCCCGCAGACAAAAGGGGACGTGCTGAGCCCAATGAACCCGAACTGACGAATTCCAGTCGCTATTGATGTGGTAGATTGGATGTGCGAATGATAAGCGTTGTTATAATTATTACCGAAATCCATAGATTCATACTACCAGAGCGGAAATAAAAGACTAACAGAGTGACAGGCAAGAAAAATTACATATTGTCTTCTCGGTGTATACAAGAAAAAGAAATTTAGACAGAAAATTTATGCCAGATCGCTACACTAACTATTAAGAGCCAGTTGTACAGTCCCCCATTAGCAGCCGCTTAGGTTCTGTTCTCGGAATAGTGCAGAAAACGCATTGTATGAACATGTATTAACTCGTAACCGGAGAATAAACGCGGGATAACTAAACCGGTGATTCTGGCAGGGTTAGTGAAATTAACCGGAGAATAAGTTTTGGCAATGGCAGGAATAGTTACAGAATTAGTGGTAACAAGATTGATTGTGAGAACGAGAAAGGAGAAGAAATGGGGGCAACAACTTATATGAAAGAATATGACGATTCCAAATTATATAAAACGTATGTACTACTACTACTACTACTACTACTACTACTTTTCCATCTCATGATTGAGATGGAGCATCTGAATGAAATGTGAAACTATTTCCTAACGTATAACTTTTTGCTTGTAGTAGGCTTAATAGGTATTTGATATTGGTACTTCTTGAATTATCTTCGTGTTATTTATGTAAATGGGGTAGATAAAAATGACCAACTGTGCCAAAACAGTCTCGTTTATCTGACGCATGTTACAATTGCTGCAATATTAGAAAGGACTATTTCGTTTTATCAAGCAGCCAGTGA